>NC_091070.1:94039444-94354722 GCF_032405125.1 Capricornis sumatraensis | reverse complement strand
TCTTTGCATCAGGTAGCCAAAGTATTGGAACTTCGGCTTCAGCATCAGTCCCTCCAATGAACACCCAGGACTGATCTCCTTTAGGATAGACTGGTTGGATATCCTTGCAGTCCAATGGACTTTCAAGAGTCTTCTCCAACACCACAGTTCAAAAGCATCAATTCTTCAGCGCTCAGCTTTCTTCACAATCCAACTCTCACATCCATACATGACCACAGGAAAAACCATAGTCTTGACTAGACAGACCTTAGTTGGCAAAGTAATGTCTCTGCTTTTGAATATGCTATCTAAGTTAGCTTTTCTTCCAAGTAACAGGTGTCTTTTAATTTCGTGGCTGTAGTCACCATCTGCAGTGATTTTGGAGCCCAAAAAAATAGTCTCTCACTGTTTCCACTGTTTCCCCATCTATTTGCCATGAAGTGATGGGACCAGATGCCATGATCTTAGTTTTCTGAATGCTGAGTTTTATGCCAGCTTTTTCGCTCTCCTCTTTCACCTTCATCAAGAGGCTCTTTAGTTCTTCTTTGCTTTCTGCCATAAGGGTGGTATCATCTGCATATCTGAGGTTATTGATATTTCTCCCGGAAATCTTGATTCCAGTTTGTGCTTCATCCAGCCTAGCATTTTTCATAATATATTCTGCATATAAGTTAAATAAGCAGGGTGACAATATAGAGCCTTAACATACTTCTTTCCCGATTTGGAACCAGTTTGTTACTCTATGTCCAGTTCTAACTGTTGTTTCTTGACCTGCATGCAGATTTCTCAGGAGGCAGGTCAGGTGGCCTGGTATTTTCATCTCTTTAAGAATTTTCCACAGTTTGTTGTGATCCACACAGTCAAAGACTTTGGTGTAGTCAATAAAGCAAAGTTAGGTGTTTTTCTGGAACTCTTGTTTTTTTTATGATCCAGCAGATATTGGCGATTTCATCTCTGGTTCCTCTGCCTTTTCTAAATCCAGCTTGAACATCTGAAAGTTCACGGTTCATGTACTGTTGAAGCGTGGCTTGGAAAATTTTGAGCTTTACTTTGTTAGCACGTGAGATGAGTGCAATTGTGCGATAGTTTGAACATTCTTTGGCATTGCCCTTCTTTGCCATTGGAATGAAAACTGACCTTTTCCAGTCCTGTGGCCACTGCTGAGTTTTCCAAATTTGCTGGCATACTGAGTGCAGCACTTTCACAGCATCATCTTTGAGAATTTGAAATAGCTCAACTGGAATTCCATAACCTCCACTAGCTTTGTTCATATAACAAAGTATTAAACAAGTATTACAGAACTATACGTATTAGAGAACCACGGATCTGTACGTATTAGAGAACCGCAAATCTGTACATATTAGAGAACTGTGAATCAGAATTATAATGTGGCATCACCTCACACACGTCAGAAAGGTCCGAATAGAAAATCTCTACAATAAATGCTGGAGCAGGAATGGAGGCAAAGAATCCTCCTAGCTGTTGGTGGGAATGAGAGTCAGGAAATCCATGAAGGAGAACAGGACAAAGGGTCATGAAAAACTAGGCAGACAAGTGCCGTAGGACCAGCAGCCCCACTCCTGGGCATAGATCCAGAGAAAACCATGGTTTTAAAAGCAGGGGCATGCCAGTGTTCATGGCAGCACCACGTGCAACACCCAAGACATGGATGAAGCCTAAGTGGGTAAGGACAGAGGGACGGCACACAGGATGGGGTACAGGCACACAGAGCAGCATCGCTCAGCCATAAAGAGGGTGACGTCACTCCACGTCCAGCAACAAGGAAGGAAGTAGAGACGCTCACACTAAGCGAAGTAAGACAAAGGGAGACAAGTATCATAGGCTATCTCTTGGAGGTGGATGCTAAAAAGGGATACAAATGAACTTCTTGACCAAACAGAAACGGGCTTACAACATAGCAAAGCACATTCTGGTTACCAAACGTGAAAGGGGGCGGGCAAAGGAAATGAAAAGCTGGAGATGAACATGCACACAAGACTCTTTGCAAAATAATCAGCAAGAACCCACTGTAGGACAGGGACCCCTAATCAACACTGCACAATAAACTATACGGGAATAGAACCCAAAAAAGGACACGTACACAACTCGGCATAATTGAGTCATGTTGCTGTTCACCTGAAACACACACACCCTGCAACGTTGTAAGTCACCCCTACACCAACACAAAATACAGATTACAAAAAGAGAATGCCGACTCTATTCCCTTCGGGCCTTAGTGACTTGGGCTGCTGCCACAGCCCCCAAGCCTTGGGTCCCTTGGATGGACTGTCTTGGGGCTGAGGGAGCTGGGGAGGACGTGCCAGCCAATGGGACGAGCCCTGCCCCATGGACCTGGTGAGCCTGTTCCCCTCTGCACCGGCCCACAACCTCCAGATCCTGGCGGGTCCTCCTGCACTGAAACTACACCTACTGCGCCCAGAGGACGTGGAGCTTCTGGGCTGGAAGAGCTTTGGAAAGCTCCTGGGCTCCATGTTTCCAGGTGATGGGGTTCCCACCTCCAGCTTCCTTCCTTCGGGTCACCCCACCTATGATGAAAGCACCCTCCACAGAGTGGTGTTGCAGGAATTGGGTTGTGTCCAGGGGATAGGGGTAAGGAAGGAAGAAGGAATGGGATGCAAGCCTTGGGTGTTTCTTCTGGCACATTCCACTCTAATTGACAATCCAGGAACAGGACTTTCCCTAAGGCTCTGGTTCCTCCAGTAACCAGGGTAGGGGCATAAAGCCACGCTGCCGCCTTGTGGCCATTTCCCATAACAACAACTTTGAAAGCTTTGCTCACAGGCACTTAATATTCACAAGGCCTGTGTGCTCTAAGTAAAAAACACCTGCCCTCAAGAAATGTCCTAGGGGAGGTCAACAGAAAAATATTAAAAATAGACCAGGTGTTCAAGAAACCAATTTGAATAAGTAAGCTTAACTCACACTGTTTAAAAAAATCATGTGCAAAGATGTCAACATCACTCAACATGAGAGAGATGCAAATCAAAATTTCAAGGAGGTATCACCTCACACCAATCAGAATGGCCATAGATGGAAACTCTACAAACAATAAATGCTGGAGAAGGTGTAGAGCATAGGGAACCCTCCTACACGGATGCTGGGAATGGAAATTGGGAGCAGCCACTGGAGGACACCAGGCAGCTTCCTTAGCAATGAAAATGAGAATGAAATTCGGATGCTCCTTAACACCACACAAAAATAAACTCCAAATAGATTAAAGATCTAAATAAAAGGACAGATACTATGAAACTCTTGAGGAAAAGAGCACATGCCTTGACATCGAATGCAGCAAGTTCTTTTCTGATCCACCTTGTAGAATCATGAAAATAAAGCAAAAATAAACAAATGGGACCTAATAAACATTAAAAGCATCTGCACAGCAAAGGAAACCATCAGTGAAAGAAAAAGACAATCCTCAGAATGGAAAAAAATTCTTGCAAACAAAGATACCTAGAGGGAATTTCTCTTCAACACATACAAACCACTAGCACAGCTCAGTATCAAAAAACAAACAAGCCAATAAAAAATCAGCCAAAGAATAAATGCACATTTCTCCAAAGAAGTTACAGAGATGGCCATAGCACATGAAACGATGCTCAGCATCACTAGTTCTTAGAGAAAGGCAAATCAAACGTACAATGAGGTATCACCTCACATTGATCAGAATAGCCACAGTGAAAACCCTACAAGAAAGTCTGCAGGGGTGTGGAGAAAAGGAGGGGCATGTTGGGGGGAGTGTCAGTCAGTACACCCACTAGGGAGAACATTATGAAGGTTCTTAAAAAACAAAACATAGCAGTCCCCAGTGACCCAGCAATCCCACACCTAGACAGAGACCCAGAGGAAACCAAAATTTAAAGACACCTGCATGCAGCGATCAGGCAAGCACTAGGTATGATAATCAAGACACAGAAGCAACTGAAGTGTACAAGGACAGATGAATGAAGGCAGAAAACAGGGTACATGTACACAACGCAGTATCACTCAGACAGAAAGGAGGACGAGGCAACGCCATTTCCAGTTACCAGGAGGAAACTAGAGAGAATCATACCAAGTGACGTGAGATGGAGAATGACAAGTACAGGCTATCACTTCCTGCGGAATCTAAACATGGATAGAAATAAACTTCTTTACGAAGGAGAGACAGCCTCATAGACTTGGAAAAGAAACTCAAGTTTACCAAAAAAGAAAGGCGGAGGGGCAGGGAGTAATTAGCTGCTTCAGATCGATATATACACCTTAAAACAGAGGCTAAAGGGCTCATAATAGTCCCAAGTCCGAGAGGGCTGTAAATGACACCTGCCCTCAAGAAATGTCCCAGGGTAAATCATCGGGAAAAAATTCCAAACCGGGCCAACTTTCAAGAAGCCAGATTGAAGAGGCAAATTGTTCTCACAAGATGTAAAATAATAAAAGCACATGGAAAGATAGTCCACATTAGTAATTATTAAATCAATGCCAGACAAAACTACGAGGTATCACCTCACACTGGTCACAATGGCCATCCCTGAAAAGATCTACAAAGAATAATTACTGCAGAAAATGTACAGCCAATAAAATCCTCCCACGGTCTTGGTGGGAATGTAAATGGTGAGGCCGCGATGGAAACAGCAGGAGGTTCCTAGAAACACTAGACACAGAGGTATCATATGACCCTGCAATCCCATTCCTTGCTTAGGTCCAGAGAAAATCACCATTCAAATGACACGTGCACCACGGCCAAGATACAGAATCCACCAAGACGGGAAAACGCAGACTGTGAGGTGCAGCTGTACAGCGGAATGCCACTCAGCCATTAAACAGAAGGAAACGGTGATGCTGGCAGCAGCGTGGGCACTCCAAGAAATTATCATACCATAAATCCTTTTCAGAGAGGAAAGGACAAGTATCCTAAGGTATCACGTACAGATTGAATCTTTAAGTTCAGACCAATGAACTAATTTACAAAACAGAAACAGACTCACAGGCTGAGAAAATCAAATTATGATTATCAAAGGAAAGGGGCAGATAAATTAAGAGTTTGGGAAGAAAATATACACACTAATATGTATCAAGTTGAAAAAGAAAAAGGACCTACCCAATAGAACTGGGGGTCTACTGAATAAACTGTACTAATGTATATGAGGAAACAAACAGAAAGAATAGATATCCATCTATGTATAACTGAATCAAGTTCACGTACATCTAAAACAAGAAAAACATTGTAAATCAACTCTGCCCCAATATAAAATAACAACAGATTACAAATTAAATTACATGAGCTCCGTCTAGAGGAAACCAGACAGTGGGGACCCTATGAGGTAGGTTTATGACATGCTATGATGTTAACATCAGAGAAGGCAATGGCACTCCACTCCAGCACTCTTGCCTGGAAAATCCCATGGACAGAGGAGCCTGGTGGGCTGCAGTCCATGGGGTCGCTGAGAGTCGGACACGACTGAGCAACGTCACTTTCACTTTTCACTTTCATGCATTGGAGAAGGAAATGGCAACCCACTCCAGTGTTCTTGCCTGGAGAATCCCAGGGACAGGGGAGCCTGGTGGGCTGCCATCTATGGGGTCACACAGAGTTGGACATGACTGAAGTGACTTAGCAGTAACAGTAACATGACATTAACATGACACCATCAAAGTTTCCCTTTCACTCGGAGGAACACAGAGCAGCAACTCACTCAAAGGTGCCTGACCTCGTGTGATTGTGACAATATAAAGAAAAAGGACCACAGTTTAGTCAGGGCAACACCCTCAATTCAGATGTCAGAGGGGACAAGAGGCACTAAGGTAAAGAGCACACGTGGGGTCTGCAGGTACAGGATCGGACGGTGTGGATGGGGAGAGACCCACACAACCCCAGACCCTACAACAGCAGGCACAGGTCCACCGTCTCCAGGGTGACCCCCCCAAGACCCTGCACCTGGGGACACATGTCCACAGTCTTCAGGGTGACCCCCTTCAGACCCTGTATCTGGGGTCACATGCCCACAGTCTCCAGGGTGACTCCCTCCCAGACCCTACCTGGGGTCACATGTCCACAGTCTCCAGGGTGACCCCCTCCAGACCCTGCACCTGGGGACACATGTCTACCATTTCCAGGGTGACCCCCTCCAGACCCTGCACCTGGGGTCACATGTCCACCATCTCCAGGGTGACCTCCTCCAGACCCTGCACCTGGGATCACATGTCCACAGTCTCCAGGGTGACCCCCTCCAGACCCTGCACCTGGGGTCACATGTCCACCATCTCAAAGGTGAGCCCCTCCAGACCCTGCACCTGGGATCACATGTCCACCATCTCAAGGGTGAGCCCCTCCAGACCCTGCACCTGGGGTCACACGCCCACCGTCTCCAGGGTGACCCCTCCCTCTCAGGCCCTGCTGCTACAGTCACATGTCCACAGTCTCTAAGTGGCCCCCTCCAGACCCTGCACCTTTGGTGGCAACACCCTTGGTTAGGACAGCAGGTCTCTGCTGGTTGGGCCCCTACAGTGGAAAGGAGTGTGTTCCTGTAAGCTCCTGGCCTGGCAGATAGGGGTCTCAGTCTCCTCCCCCCGACTTGTCCCAGAGAAGTCCTCCTCTTTCCCTTCGGTTCTCTGTGATATTAACTGTTCTTACAGCTGTCAGGGTAACGTTGAACACACTACCTTGGTGCTGGCAGTCTCGGTCTTTTGTTGTCCTGCTGAGGTGCCGCGGAAACACCCCAGATGCTGGGCTGGAGACGAGGGGCAGGTCTGGCCTCTGCTGAGCATGGACGCTCTGCTGGAAGGAGAGCCCAGCAGCACCCTCACCTGCTGCCCATTGGCTTTTTGCCTGACCCATGTGCCCTGCAATCAATTGCCCAGATACACCTGCTCCCTTCTTGCCAGGATCGTGGTGAATTGGAATAATTACCAGGTAGCTCACCTGAGGAGTCTCCAGGAGCCCCACGCATGGGGAACCTCACAGTGGCAACGAGGGTGTAGACACTGCTGCTGCTGCTGAGTCGCTTCAGTCGTGTCCGGCTCTGTGCGACCCCATGGACTGCAGCCCACCAGGCTCCCCGTCCCTGGGATTCTCCAGGCAAGAACACTGAAGTGGGCTGCCATTTCCTTCTCCAATGCATGAAAGTGAAAAGTGAAAGTGAAGTCGCTCAGTCGTGTCCGGCTCTTAGCTACCCCATGGACTGCAGCCCACCAGGCTCCTCCGTCCATGGGATTTTCCAGGCAAGAACACTGGAGTGGGGTGCCATCGCCTTCTCCGGGAATAGACACAGGCCTGTATAAAATGATACTGTAAAGCATTAATTCTTAAACACAAGTGGAGCTCACATGTATTCTTCCCTTTTTGTTAGTTTTGTGTATACGGTCTCCCTCTGCATGTGATTCTGACCCACGCAGACGGGGTGAGGCTCACACAGCCCCCAGACCCCTCCATCTGGGGCCACATGTCCCCTGGGTCAGGACGCCATGGCTGTGGTCAGCAGGAACCCAATATGTAAACAAGCCAGGTCCATCTAGTCAAAGCTATGGCTTGTCCAGTAGTCACGTATGGAGGTGAGAGTTGGACCATATGGAGCACCGAAGAACTGATGCTTTCAAACTGTGGCACTGGAGAAGACTCTTGAGAGAACTTGGACGGCAAGGAGATCAAAGCAGTCAGTCCTAAAGGAAATCAACCGTAAATGTTCATTGGAAGGACTGATGCTGAAGCTGGAGCTCCAATACTTTGGCCACCTGATGCGAAGAGCTGACTCACTGGAAAAGACCCCAATGCTGGGAAAGACTGAAGGCAGGAGAAGGGGACAACAGAGGCTGAGATGGTTGGATGGCATCACCGACTCCATGGGCATGAGTTTGAGCAAGCACCAGGAGATGGTGGAGGACAGGGAAGCCTGGCGTGCTGCAGTCCAGGGGGTCACAAAGAGTTGGACACGACTGAGCGTCTGAACAACCACAACCAGGCAGCCTACCTGAGGTATCTTGATGAGCCCTCATCTAAACACAATCAGTGTAGACAGCACTTGGAGAGGTCTTAATCTGCCATGTAGACAGAACTTGGTCAGGTTCAAAGTAGCTTAGGGCTGCGCTCCCAGGAGCCACGGTCACACCCCCGGGGTCTCTCATCGCTGGACAGGGGCTCACCTGCACGTGGGAACCAGGATGTACCTTTCTTGAAGAAGAGATCATCCCTGGGCTCCACACTTCACCCACGTCAGGTAACAGAACAAAAGCTTCGTCAGTAAACATCTCAAGGGGCAGAACAAAGCTGTGAGCAGGTTGTGCGCCACGTGGTGGTCAGGGCCGGGGAGAACCAGGAACCTCGAGCGCAGCCCGGGGTCCTGCAAGGACAGACCGGAAGTGGCCTGGCTGCAGCATCCCAGGCTTCCAGCAGGAGGCACTGCCCCTGTCGCCCAGGAAGGACTGTCCTGCAGGGTCCAGTGGAGACAGCGGGTCCGTATCCTGATAGTCAGAGGGTGGAGTGTGCTCAGGTCCTGCTTCTCCGCAGGGTGGTGGGGAGGGAGGCTGACACCTCCTAGGCTCTCACCCAGATGACTTCGTGCCAGGGCTGATGCCCGCACACACGCACCACTCTGCATCCTAGCAGGAACGCGGGAAGAGGTGGCACATAGACGCCACAAGAGCAGAGAACACAGGGAGCTCCCACCTGCACCTGCCTGCCCGCGTCGGGCCCCAAGCCCCCAGCCCAGGACCCACTAGCAGCCCCTCCACCCCCCGCACACATATGCATTGCACACCTACACACACCATGCACCCAAACAGCACATGTCAGCAAGCAGTCGCACACACACATGCATAGCACACACACGGGCAATAAAATGAATATCCTAAAGCATTTGTTCATAAATACAGGTGAAGCTCACATACATTCTTCCCTTCTTCTGAGATTTGATGGATTTCAAAATTAAAAAATTTACAAAGTAGGTAATGATGAATGACTTTTGGATCAGGGGACTTTCTGAAGCTATTCCACAAATATGACAAAACATGAGAGATGAATGCAGATATTCCACACGTCCCTCGGCAGAAGGACAGACAAGCAGACCACGGCCCATCCACACAATGAATGTTGTCCAGCCTGAAATGAAGGCAGTTCTGACACAGCCTACAGCGTGGATGAAGCCCGAAGGCATTATGCTCAGTGACATAAGCCAGACACAGAAGAACAAATGTTTGAGTCCACTCATACAAGGTCCCAGAGCAGTCGGCTCCATAGACACAGAAAGCAGGATTGTAGGTAGCGGGAGGGGACGGGGACTGACTGTCTCCTGGGGACCATCTCAGTTTTGCAAGATAGAAGTAGCGACTGAGCAACAAGCATGCACACAGCATGCACCGCGGCAGCATTTGGACAGCTGAGACATGGAAGCAACCAAATGTACATGGACAGGTGGGTGAATGAAGAAGTCATATGCGCATAGAATGGAATATGATTCAGCCATGAAAAAATAGTAATGCCATTCACAGGGGTAATCTAGAACGATCAAAGATTAATCTAGGATAATCATAGTGAGTGAAGTACTTCAGAAGGAGAAACTGATATCAATGAGCTATTTTATAAAAGCGAAATACACACAGTCTTAGGAAACGCACATGGTTACAGAAGGGGAGTTGTGGGTGGAAGGGATAAATTAGGAGGTTGGGATTAATTTATACTCACAAATGCACGTAGAATATAGAATCAAATGGACCTACTTTAGAAAGGGTGGTGTACTACACACTGTAATAACATGTATGTGACAAAAACAAAGATGAATCAGTATGTGTATGGGGATCACTGATGGAACCTTCACACCTACAAACACAACACTGTGAGTCAGCTAGCCTCCAAAAGAAGTAAACATTAAGTTTTTAAACAACAACAACAAGGATTAATGAGACACAGGTTTCTGGCATGTGCCAGAAGAAGCTACGTACTAGGAGTAACCCTACGGCTCTGGTTATTCTAGAACAGGAATGCTGCTGCTGCTGCTAAGTCACTTCAGTCGTGTCCGACTCTGTGCGACCCCATAGACGGCAGCCCACCAGGCTCCCCCGTCCCTGGGATTCTCCAGGCAAGAACACTGGAGTGGGTTGCCATTTCCTTCTCCAATGCATGAAAGTGAAAAGTGAAAGTGAAGTCGCTCAGTCGTGTCCGACTCCTAGCGACCCCATGGACTGCAGCCTTCCAGGCTCCTCCATCCATGAGATTTTCCAGGCAAGAGTACTGGAGTGGGGTGCTAGGGCACGAGAAATCCTGTCTCCTCGTAAACACTTATGGTGCTGATGAGATGTAAATGCTAAGAATCCCTGTGGAGAGGAGTATGGAACTGCCTTTGATAATCTTTGGTAAGACAAACCTTGATTCCAGCCCAGGTCTCAGGAGGACTTAGAGCAAGCCCTGCTCAGCGCTCCCTCCTCATCAGCACCAACAAGGGCAGGAGGGGCCTGGACAGCAGCTCCGTCCGAGGCGGGCAGACAGCCTCACTGAGGGACACACGGCTCCGCCTCGGCAGGCGGTTAACGAGGCTTCCCGCGCAGGGCAAAGGGCTCCTTAACTCCAAATTCATTTTGCACAGAGAAGAGGAAAAAATCAGACATAAACTATAAACTAAATCAAGTGTCTTTATTTTTTAACTTAAATATAAAAAGTGAAGGATAGTGCTCGCTTCGGCAGCACGTATACTAAAATTGGAATGATGCAGAGATTAGCAGGGCTTGCTCTAAGTGACCCTCAGCAAGGGTGACATGCAAATTTGTGAAGCGTTCCACGTTTAAAAATTTTTAAAGTGAAGGATAAAAGCAGTAAAAATGACACTTTAAGTGAATAAACTACAAACTAAACAAGCTATATATTCTGACTTATATATAAAAAGGAGGAGGAGGATGGAAGCAACACAGATCACTGTTAAATGAGCAGCCCTTGGCTATGTGGGTACCACCCAAGTTCTCCAGTAAATTCCACCACTCGACTCGGCTGCAGACACCATCTGGGAACCAGAGCTGCTCTTTCCATCACACCAGGAGGAGCCTTCATTGTCCCCAGGGCATGTACAGAACCCAAGTCCATGCCTTTAGGCACCTCTTCTGCCAAGCTCCAAGCAGAAGGCTCAACCTGAGTTGTGTTCTTCATCTTCTCCTGCAGGTTAATGGTGGTAAAATGAGGCAAAGGAAGCACCTAGAACTTGAGCACCTCCCCTTTCTGCAGCTGTTTTATTTTCTTCTCTTTCTGTAAGTGACTTTTTTGAATCAAAAGAGAAAGGGCGTATTTCCACGGTTCTCCTCACCGGTATTTTGGGCTTAACAGGTACTGTCATGGGGCAGATGTTGAGCTCTTATCACTACTGGCTGCTCCTCATCCTCATCTTCTTGGGTGGGTTGGGGGTTCTCTTCCGAACAAAGGCAGGTGACCTGGGGCCAGTGATTGGAATTTCTTCCTTACGGAGAACACCCACAACACCCAACAAGATGTGATAAGGTCAAGGCTTTGCATAAATTTAAAGTGTTTATCCTCCAATACCCTCTTTGCTTTTTGCTTTTCGCTGCTTGTTTCTCCGTTTCAAAATCAAAGCCAAAATCAAAAGCATGGCAGGTGGCTTCTCTGGCTAGTTTCTTAGGGAAAATGCACCCCCTGTAAAGAACTCCAGAATCCAGTTTCCACGCTTTAAATTTGTGGAGCCCTGCGTTTACAGGATTACCTTTCTTGGATTTTGCATTGGTTTCCAACACCACCATCTCTTGCATTTTTATTCTCTTCTCAGTACTTTTTAGGATCTTCTGTATATGGAAAAAAGAACCTGAAAAAGAAAAGGTATGCATTTATACATGACTGAATTAACTTCCTGTGTAACTTATACAAACACAACATTGGAAATCAACTGTATTCCAGGATAAGATCAAAATGAAATTGCATAGAAAGAAAAAGAAGAAAGGTGCATGAAGAAATGCTGCCACCTGGTGGCCGCTTTCCATAACAACACAGTGGAAAGCTGTGCTGATGGGCACTTAATATTCAGAAGGCCGGTGGGGCTGTGAGTTAAGCAACTCCTGCCTTCAGGGACTGTTCTAGGAGTGTTCATCAAAACACAGGGCAGACATTCAAAAGTCAACTGCTAGATGTTTCACTCATACCCTTAAAAACACACACAGGATATGCTGTCAACCTTGCTAAATATTAGAGAAATCCAAATCAAAACTACAAGGAGGTATCAACTCACACTGGTCAGAATGGCCATTGTCAAACACTCTACAAAGAACCAAGGCTGGAGAGGGTGTGGAGAAATGAGAACCCTCCTCCATCTATGCTGGAATGACAATTCCGAACAGCCACTATGGAGACAGTGTGTGTGCGTGCTAAATCACTTCAGTCGTGTCCGACTCTTTCTAGCCCGTGGACTGTAGCCTGCCAGGCTCCTCTGTCCATGGGATTACACAGAGCTTTGTAACACAGGGCAGGTAGTCTGAATATGAAAAGATTCAATTCAGTTCAGTTCAGTCGCTCAGTCATGTCCGACTCTTTGCGACCCCATGAATCGCAGCACACCAGGTCTCCCTGTCCATCACCACCTCCCGGAGTTCACTCAAACTCACGTCCATCGAGTCAGTGATGCCATCCGTCCATCTCATCCTCGGTCGTCCCTTTCTCCTCCTGCCCCCAATCCCTCCCAGCATCAGAGTCTTTTCCAATGAATCAACTCTTCGCATGAGGTGGCCAAAGTACTGGAGCTTCAGCTTTAGCATCATTAATTCCAAAGAAATCCCAGGGCTGATCTCCTTCAGAATGGACTGGTTGGATCTCCTTGCAGTCCAAGGGACTCTCAAGAGTCTTCTCCAACACCACAGTTCAAAATTATTGTTAAAGAAAACCAGGTATCCTGAGTCAAGGAATTTAGTGCTTTTCTGGGGGAGGGCAGAATATGAGCATACAAGGACCAGTTTCCTATCCTAAAAAATCCCCTGGCGATGGCTGGTAATAATTTTCCCTGAGACGGCGTGGACACACCTCCTAAATGACCTTCACAATTTTCCTTCCTAAACCGTAGCACGCTCGTCGCCCTGTGTACCAAGCAATCGCTGCTGCCTGCCTATTCCAGGCCCCTGTGGGTCCGTGCCCCTTCTAGTCCCTCCCAGGGAGGTGATCAGGCCCCCTCTTCCACCCTGCCGGGTGGGTTCCTCCTCACCTGAGCGCTCAGTTCCCTTGCTGCCGTTCACTACCTGCCAAAGTGAAGAAACTGGGCGTTGAAAGGCTGAATTCTTCCAGAAGGGCGAGGCGCCTTCCCCCCTCTAGGAGATTCAAGCCACAAAGCCTCGGGGTGGCCTCAAATGAGACCTGTCTCCTCAAAGTGAGGAGTTTCCCGGCCAATGCACCAAATGTTGTAGCCACGCGTTCCAGTAAACAAACTCCCTCAGAAGGACAATGCAGATAGTGGAGTGTAGTTCATTACACTGGCGGGCCCAAGGCAGAGTCTCCTCTTAGCCAAGGACCCCGACCAGCATTTGGGAAAATCTTTTATACCCCATGTGTCTGAACCCACCACTCCAGATTCCTTGAGACTTACATAAACCAAGGAAAATACAATCCCAATAACCCCATGATTCACGTGCTGTGTGCTCATGTGCTCAAACAGTCAAACAATTAGCCAATAATCAATAAACCCGAGGTTACACTCCGATAGATACAGAAAAATTTATGGCCTGTCTGGAGGAAGGGGTGATACTGTATGATTTCTCTTAGGCGATGAGTAACCTAGATACGATCTTCAAGGTTCCCCTGTCTGGAGGGGGTCTTACCCTCCTGTTGTTTTCACAGGCACTGAACACAGAGTTCAGAGTCCATTGGAAAGGTGGCCGAGCATGATCAGTACGAACAGGCCTAAGATGGAGTCCAGGCCCTGTGAACTCCTTCTTCACACTCACTATTAAATCAACGCAAATCAAATCTACGCTGAGGCTCAAGATGGCCATCATCAGAAAGATTTCCAAAGAATGAATGCTGCCGAGGGTGTAGGGACACAGGGTCCTCCTGCACTCTGAGCTGGCATGCACAAGGGTGCAGCCACCAGGGAAAACAGCATGAAGGTTCCTGAGAAAAGGAGACAGAGGAGCCGCGGGGTCCTGCAGCCCCATTTCTGGGCCCCTATCTGGAGAGCATCACAACTTGAAATGACGCACGCACCCCTGTTTTCAGGGAAGCAAATAGCCAAGACATAACGTCCACCAAAATGTCCAGCGAAAGGAACACGGGGGGTCCAGCTGTACACTGGACTACTCCTCGGGCTCTGCGAGTGGAATCAGAACGGGAGAAGGCGGGCCTCTGGCCAGCACCTGGTTGGAAGAAGGGAGACCGGCCCTGAGGGCGGGGTTCCCTGAAGTCTCCGGACCCCAGTGCCCTGATGGGCTTCATCCCCAGGGGGGACGTGGGCAGGGCCTGAGCCCCTGTGATGCCGCCACAGCGGCACTGTGCTCAGAGGTCTCCCGAGAGTGTCTCAGACTCTGACCCCGTGTTTCACAAAGGAACGAGAGAATGAAGCTGTGCTCCTGAGCGCCAGTCCTTCCGGCTCTGAGTTGCTTCCAGCAGGACCACCATCATCTGCATGGGGCTGGCTGTGACCCACCTGCCCCCTCCTGGCCTTTCCTCTTCCTTCCAGGGAGGATTCCAGTGACATTTTGAGCCTGGACCCCTCTCCAGGCCAGACGCACCTGTCCATGCTCTGCCTCCCCATCTCACCCTGGGGGCTAACAGACCCCCGGAGGACTGCGATCCTGGTGCTCCCCACGCCCAGGAGGCAGCCCCACCTTCCCCGGCTGCTGAGCCCAGACACGCAGTGTAAGCGAGCAGGAGCCTGTGGGGCCTTCCCAGGGACTGCTGCAGCTCCTCTCTGAAGTATGGAGGTGACAGTTTCTGATGCACATTCCCTGAGTTGTTCTACAGATGCCAAAACCCCCCGAACGGAAGATGTTAACTACTGACGAGCATGAACACATAGCCCTCTGATGAGCTTCTCAGGCGGGTATGGGGCTTGACCCTAAACGCTGTTCTGCCCCTCCTGCAGTCTTGTTGGGGCTTCTCCTCTGCCTTTGGCCATGGCGTATCTTGTTTTGGTGGGGTTCAACATTCTCCTCTCGATGGTTGTTCAGCAGCGAGTTACAATTTTGGAGTTCTCTCAGAAGATGAGCGCACGCCCTACTTCGCCATCTTGTTATTGGTGGTTGGCCTATTGTTCGCCAAAGAGACTTGTTCTAGTCTTCCAAGACAATAAAGTCTTTTTTTAAAATCTTTTGTTTGAAAAAAAATCAGTTTTTCCAGTATAGCGAAGGACAGGGAAACCTGGTATGCTGCAATCCACGGGGTTGCACAGAGTCAGACGGAGTGGCTGACAATAACAACAAAGGCATATCTGCTCCCTTCCTTTCTTCCCGCCTGCCTGCCATGAATGCATAGATATCTGTATCTCTGGGAGACAATCCACAATGATTATCTCCTTCCCTCCTCACTTACTGAGGCTCTGACACTTTGCCCACCTGATGAGAAAAACCGACTCATTTGAAAAGACCCTAATGCTGGGAAAGACTGAAGGTGGGAGGAGAAGGGGAGGACAGAGGATGAGATGGTGGGTTGGCATCAGCAACTCGATGGACTCGATGGAGTCTAAGCAAGCTCTGGGAGTTGGTGATGGACAGGGAACCCTGGCTGCTGCAGTCCATGGAGTCACAAAGAGTCTCAGACACGACTGAGCGACTGAACTGAACTGAACTTTCTCATATACACAGAAAGCTCAGCACTCTGATTGAAAATCTACAGCAAAAAAAAAAAAAAAAAGAGAGTAGGGATACTCCATAGATGCGTAATACCCCAATTAGGTGGCTATACACAGACAACAGTTCCTACATTGTATTTTGTCTATACCGCACGATGTTAAAGAAAAGGAAAGAAACGCAGTCCTGGAAGCTGAGCAGGCTTGGGTCCTACTGCTGGGTTGGGGTGGGGTTGATGCAATGAAGAGCCCCGGTACCCTTCACTGACTTTTGTTTGTTTGTGTGTTTGTTTTTTAGTTCTACCAGTTTATTGATACCACCCATCTCCCTCCACCCTCTGCACACATGCTCAGTCATGTAACCCCAAGGACTGCAGCCCGCCAGGCTCCTCTGTCCATGGACTTTCCCAGGCAAGAATACCGGAGTGGGTTGCCATTTCTTTCTCCATTCATTGACCCTTTTTAAAAATCCACTGTCTGTTATGTTCTGGTTGCCACCAGAGTCCCATGTGACATCAAAGCCTGGAGGAATCTGAAGGCAAGATTCAGCTAGCTCCAACCTCTCCTGGGGTTCCCAGCTCAAGCCTCTTACCTGAGAGTGCAGCCTCCTAGCCGCTCAGCACACTCAACAGGCAGTGGATCTGGAAGGGATTAGTCTGGACAGAGTGTTTCTGTGATGCGTTAAGGGGGAAAAGTGGTGAGACTCAAGCCGTTAAGTGTTTGTTCAGGCACATTCCACTCTATTTCACAGCGGTAGGAAGCATACTTTCCCCTAAGGCTCTGGCTGCCGCAGGAAACAGATTTTTTTTCCCCTAGATTTTAAAGTCATTCAGTCCTGTCTGACTCTTTGCGACCCCATGGAATATACAGTCCATGGAATTCTGTAGGCCAGAATACTAGAGTTGGTAACCTTTCCCTTCTCCAGGGGATTTTCCCAACTCAGGGATCAAACCCAGGTCTCCTGCATTGCAGGTGGATTCTTTATCAGCTGAGCTGCAGCATGCCAGGCTTCCCTGCCCATCACCAACTCCTGGAGCTTACTCAAACTCATGTCCATTGAGTCAGTGATGCCATCCAACCATCTCATCCTCTGTCATCCCCTTCTCCTCTTGCCCTCAATGTTTCCCAGCATCAGGGTCTTTTCCAGTGAGTCAACTCTTCACATCAGGTGGCCAGAAATTTCAGCTTCAGCATCAGTCCTTCCAATGAATATTCAGGACTGATTTTCTTTAAGATTGACTAGTTGGATGTCCTTGCAGTCCAGGGGACTCTCAAGAGTCTTCTCCAAGACCAAAGTTCAAAAGCATCAATTCTTCGGTGCTCAGCCTTCTTCACAGTCCAACTCTCACATCCATACATTACTACTGGGAAAACCATAGCTTTGAGTAGACGGACCTTTGTTGGCAAAGTAATGTCTCTGTTTTTTAATATGCTGTCTAGGTTGGCCATAACTTTCCTTCCAAGGAGTAAGCGTCTTTTTATTTCATGGCTGCAATCACCATCTGCAGTGATTTTGGAGCCCCAACAAATAAAGTCTGACACTGTTTCCACTGTTTCCCCATCTATTTCCCATGAAGTGATGGGACCAGATGCCATGATCTTAGTTTTCTGAATGTTGAGCTTTAAACCAACTTTTTCACTCTCTTTTTTCACTTTGATCAAGAGGCTCTTTAGTTCTTCTTCACTTTCCACCATAAGAGTGGTATCATCTACATATCTGAGGTTACTGATATTCCTCCTGGCAATCTTGATTCCAGCTTGTGCTTCATCCAGCCTGGCATTTCTCATGATGTCCTCTGCATACAAGTTACATAAGCAGGGTGACAATATACAGCCTTGGCATACTCCTTTCCTAATTTGGAGCCAGTCTGTTGTTCCATGTCCAGTTCTAACTGTTGCTTCCTGACCTGCATACAGATTTCTCAGGAGGCAGGTCAGGTGGTCTGGTATTCCCATCTCTTTCAGAATTTTCCACAATTTGCTGTTATCCACACAGTCAAAGGCTTTGGTGTAGTCAATAAAGCAAAAGTAGATGTTTTTCTGGAACTCTCTTGCTTTTTCAATGATCTAGCAGATGTTGGCAATTTGATCTCTGGTTCTTCTGCCTTTTCTAAATCCAGCTTGAACATCTGGAAGTTTGCGGTCCATGTACTGTTGAAGCCTGGCTTGGATAATTTTGAGCATTACTTTCAGCATCCCTAATTGCTGTAGGGATGTCAACAAAATGACAGTGAGATATCAAAACCCACCAGTCACAATGGACATCCTCACAAGCCTGCAAACAGTACAGGGGGGAGGGGGCCTGGAGACAAAAGAAGCCCCCTTATCTGTGGCAGCAGCCAGTGTAACGGGCAGTCTCCAGATGACTGGAAAAAAACTGAAGGGGAACAAAGCCTACGATTTGCATTCCCACACGGGTGCCTGTATCCGCCCAAGAAAACCATTGATGAAAGGCACGTGCACTCCAAGGAACACTACTGCAGAACTGCACCCAGCAGCCAAGACGCACAGCCAGCAAACTCTCCACCGAGAGCGGAAAGCTCAAGCCAGACGCGGCACCCATATGCAGAGGACTGTTCCTCACTCACAGGAAGCTGGCACTGAAATTAGGGAGTTAGGACCCTGGTAACCGCAGGGATGCTCCTTGGAGGATCACACACTAAGGTCAGTCAGTCAAGCAGATGAAGACTGTAGTATGGGAGGTACCTTCCAGGCAAAGTAAAAATGACATAGAAGGCAACAAATTTACAATCCAAAAAGAGATTCTGAGAATTCAAAGTCAAACAAAGGATTCCAGAAAAAAAAAAAGTGAAGGGCCTAGAATGAATTAGGGTTTGCAGACTAACATAAACATAGAAAGCTGAATCTGTGATAGACCACCCACAAGGATTACCCTCTTCCTTTCTTCCTTCCTTCCACATATACGAAAATCTGTATCGCTACCTGTACGCAGAAATCTGTATCTCTGAGAGATAATCTACAGCAATCCCTTTGTTCCTTTCTCGGCTGTATACACAGAAAAGTGTATCTGAGACAAATAATTCACAAGGACCTGATGCTCAGCACTCTGTTCAACCTTCTATGGCAAAAATTCCAAGAAAAGGATATCCCATGGATAAATAACACCTGAATTGGGTGACCGTACACTGAGGCCAACTTTGCAGATCCGCTATGCTCCAGCATAACGTCAGCATAATGTTAAGGACAGAAAAGCGGCCCCTACCCTGTTATCTCCAACCTCTCTGACTTGGGCTGCTATCCCATTCCTGGAGTCTGGGCAGCCTTGCATCTCATGGCTGCCCCAGGGTGGTGTCAACATGCCCGGCTAGGTGCCCTTAGTTGAGCTCCCTCTTAAACCTGTACGTCCTCTCTGGGACCAGAGTGCCTGGCCCACACGAAGGATGGTGCCCTGACCCTCTGGCCTCAAGGACCTTTGAGGGAAAGACACCTATCCTGAATTCCCAGCTCAAGCCTCCCTCGTGCCAGTGTACCCTTCTCGGCACCTGAGCACCCTCAGTTGCATGCTATGGCCCGGGTTGAAATGTGCCTGCAAACAAGGCATGAAACTTTAGGGGAGGAAATAGTGAGACAAAGCCCAGGCACACTCCACTCTGTTTCACAGCCAGAAGCTGACTTTCCCTAAAGGCTCTGGTTGCCGCAGTAACCAAAGCTGGGCGTGAAGAACTGCTGCCGACTTGTGGACGTTTCCTGTAACTACAACTTCACCACCACAGCTTACTTCAGTTTAGCAGCTCAGTCGACTCTGCGACCCCATGGACTGCAGCATACCAAGACATCCCTGCTTGGGTGGCAGCTACCGGGGCACAGTGGGCCGTGGGCCTTTGGGACACACCAGAGAGTAACCCTGGCCAGAGCTCCTCAGCTGTTCCCACAGCCACTCCCCTGTTCACAGAGGGTTTGAGGAGAAACAAATGAGAAAACCCGAGAGGAAGCCTCAGAGGAGGCAGTGAGTACCAGATGTCTGTGCGTTACCAAAGTAAGCAGAATAAACCAAAACCTGGCCAGCCGGAAAGTCACATTAACATGACTTTCCAGTCCCATCAAACCAGTGACCTTCCTCCAAAGTGCCTTATAAACGTGAGTTTCCCTTCACAGGGAGAACAGCCCTAATTGGAGTCAAAGCCCCCAGATGGAAGTCAAAGCTCCCCAGATTGGACAAGGTCAAAAAATGTCCCAATGGGACCCTGATGACAAGCTGTTCTGGGGAAAAGGTTATTTGAAAGTTTAATTAATAAAGGAAAGAAGTATTTATCACAGAGTCAATCAGCTTGTTCCCCACTGCCCAAGTTATCCAGGGCTCCTGTAAGGGAAATTAGAATTGGATGTCTCACGTTCGAGGGAGCCTGTGGGCCTGCTCATTATCAGAGTGTTCCTCACCTTTGTACAGCGCTTCTGACTGCCAGATTGCTTAATTACAAGCAGTTGCTCTTCTGATCTTAACAAATCTAATATGCACCTCACAGATCTTCCCTTCTGGATAGGTGAAATATTTCCCATGTTTATAAGCTTTATAACACCAAAACACAAAAGACGCAGGCAAAGTCCAGCAAAAACAGCACAGATTCATTATAGCATCAGTGTGTACAGATGAACCGACTTTCTCATCAGGTAAATAACTTGCCTACAAAACAAACGAACTAATTCCGACTAGGCTACCTACCCTCACAAGAACTAGCTCCCCAATGACCTGGTTCCAAGTGAGCCAATTCCCAAATCAGGTAAACAAATTCACCCTGCAAAACAAACAAGCTAATTCCAACTAGGGTGGGCTTGCCCCAAGAGAACCAGTTCCCACATGAGCCGGTTCAGGGTAGAGTCCAGTATCACCTTGCCTCTCCAACAGGGTACCCCAAACAGATTTGAGTAAGGAAACCGAACAGGCTCCACCTGAAAAGCAGGACTCCATCTTGGGCTGGACTGTGGACTTTGAGCTATATGCCCAGTATCTATGGAAACGCCACACCAACTGGAAAACCAGGCCCCCAGAAGGAAGAGCCCCAGGACTCTGTTACCTAAAAGAATACCCTAATTATCTGTGTAACCAAATAGAATCATAAATTCTATTATGCTTATTGGGGTTAGACCGCAAGCCTATCGATAATTGTCCACTGTTAACTACCTAGGCTTAAGGCTTAGGAATCACGGGTTAACTTTGACTGTAGCTTTCCTTTTCCTTTGTTCAGACTAGTTTCAGGGAATTTTGGGGAGGTGGGTTTGGGCACGTATGCTTAGAGTATGTAAGGTTTTCACAAAAACTGGTTGGGATCTTTGGCTAAGAGAAGACTCTGCCTTGGGCCCGCTGGTGTAATAAATGCACTCCACTATCTGTATCGTCCTTCTGAGTGAGTTTGTTTCCCGGAACACATGGCTACAACAAATTGACTTTTCCCACAAAGGAAAAGCATAAATTGATAACAGAAAATGTTCCCAGTGTGCACACTGGAGTGACTTGCCCTCCAAAACTGAGCCCATGAGCTCCTAACACAAAAGGGCACACAAAACAAGCAAACCAGCTGAATCTGCTATTGGATTGGGTAGACGTACCCTACAAATGACAGTTACTCCTTGGAAGAAAAGTTATGACCAACCTAGATAGCATATTGAAAAGCAGAGACATTACTTTACCAACAAAGGTCCATCTAGTCAAGGCTACAGTTTTTCCAGTGGTCATGTATGGATGTGAGAGTTGGACTACAAAGAAAGATGAGTGCTGAAGAATTGATGCTTTTGAACTGTGGTATTGGAGGAGACTCTTGAGAGTCCCTTGGACTGCAAGGAGATCCAACCAGTCCATTCTGAAGGAGATTAGTCCTGGGTTTTCTTTGGAAGAAATGATGCTGAAACTTAAACTCCAGTACTTTGACCACCTCATGTGAAGAGTTGACTCATTGGAAAAGACTCTGATGCTGGGAGGGATTGGGGGCAGGAGGAGAAGGGGACGACAGAGGATGAGATGGCTGGATGGCATCACGGACTCGATGGACGTGAGTTTGAGTGAACTCCGGGAGATGGTGATGGACAGGGAGGCCTGGCGTGCTGCGATTCATGGGGTCGCAGAGTCAGACACAACTGAGTGACTGAAGTGAACTGAATTGAATCCTACGAATGAAATCGAGTCCATCAACTCTTGGAAGTTTGTCAGTTCCTTGTTTCAACTGCCAAGCACTGGGGGCAGCCAGTGCCACTACAGTGAATCTTTAAGAAAATACCCTCAGGACAAATGGTCCCAGTATTCCCAGATCAGGGCCACTAGCCACCAGCAGCAAGGCACCTGCCTGGCTAAGACAAAATATTACTGAGTCCAAGCTTCCTCACCACACAGCAGGCCAATGAATCTCAGAGATGAGGGGATGAGGCAAGGAAGAGACTTTATTCAAAGCCAGCTGACCAAGATGATGGCAGGCTAGTGTCTCAAAATAACCATCTTGTCAAGGCCTGGTTGCCAGGTTCTTTTACGGATCAAAGATGCACTGGGGAGGGGGTTTGGGTGGGAGAGGTGAGGAAACAAAGTGAAGCTATTCAGTCCTTGCAAATGTCCCCTAGAATGGGGCAAGCCTCAGGCAGTTGCACTCCCTTACAGCCTTCACAGTTGGGCACCTCAGGCCATCTCCCACAGGCAGGCCATTATGTACTTTTGACTGGAAAAAGTCAGTTTTCATTCCAATCCCTAAGAAAGGCAATGCCAAAGAATGCTCAAATTACCGCAAAATTGCACTCATCTCACACGCTAGTAAAGTAATGCTCAAAATTCTCCAAGCCAGGCTTCAGAAATACATGAACTGTGAACTTCCAGATGTTCCAGCTGGTTTTAGAAAAGGCAGAGGAACCAGAGATCAAATTGCCAACATCTGCTGGATCATGGAAAAAGCAAGAGAGTTCCAGAAAAACTCTGTTTCTGCTTTATTGACTATGTGGATCACAATAAACTGTGGAAAATTCTGAAAGAGATGGGAATACCAGACCACCTCACCTGCCTCTTGAGAAACCTGTATGCAGGTCAGGAAGAAACAGTTAGAACTGGATATGGAACAACAGACTGGTTGCAAATTGGGAGTAGTACATCAAGGCTGTATATTGTCACCCTGCTTATTTAACTCATATGTAGAGTACATCATGAGAAACACTGGGCTGGATGAAGCACAAGCTGGAATCAAGATTGCCAGGAGAAATATCAATAACCTCAGATATGCAGATGACACCACCCTTATGGCAGAAAGTGAAGAAGAATCAAAGAGCTTCTTGATGAAAGTGAAAGAGGAGAGTGAAAAAGCTGGCTTAACGCTCAACATTCAGAAAACAAAGATCATGGCATCCGGTCCCATCACTTCATGGCAAATAGATGGAGAACCAGTAGAAACAGTGGCAAACATTTTATTTTGGGGGGCACTAAAATCACTGCCGATGGTGATTGCAGCCATGAAATTTAAAGACACTTACTCCTTGGAAGAAAAGTTATGACCAACCTAGACAGCATATTAAAAAGCAGAGATATTATTTTGCCAACAAAGGTCCATCTAGTCAAGGCTATGGTTTTTCCAGTGGTCATGTATGGATGTGAGAAGTGGACAATAAAGAAAGCTGAGCACCAAAGAATAGATTCTTTTGAACTGTGGTATTAAAGAAGACTCTTGAGAGTCCCTTGGACAGCAAGGAGATCCAAGCAGTCCATCCTAAAGGAGATCAGTCCTGGGTGTTCATTGGTAGGACTGATGTTGAAGCTGAAACTCCAATACTTTGGCCACCTGATGCGAAGAGCTGACTCTTTGGAAAAGACCCTGATGCTGGGAAAGATTGAGGGCAGGAGGAGAAGGGGACAACGGAGGATGAGATGGTTGGATGGCATCACCAACTCAACAGACATGAGTTTGGGTGGACTCCGGGAGTTGGTTATGGACAGGGGGACCTGGCATGCTGCAGTCCATGGGATCACAAAGAGTGGGACACAACTGAGCGACTGAACTGAACTGATAATAACAAAAAGAGTCAAAGTCTCAGAAGCAGGTTCAGTGTAAATTTAAAGTTAACCCTTCTCCATTACACTCTGTCCAGGTTGGTGATAGTCCTTTGAATCATGTCTTTTTCTTAATGTATAATTCTCTGGTTGCAGGTCAGGAGGCATCTGATCTTATCCAAAGATAGATTAGTGAGATAAGTTTTAGGAACAAACTTAGAGTGTCCCTTGACAGCTCAAGTAAATTTTTTAACAATATAACACAAGAGTAAAGAGCTAACTGGGAAGTGAGCTTTGGGAAACACAAACCTTAATTCACAAAACTGGAAATTAATATTTAGTGATTCAAAAAAAATTTTTCTTCATTGTGGAGGCATTAATCTTGCAGCCTGAGAAGGCTTTATTCCATGGAATAAAATTGAGGTTCGTCGGGGAGCCAGGAAAAGCCAAGTGTCCCTGAATGTTTGATTTCAACAAGTTATTCACTTAGCCAAAATAACTGTTAAGGGAAGAACAATGACAGAAACAGCCCACAATGACGGAAACCACCCACAATGACGGAAACCGCCAGGCACCATCTAACCATGTAACCGTCTGCATGAATCGTTTTACGACAGGAGGTCCTGGTAAGGAACATGGAACTAATAAGTCACCACCAACTGGAAGAGCTCAGGAATGGTCAAAAGGTGACACCACATGTCCTACCACCTCCCAGAATCCTCCTCGCTGACATCTACCTTGGCTGAGCGATGACTGCCCAGCCAAGAAGGACTCTGAGTCAGAGTGTTTGGCCAAAGACAAGGCGGAAACTAATCCTATCACCATAAAACCTGAGACTGCGAGCCACCTGGCAGAGCAGTCCTCCTGGGCTCCCTTACCCTGCCGCTCTCCACCCACGCACCCTTTGCCAATAAAGCCTCTTGCTTTGTCAGAACGTTGTCTCTTGAGACAATTCACTTCCGAATGTTAGACAGGAGCCTCATTTGGGCCCTGGAAAGGGTCGAGTCGCCTTCCTGCAACAAAACCATGGAAGATTTCAAAGGCAGTACAACTTAGTATAACTTGTACTATGGACGAAATTCTTTTCTTGGATTCCACTTTCCACAAAATTTCTTTTTACTTTCTGTATCTTTTTCCATTCAGAAACAGTCACCTGTAAGCCATACTTACAACTCCTGTCCCTACCTTCCCCCCTGCCCACTTTTTTTTTTTTTTTTTTGGCTTTAAATCCAAGGCAAGGAGGGCTGTGTATTTCAAGGACATGATAAGAGTTAACTTCAAGGAGTTTGTGTGTGTGTGTGTGTGTGTGTGTGTGTGTGTGTTTTAAGGCAAGTTTTTAACCGGCTACCTGGTCTGCAAAAATAAGTGATTTTGTAATTTCAAAAGAAATTTTGTCTTAGCCAATTTTCTCCAGAGTCTAAAGAATATTGTGGCCACAGTCTTTTCTCTTTCAGTGTTCTTAATATTGATATTACCTTTCAGAAGTAGAGATACTTCGTATATAATATGTACACAGACATAAAGAGGCAGACTAGAGTTCTCGTTTTTGCTCAGTCGCTGGTCATGTCCAGCTCTTTGTGACCCCATGAACTCCAGCAAGCCAGGCTTCCCTGTTCTTCACCATCTCCTGGAGCTTGCTCAAATTCATGTCCATTAGGTTGGTGATGCCATCCAACCATCTCATCCTCTGTCATCCCCTTCTCCTCCCGACTTCAATCTTTCCCAGAATCAGGGTCTTCTCTAATGAGTCAGCTCTTCTTTGCCAAAGAATGCTCAAACTGCCACACAATTGCAGTCATCTCACACACTAGTAAAGTAGTGCTCAAAATTCTCCAAGCCAGGCTTCAAACAATACGTGAATCATGAAATTTCAGATGTTCAAGCTGGTTTTAGAAAAGGCAGAGGAACCAGAGATCAAATTGCCAACATCTGCTGGATCATGGAAAAAGCAAGAGAGTTCCAAAAAAACATCTATTTCTGCCTTATTGACTATGCAAAATCCTTTGACTGTGTGGATCACAATAAACTGTGGAAAATTCTGAAAGAGATGGGAATACCAGACCACCCAACCTGCCTCATGAGAAATCTGTATACAGGTCAGGAAGTGACAGTTAGAACTGGACATGGAACAACAGACTGGTTCCAGATAGGAAAAGGAGTACATCAAGGCTGTATATTGTCACCCTGCTTATTTAACTTATATGCAGAGTACATCATGAGAAACGCTCAGCTCGATGAAGCACAAGCTGGAATTAAGATTGATGGGAGAAATATCAATAACCTCAGATATGCAGATGACACCACCCTTATGGCAGAAAGTGAAGAAGAACTAAAGAGCCTCTTGATGAAAGTGAAAGAGGAGAGTGAAGACGTTGGCTTAAAGTTCAACATTCAGAAAACAAAGATCATGGCATCCGGTCCCATCACTCCACGGCAAATAGATGGAGAAACAGTGGAAACAGTGGCAGACATTATTTTTGGGGTGGCTCCAAAATCACTGCAGATGGTGACTGCAGCAATGAAATAAAAAGACCCTTACTCCTTGGAAGAAAAGTTATGACCAACCTAGATGGCATATTCAAAAGCAGAGACAATACTTTGCCAATGAAGTTCCATCTAGTCAAGGCTATGGTTTTTCCAGTGGTCATGTATGGATGTGAGATTTGGACTATAAAGAAAGCTGAGCACCGAAGAATTGATGCTTTTGAACTGTGGAGTTGGAGAAGACTCTTGAGAGTCCCTTGGACTGCAAGGAGATGCAACCAGTTCATCCTAAAGGAAATCAGTCCTGAATGTTCATTGGAAGGACTGATGTTGAAGCTGAAACTCCAATACTTTGGCCACCTGATGTGAAGAACTGACTCATTGGAAAAGACCCTGATGCTGTGAAAGATTGAAGGCAGGAGGAGAAGGGGACAACAGAGGATAAGATGGCTGGATGGCATCACCAACTCAATGGACATCAGTTTGAGTAAAGTCCAGGAGTTGGTGATGGGACAGGGAGGCCTGGCGTGCTGCAGTCCATGGGGTCGCAAAGAGTCCGACATGACGGAGCAACTGAACTGAACCAAACTGTGCTCTGGGAAAAACCCAGGAGAACTGGCCTTCAGACAATCAGATGTTTTTGGGTCAAGATTTTATGAGCCCAAATTCTTGCATGTTCTCGTACCTAGAGAAACACTAATGTCATGAACCAGTGTCTGATCCTGGTTCTCCTGGTAGCCCCTGAGCAGCTTTTCTACTTCTATTAATCATGTACTTTTAACTTCCTTGTTAAGTTTGTTTCTTCTAGAATACAATTAATCTCCAAGTGGTAGTACGACAAGAATATTCTCTAACCAACACCAGACGATGCTGAAACAAGTCACCTTATCATTCCATGGACTCTCATCTCCCTCCGTAAATGCACCCTGACAGAGAGCAGGCAAAGAGAACCCAGAGCCCCACAACACCCCTGTATAGCCTGAGAAGTCAGAGTGGTCATCACCCCTTTTCCTTTGATACTGGGTTCCCAAATGCCTGAGAAGGGAAATAGAAAGATAGTTAGACATGAGCAGGGTATCAAAAGGGGCCAAAGAGTTGGCCCTAAAAATAAAGAGGGAAGATTGTGGTGACCCAAGCAGGTAAAACCAAGGAGGGTCTTGGAATGCAGGAACAGAAAAACCTGACTCTTATCATTCTCTCCCCCATATTACAACTATTAACAGATTTCAGGTCCTCCTGAGCAGTACAACTGTCTCCCCTCCTACCCCTTACAGGGAGAAGGTATTAGCCTTACTATACCCCACATACGTGCCTCATCCAATCAGCAAATGACTGCAAGACCCCTGTCCCATTCTTTGTACCCTGGGTATAAAAGTGTACTAAGGAGCCCTGTTCAACATCGGTTCTCCCTTAAGCTAGCATCTCCCATCATGCCAGATTCTAACAGCGTCTCCCATTCTAATAAAGTTTATTTCCCTCTCATGTCTGGAAATTCTTTTCCACCCCATGCCTGGACCGTGACACATCTGTATTATTGGATTTGGTTTGCTAATATTTTGTTGAGGATTTTTGCATGTATATTTGTCAAAGGTGTTGGCCTGTAATTTTCTTATTTTGTGGTGTCTTTGTCTGGTTTTGGTGTCAGGATGATGGTGGCTTTGTGAGATGAATTTGGGAGTATTCCCTCTTTAGTGCCTTAGAAGAGTTTCAGAAGGATAGATAGAAGTCCTTTGTATGCCTGGTAGAATTCCCCTATGAACTAGACTGGGTTAGACTTTTCTTTGCTGAGAGTTTTGTTTTGCTTTGTTTTGTTTTAATTACAGATTGAGATACTCTTCTGGTGGTCAGGTCAAATGGTCTAATTATGCTTGACTTGTAGTCTGTGTAAGTTTCTAGAAATTTTTTCATTTTCTAAGTTGCCCAATTTGTTGGTGTATTCAAAGAATATGTTGTGGGTTTTTTGTTGTTTTTTTTCAGATTTTCATGGTATCTGTTATGTACCCTTTCATTTCTCATTTTATCTGGGTCCTTTCTCTTTTTTGTAAATCTGGCTAAAAATGGATAATTTTAACTTTTAAAATAGTGCATGGTTTCTTTGATCTCTTATTTTCTCTCTGATCTTCATTTCTTTTGTGCATGTTGTGCTATGTTTTTTCTTTTGCTAATTCTTTTATTTGGTAGGTTAAGTTGTTTGAGTATTTTTTATTTTATTTCTTGAAGGTCTATATTGCTATGAACTTCCCACTTAAAACTAATTTGGCAGAGTCTAGTAAATTATATAGAGTTGTGTTTTCATTTTCATTTGTCTGAGGTATTTCAGTTCTTTTTTGATCTCTTTCCAGAAGTATGTTTAGTCTCTACATGTTTGTTCTTTTTCAGTTTGTTTCTTCCATTGATGTAACAGTCAGGAAAATGCTTAATATAAGTTTTATCCCCTTATATTTATTGAGGTTTATTTCTTGACCTAGTAAATCTATCCTGGAAAATATTCCATGTGCACTTCAAAGAAACTGAATTTCTGCTTTGTAGATGGTATGACCTATGGGTATCAACTAAGTCCAACTGATGTATTGTATCATTTAAGACTATGATTGACTTATTTGTTTTTACTATCTTATCTGTCTTTCTTTTTAATGTCACTGGGCTGAATGCAGAGTTCCAGAGAATAGCAAGAAGAGATAAGAAAGCCTCCTTCAGCGATCAATGCAAAGAAATAGAGGAAAAGAACAGAATGGGAAAGACTAGAGATCTCTTCAAGAAAATTAGAGATACTAAGGGAACATTTCATGCAAAGATGGGCTCGATAAAGGACAGAAATGGTCTGGACCTAACAGAAGCAGAAATTAAGAAGAGGTGGCAAGAATACATGGAAGAACTGTACAAAAAAGTTCTTCATGACCCAGATAATCATGATGGTGTGATCACTCATCTAGAGCCAGACATCCTGGAATGTGAAGTCAAGTGGGCCTTGGAAAGCATTGCTATGAACAAAGCTAGTGGAGGTGATGGAATTCCAGTTGAGCTATTTCAAATCCTTAAAGATGATGCTGTGAAAGTGCTGCACTCAATATGCCAGCAAATTTGGAAAACTCAGCAGTGGCCACAGGACTGGAAAAGCTCAGTTTT
Source organism: Capricornis sumatraensis (assembly GCF_032405125.1). Taxonomy (NCBI): domain Eukaryota; kingdom Metazoa; phylum Chordata; class Mammalia; order Artiodactyla; family Bovidae; genus Capricornis; species Capricornis sumatraensis. Next base: position 94,325,415 of record NC_091070.1, on the reverse strand, counting down.
CATTCCAGTCCCTAAGAAAGGCAATGTGAAAGAATGCTCAAACTACTGTACAATTGCACTCATCTCACATGCTAGTAAAGTAATGCTCAAAATTCTCCAAGCCAGGCTTCAGCAGTACGTGAACCGTGAACTTCCAGATGTTCCAGCTGGTTTTAGAAAAGGCAGAGGAACCAGAGATCAAATTGCCAACATCCAATGGATCATGGAAAAAGCAAGAGAGTTCCAGAAAAACATCTATTTCTGCTTTATTGACTATGCCAAAGCCTTTGACTGTGTGGATCACAATAAACTGTGGAAAATCCAGAGAGGGATGAAAATACCAGACCACCTGACCTGCCGCTTGAGAAATCTGTATGCAGGTCAGGAAGCAGCAGTTAGAACTGAACATGGAACAACAGACTGGTTCCAAATAGGAAAAGGAGTATGTCAAGGCTGTATATTGTCACCCTGCTCATTTAACTTATATGCAGAGTACATCATGAGAAACGCTGGGCTAGAAGAAACACAAGCTGGAATCAAGATTGCCGGGGGAAAGATCAATAACCTCAGATATGCAGATGACACCAGCCTTATGGCAGAAAGTGAAGAGGAGCTAAAAAGCCTCTTGATGAAAGTGAAAGAGGAGAGCGAAAAAGTTGGCCAAAAGCTTATCATTCAGAAAACAAAGATCATGGCATCCGGTCCCATCACTTCATGGGAAATAGATGGGGAAACAGTGGAAACAGTGTCAGACTTTATTTTGGGGGGCTCCAAAATCACTGCAGATGGTGATTGCAGCCATGAAATTAAAAGACGCTTACTCCTTGGAAGAAAAGTTATGACCAACCTCGATAGTATATTCAAAAGCAGAGACATTACTTTGCCAACTAAGGTCTGTCTAGTCAAGGCTATGGTTTTTCCAGTAGTTATGTATGGATGTGAGAGTTGGACTGTGAAGAAGGCAGAGCACCGAAGAATTGATGCTTTTGAACTGTGATGTTGGAAAAGACTCTTGAGAGTCTGGACTGCAAGGAGATCCAACCAGTCCATTCTGAAGGAGATCAGCCCTGGGATTTCTTTGGAAGGAATGATGCTAAAGCTGAAGCTCCAGTACTTTGGCCACCTCACACGAAGAGTTGACTCATTGGAAAAGACTCTGATGCTGGGAGGGATTGGGGGCAGGAGGAGAAGGGGACGACAGAGGATGAGATGGCTGGAGGGCATCCCGGACTCGATGGACGTGAGTCTGAGGGAACTCCGGGAGTTGGTGATGGACAGGGAGGCCTGGTGTGCTGCGATCCATGTGGTCACTGTCCATGAAGAGTCAAGCACAACTGAGCAACTGAACTGAACTGATGTTAACAAACACTCTCTTCTTGCACTGACCCTTCAACCGTTATATAATGCTGTTTTTGCCTTTTTGTCCTTTGATTTAAAGTCTGTTTTGTCTGACAGGAGTATTGCTACCCCTGCTTTCTTGCATGAAATCTTCTCTATCCTCGAAGTTTCTGTCTCTGTGTATCTTTCACCATGAAATGAGTCTCTTATAGGCAGCCTATTGAAGGGTCTTGTTTTTTTTTTAATTCAGTGAGACACCCTATGTCTTTTTGCTTTTCAAAGCTATTTTTAGCCACTAAAGAGCATATGTTTATTTACTGACCATAATTCAGTGTATATAAAATGACTAAATTCCACAACTCTTGCTAGTTGTAAGTAACAGCAGAATGTGATGAATAATGTTGATTCCAATTGTGAATGCATTGATGCATATTTTAATACGACTGGCTTACCTGTAAATAAAATATTGTTACTGAAGGTAAAAGAACATTATTAACCCAGGCCTCCTGCACTGCAAGCAGATTCTTTACCATCTGAGTCACCAGGGAAGCCCAAAGAATATAAAACAGTATCAAAGTTTGGGCTTCCCAGGTGGTGCTAGTGGTAAGGAACCCACCTGCCAGTTCAGGAGACCTAAGAGACGTGGGTCTGATCCCTTGGTCAGGAAGATCCCCTGGAGAAGGGAATGGCAAACAGCTCCAGTATTCTTGACTGGAGAATCCCATGGACAGAGGAGCCTGGTGGGCTACAGTCCATAAATTCGCAAAGAGTTGGACATGACTGAAGCGACTTAACACACACTATCAAAGTTAAAGCATATAATGATTTGGGTATTTGGGGGAAGTTTTCTTTTTAATTTAATTTTTCATATTCAGATATAGTTTATTATCAATGTTATGTTAGTTCAGGTATACAGCAAAGCAGCTCAGGTATACTCTATATATATCCATCTGTTTCAGATTTGTTCCTCATATAGATAATCACAGAATATTGAGTTGAGTTCCCTGTGCTATACAGTAGGTCCTTGTTGATTATCTATTTTATATATAGTACTATATATGTATGTTAATTTCAAACTCCTAATTTATCCCTCCCCTGCGTGCCTTGCCCATTTGGGAACCACTAGTTTATTTCCAAAATCTGCGGAAAATCCCACGGACAGAGGAGCCCGGTGGGCTACAGTTCATGGGGTTGCAAAGAATCAGACACAACTTAGCAACTAAACAAGAAAAACAATTACAACCTTTATTTACTCCTAAATGATATTTTTAGAAGAAGTAAGAAGCTATAGTTCGGTTAATTTTCTTTTTTTTGTTGTTGTTCCACAATTCATTTAAAAAATATGGAATGCTTCATGAATTTGCGTGTCATCCTTGCGCAGGGGCCATGCTAATCTTCTCTGTATCGTTCCAATTTTAGTATATGTGCTGCCGAAGTGAGCACAGTTCGGTTAATTTTCTAAACACACACTGGATTTTTACCACAACCAATTATTCATTTAAGTGGGCAGTAACTTTTCTAGTTGCCTTTGGACAAAAATCAAAGCATATTTTAATATATACATTAATCTGTCTGTGTTTAAAGGACTGCCCTTTTAAGGAAATTTAACATTTTATTTATCTTAATAGTATGTCAGAAGCATTTATTTTAAAGCTATGATTTCTAAGATTTTATACAAAATTACATACATGTATGCAGAGGAGATTAGATAGATAACAAATAGATGATAGATAGACATGATAAATAGATGATAGGCAGAGACGGAGGAGGAGAGAGTGAGGGCAGGGTGGGGGGACAGGAAGAGAGAACTGGCAACCCCAAGGCTTGGCTGTGCTGTAAGCTGCAGAGAACAGTATGTCAGTGATCTGTAAAGCTCCTGTATTCTCACTTTTAAGTAGTAAACTAACTTTGTAGTTGTTTCCAACTCTTTTGCTGTATTTCCTTAGACACACATTTTTAGGCTACAATGGACTTACTAATGGACGAAATCCCATTTCAGCTCACACCTGCCACCAGCCTGAAGCACCAGCCCACGCACACGCTGAGAGCCGTCAACCTCCCCTCCTTTGACTGCACCTTGGTGTACACCTGCCATCTGGCGTTCTTCCTCTCAGATGGACCTGAGCACAGCACATGTAAAGCAGACCTGAAATGGACAGGGAAGGCCCCTGTCTATAAAGTAAGTTCCTGGTGAGAAGTGAGAGTGGGTCCCTGCAGAGCGGGTGAGTGTCAGTTGCCCACCAGGCTTATGTCCAGGTGGAAGACCCGCAAGTAGTAACCAATTAGAGGTGCTGTCCATCACCTCAGTTCAGTTCAGTTCAGTTGCTCAGTCATCTCCAACTCTTCGTGACCCCATGAATCACAGCACGCCAGGCCTCCCTGTCCATCACCAACTCCTGGAGTTCACTGACTCACATCCATCGAGTCAGTGATGCCATCCAGCCACCTCATTCTCTGTCATCCCCTTCTCCTCCTGCCCCTAATCCCTCCCAGCATCAAAGTCTTTTCCAATGAGTCAACTCTTCGCACGAGGTGGCCAAAGTACTGGAGTTTCAGCTTCAGCATCATTCCTTCCAAAGAAATCCCAGGGTTGATCTCCTTCAGAATGGACTGGTTGGATCTCCTTGCAGTCCAAGGGACTCTCAAGAGTCTTCTCCAACACCACAGTTCAAAAGCATCAATTCTTCAGCGCTCAGCCTTCTTCACAGTCCAACTCTCACATCCATACATGACTACTGGAAAAACCATAGCCTTCACCTCACCCCAGCTCAAATCCGTGCTTGCTGTGTGTGAGCTGTGTATGTGAATATGTGTGCAGTCTGTTGTGGGCAGAGGCGGCACAGGCTAACGAGAGGTGCAGATCTCATTATTTGCAAGTCACATTTTAAGTCAAAGAGAAGCCCACTAGGAGTTAAAAGGACAATAAAATGCAGTGTGTCTTTGGAAAATGTGTTTTATAATGAAAATGGGCAAATATCACCAGTGTTGGTGAATATATAACATAGGTCTGTTACTTGAGACCGCAGCTGTTTAGTGGTAGGATATAGGTTTATGTGTCCCTGCCATTGGTTCTGCTTTTTAAACTTACAAAAATGATGAATACCAGAATGATGCACTAATGACTCACAAAGTTGTGTATTTACAAATAAAAGGAACACCGAGTCAGAGCCGACAGCATGACATCTTCAGCTTCACCACCAAACCACACTTAGACCTGATAGCTAAGCAGCAGAAACAGACACGACAGGGTGTGACACAGTCTGTGCCTTTCGCCGTAGCTTCTTGAAGCTTCCTTTAGTTCTCACTTTTAAAAGAAACAATTCTCCTATGAGTTAGAATTCCCCAGGAAACACATCTCTGCCCTCAGGATTCCCCCTGAAACCCACTTCTGCCCTCAGAATTCCAACAGACACTGTCTTTCTACCCCTCAGGATCCCTGGGAAACCAGTACAGCCCATGGAGAAGCCTTGGATACAGTTTTCACCTGGTGGGGGATTACCGAGAGGCCAACAAGTGTCCCCGGGGAATCCGCAGGACACCATATTCCTCTGGCGGGGAATCCCTGGGAAACCATGTCCTCCGGTGGGGAAAGCCTTAGAAAAACCTTCTGCCCTCAGAATTCCTCAGGACATCTCCTTCTGTCAGTGGGGAGTGCCCTGGACACCACCTAGTGTCCTCAGAATATCCCAGGAAACGCCCTTGGGTGAGTGGGGAATCCCCCAGACACCATGTTCTGCCCTCAGTAACACTGGGAAATCTCCTTCTGTCAGTAGGGAATCCCCTGGACACCACCTTGTGCCCTCAGAATATCCTGAAAAACCGCCTTCTGCTAGTGGGAAATGCCCTGAACACAACCTTCTGTCCTTAGAATATTCCAGGAAATCACCTTCTCTTGGGGCAATCCCCTGGACACCAACTACTGTCTTCAGATTATGGAGGAAAATCCCTTTCTGGCCGTGGGGAATCCCCCGACACAACATTCTGCCCTCAGAATATCCCAGGAAACCCCCTTCTGTCAGTGGGGAATTCCTTGGAAACCAACTTCTGTTCTCAGAATATCCCAGGAACCGTGTTGTGTCAGTGGTAAATCCCCCAGACAATGTATTCTGACCACAAAATATCCCAGGAAACCTCTTTAGTCAGTGGGGAATCCCCCAGACACCACCATCATTCCTCAGAATATCCCCAGAAACCCTCTTCTGTCAGTGGGGAATGCCCTGGACATCACATTCTGTCCTCAGTAACCCTGGGAAATCCCCTTCTATCAAGGGGAATCCCCCGGACACCACCTTCTGTCCTCAGAAGATCCCAGGAGTCCACTTTCAGTTGTTGGGGAATCTGCCACACTATAACTTCTGCCTTCAGAATTTACCAGGATATTCCCTTCTGTCAGTGGGGAGTTCCCTGGACACAATCTTCTCTGATCAAATTCCCAAGGAAATCACTTCTGTCAGTGGGGAATCCTCCGGACACCACCTTCTGTCCTTAGAAAATCAGGCAAATTCGCTTCTGTCAGTGGCGAGTCCCATGGACACCAAAAGCTGACCAGAGAATGTCCCAGGAAACCCCCATATGTCAGTGGGGAGTCCTGCAGACACCATATTCTGACAACAAAATGTCCCAGGAAACCCTCTTCTGCCAGTGGGGAATCCCCTGAACACCACCTTCTGTCCTCAGAATATCCTGGGAAATCACCTTCTCTCAGGGGGCAATACTCTGGACACCACAATGTCTTCAGATTATCCCAGGAAATTCCCATCTGTCCGTAGGGAATCCCCTGGACACAACATTCTGCCCTCTGAATGTCCCAGTAAACCCCATTCTGTCAGTGGGGAGTCCCGTGGACATCAAATTCTGACCAGAGAATGTCCCAGGAAATCCCATTCTGTCAGTGGGAAATCCCACAGACACAATATTCTGACAACAAAATATCCCAGGAAACCCCCTTCTGCCAGTGGAGAATCCACCGGACCCTAACTTCTGCCCTCAGAATTTCCCAGGAAATTCCCTTCATCAGTAGGGAGTCCCCAGGACACCAACTTCTCTGCTCAAATTCCCAAGGAAATCACTTCTGTCAGTGGGGAACTCCCCGGACCCCACCTTCTGTTCTTAGAATATCCCGGGAAACCCCCTTTTTTAGTGGAGTATCCCCTGGACACCAACTTCTGTCCTCAGAATATCCCAGGAAACCCCCTTCTGTCAGTGGGGAATTCCCAGACACCTCATTCGAACCTCAGAAAATCCCAGGAAATCCAATTCTGTCAGTGGGAAATCCCCTTCTGTCGTGGGAAATCTCCTGCTGTCAGTGGGAAAGGCCCTTCTGTTGGTGGAAATCCCCTTCTGTCAGTGGGAAATCCCCTGGACCCCAACTTATGTCCTGAGAATATCAGAGGAAACCCCGTTCTCTAAGTGAAGAATCCCCCGGATACCAACTTCTGTCCTCAGAATATCCTGGGAAATCCCCTTAAGCCTGGGGGAATCCCCTGGACATCACCTTTTGTCCTCAGTAATCCTGGGAAATCCCCTTTTATCAAGGGGAATCCCCCGGATACCACCTTCTGTCTTCAGATTATCCCAGGAAATCCCCTTCTGTCCATGGGGAATCCCCTGGACACTGTATTCTGACCACAAAATATCCCAGGAAACCCCCTTCTGTCAGAGCAGAATCCCCCGGACACCACCTACTATCTTCAGATTATCCCCCAAAATCCCCTACTGTCAGGGAAGAATCCCCTGAACACCACCTTCTGTTTTCAGATTATTCTGGGAAAATTCCCTTCTGTCAATGGAGAATCTCCTGGACACCAACTTCTGTTCTCAGAATATCCCAGTAAACCCCCTTATGTTGACGAGGAATCCACCAGAAACTACCTTCTGCCCACAGAATTTCCCAGGAACTCCCTTCTGTCAGTGGGAAATCCCCTGGACACCGTATTCTGACCACAAAATATCCCAGTAAACCCCCTTCTGTCAGTGAGGGATCCCCCAGACACCATCCTCTGCCCTCAGTAACCCTGGGAAATCCCCTTCTGTCAGTGGAGAGTCCCCCAAACACCACCTTCTGTCCTCACATTGTCCTGGGAAACTCTCTTCTGTCAGTGGGGAATCCCCAGGACACCACCTTCTGTCCTCAGAATATCCCAGGTAACTGCCTTCTGTCAGTGGGGAATCCCCTGGACACCACCTTCTACTCTCAGTAACCCCAGGAAATCCACTTCTGTCAGTGGGGAATCTCCTGGACACCACCTTCTGTCCTCAGAATATCCCAGGAAACCCCCTTCTGTCAATGGGGAATCCCCTGGACACCACCATCTGCTGGTCGGGAGTCCATCACAAACTCCCTTATTGGTCAGGAATCCCTGGAAACCGTCTTTCCTGGAGAATATCCCTGAAACCCCCTTCTACTCCTCAGGAATTCCCAGGAATCCTTATTCTGCCCCTCAGGAATGCCCCTTGGAACCCCCTTCTTACACTCAGAATCCTTTTTCTCGGTGGGGAATCCCCTGGAAACCACCTTCTATGGGTGGGGAATTCTTCAGTAACCCTCTTCTGCCCCTCAGGAGTCCCCATAAATCCCTTTCTCTCTGTCAGGATTTCTTTGGAATCCTCCGACTCTGTTAGAATTCCCCAGAAACAACCTTCTGTGTGTCTGAATCCCCTCAGAAATCTCTCTGTGGAATTCACATTAGTAATTATATACTTATGTTTCTCTTGGCCCTTTCTCACAGAAATAGTTGAACACATACTTTTAAAAAGTGATAATTTGTAGTTTGATACGAAACTATGAGAGAGAAGAGATTATGAGTTAAATCTAAGTTGATTTAAATGTTTTGCAGGGGAAGTATTTTGATGTTGTTCACTACTACCTCATGAGTTCATTGATCACATGGGGAGAGTAATTTTGTAAATCTCCTTTCCCTTATGGGTAGGAGATCCCACAAAGGAGTGAGAAAGGATATATACACCCTTCTTTAGAAGGCTCTCTGTTGTAACACACTGAATTCACAAGTGATATCCAAATTGATTTCCACTAAGAAACTCAGATTTCCCTCAAAAGCTAAGGGTATTCTGCTGTGAATGTATGGGTTTAAAGTGGGGATGTATAAGATATTGCTATTTTGTGCATTCAAGAAATCTGGAGAAATAAACATTGCTTCAGTTTGACATTTTTTCAAACTTATTAAAAATGTTTTTTGAAAGTGATAATTTGTGTCTTTTTACTTGTAGGTAAAGGAATGAGAGAAGTTTATGAAACAGTTACTAAAACTCCAGGTTTGTATACCAGAACAGTTACAGATTTAAATCAAATAAGGTGATCTGTTCTCTACTATGCTCTGTGCAACCAAATAAACAAATTTCTGATTCCTTTATTCCATGAAAAAGTTAATGTTTCAGTTATTTAAAACGCCAAGCCCACACATGTTCCTGTTTCTCTTATAACTGTGTTTTACTAATGGAATAAGAATGCTTTACTTAAAAGGAAAACCTCTGGTTTTGTCCCACACTATTTTATTAAAAGGTGCCTTGGACACTTTGCAGGCAGAAGTAGACATCAGATGTTGACCCAGAATGTGGTATACTAGAGAGCCTATAAACAGGGTTGTGTGTCTTTCCTCTGCACGAGAAAGCTACAGTAAACAACATATCATGACAGCATCAGCTGTGCATTCCAGCAGTTCAAATGTGGGGCTATATCCTTCCCCAGGGATCTCCAGCATCAGACATCCTCTGCCTCCAATACCTTAATTCTCATTTTCTGTTGTGCGTGATACCTTGCTTAATGCACACGGTAGCAAACAGGAAAGGTGCAGGTTTATTTCCTAATAAAGATGTTCATTATTCCAAATCACCTGGCCTGTTGTGTCTGTTATAAATGTACAGAATATTTAAACAAGACAGTGTGTCCCCAAATTATAATGTAAGCCAAACTTAAAAAAAAAATAGAACAGAAAACATTTAGAGAAGTTGCGTTTTCTGGTGTTTACTGTATTCAGGTGTTCACACTGGTATCTTAGACATAAACTCTGTTCCAGGATCAAATGCAGAGAGGGTATATGAAATACTATAGTTCAGTCACAGTTGCTGGGTTTTGCATTTAATTCTTAGATGAAGCAAAAAGTTCTAACATGGTTAAAGGAATTCATGAATTGTACACCATGAAGTACCTACTTTAAAATTTTAAAATTGAGACCTACCGTAAACTTTTTTCTGGACTATACTATGTAAATGCTATTTAAAAATCAAACACAGAAATCAGTGCGCTATCCAGGCAACGTTTTCTTCCGACAGAAGGAGATACAATGCGTGGTGGTGATGGTGCGTTCTTTGTTCTGTTTGCTGGTTTTATCAAGGGCAGCGAAAAGTCTGAAGGCTCTTTTTTAAAACTTATTTTTAACTGAAGGATAACTGCTTTGGTTTCTACCAAATATCAATATGAATCAGCCACAGAGCTGCAGACTCCACCTCAGTGTGCCCATCCTCTCTGAAGGCAAGCATGATGAAATGGGCTTCTGTGTTTAGGGGCACAGTCTCACACCTCCACTGTGGTGGTTACCTTATGCTGCAAACCACCAGCAAGAGGTCAGAGGACAGGGACCCAAAAAGATCCTCCGTGTCCCCACTGGTCACAGCTGAGCGCAGCTGAGCCACCCCCACGGACCTGCTGCTGCTCCCGCTGCCCAGCCCGGCTGGCCCACCTGACCCGCCAGTGAAAGGACCTCGACAGGCAAACATCCCCTAGGGCTGGAAAGAAAAGCACAACCGGGGACACTGTGCTTTGTCCTCATCACGCTGTAGCTAAACGTGCATTTGAGAGGTAACATGAACTCACCCTTGAAAAGAAATCACATGAAAAGAGGTCAGTTCTGCTAAATATGAGAAATGCAAATCGAAACTGCAGGAAGGAATCACCTCACAGCACTCAGAAAGGCCGTTGTCAGAAACTTGACAAACACTAACTGATGGAGAAGGTGTGGAGAAGAGGGAATATTCCTCCCCCGATGCTGGCAATAGACATTGATAAGAGACACTGTGAAGGATCGTGAGAGGCTTATTAAAACAAAGAAAACAGGAATGAGGTTAGAACACTCTCTAACACCATACACGAAATGAACTCCAAATCATAAGTATCTAAAGGTCAGGAGAGATTCTATGAAAGTCTTAAAGAAAACATAGGCAGGAAATGTGAGGATGGATATAAACTTCAAGGTCTTTTTGGGTTTGGATGACTTCATTGTGAGGTCTTTTGTAATTCATCTCCTAGCACAGTGAGAAATAAACACAAACCAGGAAAACACGACCTACTTCAATTTCAAATCAGGTGTCCAAAAAAGTAAACCTTCAGGAATGAAGAAGGTAACCTGGAAGGCAAAGAAGTATTTGAAAAACCAAGATACACACAAGCAGTTCATCTGCAAAACCAACAGAAATCTCACAATTTGTTAATATTTCAATAAAGTGGATTCCATAAAAATATTGCATCCCTATGCTGTATCACAACACACATATAGTTGTATTAACCAACTGCACTTCAATTACAAAAAAAAAAAATATGGAATGCATAGCTACAAACACAAAACTGGAAGATAAAAGGAACAAAATGAACATGGGAAATGTTATACAAAAAGCAACTGAGAAATCACTTTGGATGAGATTATTAAAAATCACACAAAATAGATGCGCCATTTGAATCTTTGCTTCAGAAACAACTAACTAGTCAAAAGAAGACAATGAATCTACCAGCAAGATAAATAAGGACAAGAAAACCTTATTTAATGGGAAAGTCACATTTTACCAAGCCCACATTCTGATGAGTACCATCATAGGATACATAAAAATTCTGATGATATTTTCGAAAATAATTCAAAAGGTGTTAACTCTGAAGATGTATTTCCCATATTTTATCTGTGCCACAAGCTCCCGGGCTGCACTATAGAAAATTTGGGCCTCAAATGTCCATGCTGAAATAGGAAGAAGTTCCTATTTCAGGCTGGCAACTCTGTGCCCCCAAGTTTCCAGGTTGACATAGGAAAAAGTTCCTGTTTAAGGCTGGCAACTCTGAACCAGAAATTCCTGTTCTGAAATAGGGGAAAGTTCTTATTTCAGGCCAGCAACACTGCACCCCAAGTTCCTGGGCTGAAATGAGGGGAAGTTCCTATTATTTCAGGGTGGCTACTCTGTGCTTCAAGTTCCCGAGCTGCAACAGGGAAAAGTTCCTATTTCCGCCCAGAAACTCTGCACCACAGGTTCCCGGGCTGAAATTGGGAAAAGTTAGGATGTCAGGTCAACAACTCTGAGGGTTGAAAGGTGAACAAAAGTCCCTTTCACATTATACTATTCCTGAGAAGTTTTTCAGGAGAATTTATTTACATATTCTCATCTAAGGCAAGGTTGTCAGAAACACAAAGAAAACTGCCGTAGGAAATCACACTTAATTCCTATCTAAAATTAAACAAATGGAGTTATCTATTAAACAGAAAGAGATTCACAAATGCAGAAACTAAGGATGCCTGTGGGGATTTGGTTGTGGATGTTGCCAGACTGAAGTAGAAATTAAGAAATAAAATTCAATATGTAAAATGCAAGAAAAATAATAGCATATCGTATGCAGCAGAGAGAACTATAGCCAAGATTTCTGCAATATGTTTAAATGGCATATATTCCATGAAAATACTGAATCACTCTCTTGTATCCCAAAGCAAATAGAGTAATGTGAATCGACAGTACCTCAGTTGAAAAAGAAAGAGTGGATGGATGGCTACAAACACCAGAAATAATCAAGAATGAAGGTTCACAAAATAAAAGTGGGAAAAGTTTAGGAATAGAAACTCCCATCAAGAAATTATTTTGGATGGGAGCACTAAAAATCTCCATTGGTTCAGCCACTAGAAAGAACAGCATGGAGGAGCTTTAGTGTTTTCTAAAACATGGAAGCGCATGAGGAGACAGCAATCACGTGCGTGGGCATACAGTCAGGGAAAAGAAACATTTTCAAAGACAAGAGGACCCATGCCTTCCCTGCCGGACCGGTTTCCAAAGAAAGCACACTGCTGCAAAACTAAGGGGACAAGGACAAGGAAACAAATAAAGAAAATGGGTTCTATATACACAATGGTACATGCACCAGCCACAAGGAAGAATGAAACGATGCCATGTTCAGGCACAGGCAAGAAGGCAGAGATGATCGTAGCAAGTGCAGTAAGAGAGACATGGAGTGAAAAATAGAATGTGATGTCATTTGTAGGTGGAATCTAAAAATTGAAACATAGGAGCTCTTTGAGCCAAGAAAAACAGTTCACAGACTTAGAAAAAGCTCGTCTCACTTACTGTTAGCAGAGAAGAAATAACCTTAGAAATAAGCTAATTCTCTAATGTGCACATTCCTATTTAGAAAATAAGCCACAAGGACCTACTGGATAACACTAGGAATGATACTCCAGTTTTTGTCATAATCTATACAGGAACATTCAGAAAACGAAGATCATGGCATCTGGTCCCATCACTTCATGAGAAATAGATGGGGAAACAGTGGAAAGAAACAGTGTCAGACCTTATTTTGGGGGGCTCCAAAATCACTGCAGATGGTGACTGCAGCCACAAAATTAAAAGACGCTTACTCCTTGGAAGAAAAGTTATGACCAACCTAGAGAGCATATTGAAAAGCAGTGACATTACTTTGCCAACAAAGGTCTGTCTAGTCAAGGCTATGGCTTTTCCAGTGGTCATGTATGGATGTGAGAGTTGGACTGTGAATAAAGCTGAGCACCAAAGAATTGATGCTTTTGAACTGTGGTGTTGGAGAAGACTCTTGAGAGTCTCTTGGACTGCAAGAAGATCCAACCAGTCCATTCTAAAGGAGATCAGTCCTGGGTGTTCTTTGGAAGGAATGATGCTAAAGCTGAAACTCCAGTACTTGGGCCATCTCACGCAAAGAGTTGACTCATTGGAAAAGGCTCTGATGCTGGGAGCGATTGGGGGCAGGAGGGAAAGGGGATGACAGAGGATGAGATGGCTGGATGGCATCACTGACTCGATGGAAGTGAGTTTGAGTGAACTCCGAGAGATGGTGATGGACAGGGAGGCCTGGCGTGCTGCAATTCATGGGGTCGCAAGGAGTCGGACACGACTGAGCGACTGAACTGAACTGAACTGATACAGGAACAGTCCCTGAAATACAGCATATGCACGTTAATGTGTGAGTGAATCAAGTGACTATGAATTAAAAAAAAAAAAACCCACTGCCTTGTAATTCACCTATATACTCAAGTTCAAATAACTGGATAAACACAATAAATATAGAAACATATGCTGATTCTATTCCCCTCATCCCATGGTTACCTTGACTAATCTCTTGGTAATTCTGGATTATGTCGGTAATCTCTGGAGACTGGGCAGGCTTGGGTCCCAAGGCTGGATTGTTTTGGGGCTCAGGGTCCTGGGAGGATATGGTAGGCAGTGTGACCCCATGATGTTTGTGGAGTGCCTCTTGCCCTCTGCAGGAGCTCTCAATCTCTAGGTACCGGTGATGTAAATGAAGAGATTTGAATTAATATAGACACACATATATGTATCCAATAGATGACCCCAAACGACCTACTGAATAGCAGGTGGAAGTTTACTGAATGCACTGTAATCACCTAGATGGTAACAGGAACTTAAAAGAGAATAGATAAACATATCAAGTTCCTATACACTTGAAACACACATTAAATCAGAAATCACTTCTATTCCAATAAATAATCACACAGAAATCAGAAATCACCTCTATTCCAATAAAAAATCACACAGGGGGTGGGGGGAATCTTGTGGGATGAGTAATTCTGCCTTGCGGCCATTTTCTGTAACAACAGCCTGAAAAGCTGTGCTGATGGGCACTGAATATTCTCAAGGCCAAAGGGTCTGAAAGTCAAAAACAGCTGATCTCAACAAACGTCCAAGGGGTGGTCATCAGAAGAGAATTTAAAACAGGGTTGAGTTACAGGAAGCTCCATCAAGAGGTAACATGAACTCACCTTTGAAAAGAAATCACATGAAAAGAGGTCAGTTCTGCTAAATATGAGAAATGCAAATCGAAACCACAGGAAGGAATCGCCTCACAGCACTCAGAAAGGCCGTTGTCAGAAACTTGACAAACACTAACTGATGGAGAAGGTGTGGAGGAGAGGGAATATTCCTCCCCCGATGCTGGCAATAGACACTGATAAGAGACACTGTGAAGGATCGTGAGAGGCTTATTAAAACAAAGGAAATAGGAATGAGGTTAGAACACTCTCTAACACCATACATGAAATGAGCTCCAAATCATAAGTATCTAAAGGTCAGGAGGGGTTCTATGAAAGTCTAAAAGAAAACACAGGCAGAAAATGTGAGGATATAAACTTCAAGGTCTTTTTGGGTTCGGATGACTTCATTGCGAGGTCTTTTGGAATCCATCTCCTAGCTCAGTGAGAATTAAACCCAAACCAGGACAATGCGACCTATTTCAATTTCAAATCAGGTGTCCAAAAAAGTAAACCTTCAAGATTGAAGAAGGCAACCCGGAATGCAAAGAAATATTTGCAAACCAAGATACACACAAGCAATTCATCTCTAAAACCAACAAAAGCTCACAATTTGTTAATATTTCAATAAAGTGGATTCCATAAAAATATTGCAAAAAAATCCCCTATGCTGTATCACAACCCACATAGTTGTGTTAATCAACTGTACTTCAATTACAAAAAAATATGGGGTGTATAGCTGCAAACACAAAAGAAAATGGAAGAAAAAAGGAACAAAGTGGAAATGGGAAATGTTATACAACAGAAGAAACAATTGAGAAATTACTTTGGATGAGATTATTAAAAAGCATACAAACTAGATGGACCATTTCAATCTTTGCTTCAAAAAGAATAAACCAGTCAAAAGAGGCCAATGAATCTACCAGCAAGATAAATAAGGACAAGAAAGCCATGGGAAAGTCACATTTTACCACGCCCACACTCAGATAATGAGTGCCATCGTAAGATACATTAAAATTTTGATGATTTTTTCAAAAACAATTCAAAAGGTGTTAACTCTGAAAATGTATTTCCCTAATATTTATCTGTGTGCCAAGGTTCTGGGCTGAACTATGGAAATGCTGGGCCCCAAATTTCCAGGAAGAAATAGGGAAAAGTTCCTATTAAAGGCGGGGAACTCTGCACCCCCAGTTACCAGGCTGAAATAGGGGGACAAGTTCCTATTTTAGGCGGGGAACATGGTGCCCCAGGTTCCGGGGCTGAAATAGGGGTGAAAGTTCATAATTGACATGGGGAACTGGGCTCCCCTAGGTTCCTGCACTGAAATGGAGAGGGGGGGATTCCTAATTGAGACGGGGAACCGGACGCCCCAATCTCCCAGGCTGAAATAGGGCAACAAGTTCCTATTTTAGGTGTAAAACGCAGCGTACCAGGTTTCCAGGTTGAAATCGGGGGATAAGATTCTGTTTCATGTGGGGAACTGGGCTTCCCTAGGTTCCTGGGCTGAAATAGGAGGAAAAGTTCCTAACTGAGTCAGGGAACTCAGCGCCCCAGCTTCCCGGGGTGAAATAGGGGGCAAAGTTCCAATCTCAGGTGGAGAACTCGGTGCCCCAGGTTCCTGGGCTGAAATAGGGGGGAAAGTTCCTAATTGAAGCGGGGAACTGAGTGCCCCAGTTTCCCAGGCTGAAATGGGGGGAAAGTTCCTATTTCAGGCAGGGAACCGGGTTCTGCTAGGATCCTGGGCTGAAATAGGGGGACAAGTTCCTACTTCAGGTGGGGAACCCAGCACCCCAGGTGGGGGATAAGTTCCTATTCCATATGGGGAACTGGGCTTACCTAGGTTCCTGCGCTGAAATAGAGAGAAAGTTTCCTAACTGAGACGGGGAGCTGGACGCCCCAGTCTTAGGCTGAAACAGGGGGACAAGTTCTTATTTTAGGTGGGGAAGGCAGCATCCCAGGTTTCCAGGTTGAAATCGGGGGATAAGATTCTATTTCATGTGGGGAACTGGGCTCCCCTAGGTTCCTGGGCTGAAATAGGGGGGAAAGTTCTTAATTGAGGTGGGGAACTGGGTGCCCCAGTCTCCCAGGCTGAAACAGGGGGGAAAGTTCGTATTTCAGGCAGGGAACCAGGTTCCGCTAGGTTCCTGGGCTGAAATAGGGGGACAAGTTCCTACTTCAGGCGGGGAACACAGCGCCCCAGGCAGGGGATAAGTTCCTATTCCATAAGGGGAACTGGGCTTCCCTAGGTTCCCGGGCTGAAACAGGGGGGAAAGTTCCTAATTGAGGTGAGGAACTCAGAAACCCAGTTTCGCAGGCTGAAATAAGTGGGAAAGTTCCTATTTCAGGCAGGGAACTGGGCTCCGCTAGGTTCCCAGGCTGAAATAGGGGGACAAGTTCCTATTTCAGGCAAGGAATGCAGCACCCAGGTTTCTTGGCTGAAATAGCGGGATAAGTTCCCATTTCATGTGGGGAACTGGGCTCCCCTAGGTTCCTGGGCTGAAATATGGGGGAAAGTTCCTATCTCAGGCAGAGAACTCAGTGCCCCAGGTTCCCAGGCTGAAATAGGAAAGATTCCTCTTTCAGGCCAGCAACTCTGCACCCCATGTTCCCAGGCTGAAGTAGGGAAATCAAATCGCACCTGTTAGACTGGCCATCCTCACAAGTCTACAAACAAGAGATGCAGGAGACAGCCAGCAGGTGAGGTAACCCCACTACATGTTCAGTGGAAATGGACATATATTTCCTTTCTGTAATGATAGAAATACAGATTAAAACCACAATGCTATATTTGTTCCCATTCACTAAATGGTTATAATCAAGATCAAGATATTAACAGCAATGTAGAAAATCAGAAACATTACACTTTGCTTGTGGATATGGAAAATAGTACAGACTATATGTATAATAGTTTGGCATTTCCTCAGAAAGATAAAAATATACGTACTGTTTACTTCACCAACTCCACTCTTGGATATACATGCCAGTGAACTGAAAACAGCTGTTCAAACAACAAATGGTACACAAATATTCATAGCAACATTATTCACAATAGCCCAAAGGCAGAACCCATTCAACTGTCCATCAGTGGGTGAATGAATATGCAAAACAGGGTACATGCAAAAACTTCAACAATATTCTGCTATACAAGAGATACAGTGAAATGGTGTAGCACTCTGCAAGACATGACAGAAATTCCTCAAACACTAGCAAATGGAATTAACATACAATATGTCAACTCCAATTCAGGTTATGTACCTAAAAGTTTTGAAAAAATGGGCTGAAAAAAATAAACTCATATTTCTACACTCGTATTCTGGCAAACAACTGGAAGGAATCCAAGTGTCCATGGACAGACAATTCCATAAACAAACTGCTGTATACACACAATGGAATATGATTCAGCCTTTAAAAGCAGGTGATTCTGACAATGCTACAATGCGGATGAACCTTATAATCATTATGTTAAGTGAAACAAACAAGACCAAAAAAGGACAAACATTCTGTGATTCCACTAGCATGAGAAAGTGGAATCATCTCAAAGCAAGTCAAATTCGAAGATAGAAAAAGCAGAAAGTGATTCCCAGCTGCTGAAAAGAGTTGATGTTTCATGCACGCAGTTTCACTTAGGGAAACCGGCTTCCTATGACATCTCCAAAAATTCTTATATAAATAATTGGAAACCGTATGCAATCAAATGAAAGTATAAAGAAGCTTTACAACTTACACCAAATTCACTCAAACTTCTCAACAGATAAAATGCAAAGCTGTGTCTACAGTACCTCAGTTTTGCTTATGAATTTTAACAAAAAAAACCTAAATTCTATCCAAAAAAGGATATAAAATTTATAAAACAACCTTTAAAAGATTAAAAATTTAAACTCTATAAAAGACCTTATTCAGAAAACCTAAACACAAGCCTCAAAAAGAGAAATACATTCATAAAATACATATCTGATAAAGGGTTGTACTCAAACAATACCAAAAAATCTGGAGCAAACAACCTCATTAAGGATGGATAAATCTGAACACCTAGCCAAAGAAAACATACAGATAGTAAATAAATATGTCAAAAATACTCAAAAATCATATATCATTAGAAAATTAGAAATTAAAACTATAGTCAAGTAGCACTGCACACTTATTAGAACCAGTAAACTTAAAAAAAGACAGAAAGAAAGAAACCCGGGGCTTTTCTGGAGGCTCAGTGGTAAAGAATGCTCCTGACCTTGCAAGAGACTCAAGCTCCATCCCTTATCTGGGAAGACCCCACATGCCACAGAGTAACTGAGCTGCTTTCTTCCAAAGCTAGAAAGATAAATAAGGACAAGAAAGCCATGGGAAAGTCACATTTTAGGAAGCCCATGCTCGGATAATGAGCACCATCATAAGATACCTAAAAGGTTTGAAATATCTTCTGAAATGCCACCCAGCAAGAGAAAGGCAGCGCCCCTGGCATCCCCTATGGCCCAGTAAGACTCCACCCTCCACTGCAGGGAGCCCAGGTCTGATGCCTGGTCAGGGACCTAAGATCCTGCATGCCCGGAGGCCAAAAAGAATAAGTAACTGATTTAAATTTGGAATTTGACTTAAGAGGTATAAGAGAATTTTTTTATATAAATTCAAAAATTATTTTGAATCATTTAAAATATCTTAACATCCACTACCACAGCATTGTGTTGCCTTAACACAATTTATTTCTGCTTCAGCATGCTGTGTGTGTGCGTGTGTGTGTGACCAGTTGCTCAGTCATGTCTGACTCTGCAACCCCCTGGACTATGGCCTGCCAGGCTCCTCTGTCCATGGGATTTTTCCCCAGCCAGAATACCCGAGTGGGTTGCCACTTCCTTCTTCAGGGGGTCTTCCTGACCCAGAGATGGAACCCTCATCTCTTTAGTCTCCAGCACTGCAGGCAAATTCTTTACCATGGAGCCATGGGGAAAGCCCCTGTAATAGGAGAGTGCTGGCTAAAAAAAAAAAAAAAAAAAAAATGGCACGATTTAAAAGCTGGGAGTTGGGCTTCCCTGGGGACTCACTGGAAAGGATCTGCCCGCCAACACAGGAGGCACAGGCTTGATCCCTGATCCAGGAAGATCCCCCATGCCACGGAGCAGCTAAGCCCACGCTTCACAAGTGCTGCTACGCTCTAGAGCCTGGGGCTGCAAGAACTGAGTCCATGTGCTGCAACTGCGGACGACTTTGCACTCTAGAGCCCATGCTGCACGATGAGAGAAGCCGCTGTGAAGACAAGCAACTGAGGGGTAGTTCCCGCTTGCCACAAATAGAGAAAAGCCCATGAAGCAATGGAGACCAAGCATGGCCAACAATAAATTTAAAAGTAAATAAATTTAAAAAAAAATTTAAAGTGGAGAGTTGTGTTTTATTCAGTGGAGAAATGGAGGATTTCAGCTCAGGACATAGCATCTCAAGCAACTCTGAGAAACTGCTTCCAAAGAGGCAAATGGGGAGCCAGGAAATATATAGGAGCTTTTGCAACAAAGACCAGGTAGTTGGAACATCAAAAGATTATTGATAATTGATGAAAACCAGATATCCCAAGTTAAGAAATTTAGCACTTTTCTGCGTATTGGAAGACATAAGAGTCTGGCTGCTCAGCTATCAGGGGCCAGTATTCTTGTTTTCTTGAGTCTTCCTAGGGTGCACCGTCCGGGTGGCTGCAGTGTCTGATGACCTGGCGGCAGGCATCCTGCCTCCATCCTGAGCTCCCTCAGGGTTCACTGTTGTGGCAGCTGTAATGTGGTGGCTGAATGGCTGCAACATCCTTTGGTTACTAATACTGTTATCTAGTCCAAGCTCATTCTGCTCACTGCACGATAGGCCAATAAATCCAGGAGATGAGTTGTTGAGGAAAGGAGTATGACTTTATTCGAGAAGTCAGCTGACTTAGAAGATGGCTGACTCATGTCGCAAAACAACTAGTTTGTCAGGGATTGGATGCCAGGTTATTTTATGGATCAGAGATGGAGGGAGGTGAGGAAACAAAGTAAAAAGATCATTTAATTCTTGCAAATATCTTCTAGCTGGCAAACTTCAGGCTAGGGGGTGTGTTAATTTCTTTCTTCACCCTATAGGTGGACAGGGTTATAAACAAAGGTACTTTAACAGTCAGGCAGTGGGGGGCAGGCTTCCCTGAAGCAGGCTGTTGTTGTTATTCAGTCACGAAGTCTTGTCCAACTCTTTGCAACCCCATGGACTGCAACACTTCAGGCTTCCCTTTCCTTCACTATCTCCCAGAGTTTGTTCAAATTCATGTCCACTGAGTCGGTGATGCTATCTAACCATCACATCCTCTGCCACCCTCTTCTCCTTTTGCCTTCAATCTTTCCCAGCATCAGGATCTTTTCCAATGAACTGGTTCTTCACATCAGATGGACAAAGTGTTGGAGCTTCAGCTTCAGCATCAGTCCTTCCAATGAATATTCAGGGTTGCTTTCCTTCAGGATTGGCTGGTTTGATATCCTTGCTGTCTAAGGGACTCTCAAGAGTCTTTCCTAGCACCACAGTTCTAAAACATCAATTTTTCAGCACTGAGCCTTCTTTATGGTCCAAGTCTCACATCCATACATGACTACTGGAAAAACCATAGCTTTCACTATATGGGCCTTTGTCAGCAAAGTGATGTCTCTGCTTTTTCAGAGACAAATAGCTGTCAACTGCTCACTCTGGGCAGGCACACTACTAGACCCTGGAGAGACAGTGATGAGCACACAAATGTGTGGATTTGTAACAGCATCATAGATTCCTGAGTGTGCAGGAGTGGGTGGAACAGTGGGGTCTGCAGGAGAGAGAGGGCAGATGCCGTGAGGGAGAGGTGGGGACCAGATCTTGAGGGCCTTGTACTTAGCACTCCCGGTGCTAAGCCAGGAGTTGGATTTGTATCCTGAAAGCCATGGATTACCACTGAAGTATTTTAAGCAAGAGAGTGATGTAATCTGATTTGAAAATGATACCTCTAGCAGTCACCGGGAGAAGGCTTTGGCCAAAAGCACAGGATTAGCAACGGTGAAACCAGCTAGCCATCTGTGGCAAATGCTATCAGTGACCTTTTCTTTGTCCGTGTTTATCCATTCCTTATTTTTAAAATTTCCTTATTTTTGGTTGCACTGGGTCTTCATTGCTGCACACGGGCTTTCTCTAGTCACGGTGAACAAGGCCTACTTTCTAGGCACAGTGTGTGGGTTTCTCATTGTGGCACCTTCTCCCGTGCAGAGCATGGGCTTTAGGCTCCCGGGCTCAATGCATGGGCTCAGTTGCTCCGCAACGGGTGGAATCTTCCCAGACCAGGGATCAAACCCTTGTGCCCTACATTGTCAGGCGGGTTATTATCCATTGCACCACCAGGGGAGTCCCCTGTCCTTATTCTTTAAAAAGAGAATAGTGCTAAGTAGCTATGATTTCTATCTTCCCTCGAAACCGACGTGACAACAGTTCTGGCAAAAACAGAATTGTGCTGGGAATTCCTAGAGCTGTTTTCCCTTCCTGATAAGATGCTGCTCTCCCTTCTCACCACTCCTCCTGCCGGCAGGGCCGTTAGGAGGCTCTTGGTCAGTCCTTGGTAACTTCCTTGGGCTGTTGCTCCAGCTCCGCACTGTTCATTTCAGTTTGTTTAAGACTCTATATTGGGTTTCTTTTACATGAAGCCAAACACAATCCTGATATTATTGTTGCTACAGCAATTCAGGTAATGATGTAAGGAGAGCCTGATCACCACTCTGAACTAAGGCAGTGAAATGAAACTAGAGGTGTCAGGATTACCTTAGAAGCTATTAAGGAAGCAGATCAATAGGATTTGTGATTAACTGGATGTGACCTATTAGGAATTATCATGAGAGAGGTGACTATTCTTCTGAGTTCTCTGTATCCCATGGTCCTCCTGATTTTTTCTCTACCTGGTATCTTTTCTTCTTTTAGTAATTTATCTTCCCCAATTTAGAGAAGCTTTTATGTGTCTTTGTTCAGAGGCATTTGTGTAGTAGACCAAAAAAAAAAAAAGTTGCATAAGACAGTCCCCTCTCCTGGCTTTTGTTTTGAAAAATCTAGTTTCATTTGGGGTTACACTGGTCACTTTCCTGGGGAAGGAGACTGATCACTCATGGCCTTCCATGCAAGGAACTAAACCCAGTGAGAGTGGCTGGAGAGATTTTCTGAGACTAAAACAGGGCATGTAGGGCTGTGGTCTCCTCCAGTGTTCCCTGCCTCGGGGAAAGGTCTCATTTAGCAGCGCAAGCCACCAGCCTATGACTCACCCTCTATTAGAACCTCTCCTGTATTGCCTCTTGTATTTAGCCCATCACCTAGACCTTTCTATTTGACCAAAATATCTCCTGCATCTCTTCGTTTCTTTCCAACGTCATTGTCAGAATCCTACAACATTATTTCAACCCTGACTGCTGCAAAATCCAATGTGTTATCTGAACATACTCCATATAATGATCTTTTTAAATTTAGAATATTTTAGGAAGGATATAGATATTGTAATGGCTTCCCTTTGCCCTTAGGATGAAAAAATATGTCCTCCAAAGACTGGCCTCTGCCTAGATCACCAGCCTCATCTCTCCACTCTTTGCTCACTGCCCAAACTCCTGCCATGGTGATCTTACAGCAACTAGAAAGTTCTTTCTCCCCCCAAAGACTTTATCCTAGCCTTTTTCTCTCTCCAGTCAGGTCTGCTTAACTGCCAAACCCACTTGCAAACACACACATGCGCAAGCACACACACACACACACCCTAGCTAACTTATTTTCAACTTTGGATTTCAGCCCAAGTGTTATTTCTTCAGAGAAGCCTTACCTGATCTCACCCCACTACACAGCTAAATCAGGGGCCCTGATTTTAAGGCATAGGTTTCTTTCATAGCACATTTTATGTATATAGTTGTGTGATTATCTATGTGTCAGAAGTTCCATGGAGAAGGGACCCTACTCATCACTGTCTCTCCAGGGTCTGATAGTGCGCCTGCCCAGAGCAGATGTTTGATGGCTGTTTGTTGAACACAAAAAATAAAACAAAGAAAAAGAGAAATAATAGAAGAAATGAAAGAAGACAAAAGGAGTCTAGAATGAATATCAGGCTTCTGGCAAAAGCTACTAGGTGGATTGTGAAATTCAATTCAGCTTAATTCCATTTAATTATTTTATTAAGTAAAGTGCAAAGATATGTATGTGCATGTGTGACAAAGAGATCTGGAAGAGATACATACTCTTCTGCCTCTCTAAAAATTCCCATAGGCTTCTCAGGGGATGAGATTTGCCGTCTTACCATAGCATGCTTTTAAAATTAACAATAAGATTTTTTTGCCATCTTGATAAAACCTCAAGATAATCTGTTGAGGGATTATTGTACCCAAAGACAGTCTAAATAGGTCCCCCAGCTGAGCACATTCAACCTGCCCTTTCAGAGACCTGCCTTCACACACAGTTCTTCTGTCCAGGTGGGCTCCATGTTTTAATAGCCTTGCCTGGACTGCTTTTCCCTTTCCTTTGAATGCACTCTTGATTTTATTCAGACTTCAGCAGGTTGTGTAATTTCTTCCCAGAAGTCTTTCTCTTTTTCTCTCCTAGAGTTCCTCAAGTTTACTACCTCTTTCTTAGACGGCACTTCTCACCCTTTCTTCTCGTCACTGGCTTACTGGGTCGTGAGTGCCTCGAGGGTAGAGAGACTGTGTTTCACTCATTTCTCTGTTCTCAGCTCTAAATGTGTCGTCAGTCGGCGTGTTCTGAAGGAGTGACTCCAGCCCATTTGCAGTGGTTTCTCCTCTGTAGCATAGATGAATGTAGAGAGCTGTCCATGTCTTACATATTTAACAACCTCCTTTCCTAGAGGAGAACCCAGAAAATCAGACACGATGCTTCAGGCGGAATCTCTGGAGCAGTTAAGAGCTTCAAACTTCCTTTCCCAGAGAGTGTTTTTCAACCCGTCAAATCCCACTTCCTTTCCTTACCTCATTTATCCAGCCTTGGTGGGAATTCCAAAAGATAATAACGTAAGTAAAGCAGAAAGAGGCAGAAACAGAGTTTGCACCATGAATTCCTGCATTAGTGAGAAGTGGGCAAACACTGCCTCATTCATCCGTAGAGATTTCACAGCGTGTTACAGGTTGCCTGTTTGGCTTTCCTCTCCCCAGTTTTTTAGCTGAAACCCTCACCCCCAGCATGATTGTATTTGGATGGAGTAAAGAAGTAATTAAGGTTAAATGAAGTCATAAGTGTGGGCCCTGATCAAATAGAATTAGTGTCCTCACAAGAAGGGACACCAGAGAGCTCCCTCCTCACCCCCGACTTGTACAGCAAAAAGGCCATGTAAGGACAGAGCAAGAGGGTAGACATTTGCAAGCCAGGAAGAGGACTCTCCCAGATACCAGACTGACTGGACTTGCCACCTCCAGAAAGGAAAGGAAATAAATTGCTGTTGTTTAAACCACCAGCCTATGATGCTTTGTTATGCCAGGCCAAGCATACTAAGACATGGCCCTTGGAATATGCTTTCTCCATAGTGAGTAGTCAGTAAGTATTTGTCCAGTGTGCACATGAATAACAATATGTCTATAAAGGAGTTTACAAATAGCTATCTGTGAAGACTGTGACTAGGGGTGATTTTCACTTTTGTTACTTACATGAGTATAATTTGAATTGTTTTGGGGGTAGGTATATTACACTGTAAAGTTTTTAAAAAGCAATTCAAACGTCAGAGCTAGATGGTTTGAAATGCAAAACAGACCAGGATATAATGGTGAGTCCTGGAGACAATGCTCTGGGCCTTGGAGCAGCGAATACTTCCTGTGTGGGCTGCACACAACGTCTCCTATCAGGGCAAAGGCAGCTGTGGGGATGAATTTCCTGAGAGTCTGCTCAGAGGTGCTAGCATGGATGGCACCAGTGTGAGCTCCGCGTGGGGTCAGTGTCTGGCTCTGCTCAACATTATGTTCCTAGCACATAGGATAGTGGCACATTGTAGCAAATCTTTATTTGCTGAGTTTTTAAAAAGGCCCATCATTCTTTTGGTTAAATATGGAAAGACAAATAAATATTTACAGGACAGTCAAATGAATGAAGCAAAGGCATTGCAGGCTTAAAATGATTGTGTTTCTTTTGAAATTTGAGAGTGACTCTGTCTAATAAGAGTCAAGTTAGAGATCTTGATAAACGAAGGAGGGTGGGAGGTAGAGTGCAGAGGCCAGGGCAGCTTTCTAAACGGTGCAGCTCCTGTCCCTTGCCCTCTTTGATAATTCTTGTCGCTGTTAGAAAGGCTGTTCTTATGAGGCCAGGACAATTGTTTGGAGGTTGGAGTGAATGAACCTGTCCACTCCTGAAGATGCTGACTGGTTGGAACTTGAGCCCAGTAGACTTCAAATTTTGATATAATTTGTATGCTAGGGACCTCCTGTGGTAACTCTGTGTACTTCATCTCTCAGTACCTAGAGAACACACACATGGCTTCCCAGGTGGCGCTAGTGGTAAAGAACCCATCAGCCGATGCAAGAGACTTAAGAGACTCGGGTCGGATCCCTCGGTCGGGAAGATCCCCTGGAGGAGGGCATGGCAACCCACCCCAGCATTCTTGCCTGGAGAATCCCAAGGACAGAGGAGCCTGGCGGGCTACAGTCCATAGTGTCGCAAGGAGGTGGACACGACTCAGTGACTTAGCATGCACACACTAGGAAGTGAAGTCATTACTGTTATTTGGGGAATAAGCACAAACGTTAAGTGTTAAAAATGTAGAAATACAGATGGTCAGTAGACATCTAATTTTTTTCAATAGCTCTAATAATTAAAGAAATTTAAACTGTGTGTGCATGTGTGTATGTGTACTTAGTACCAAATTTTGAAGAGAGTTATACCCAGAATTGAGATGAGGAAAATAAGCATTAGGTATTCCTACAGACTTGGTGGGAGTGTACATTGACACCAATTAGCAAATTAGGTGTTAAAATTGCTTTAAAATGTTTATATTTCCTGACCCACATAGTTTACTTCTAGAAAATTTCCAATTGAAGTGACTGAAAATACAGATAAGTTTTTCATATTAGGATTTCCATTCAGATATATAGAAAAAAGGAAATAGGTAAAAATAGGAATATGGCTAAATAGATATTTCCACATGAAGGAATATTACTTAATATTTAAAATTATGTTTCCAAGTAATATTTATTGACATGGAAGCATGCTTATAACACTAATAGAAAACTCAAATTGGAACGGATACATAGACCCCAAAGTTCACAGCAGCAATGTTTACAATAGCCAAGACATGGAAGCAACCTAAATGCTCACTGACAGGTGAATGAATAAAGAAGACGTGATACATATGTACAATGGAATATTACTCATTCATAAAAAAGAGTGAAACAGTACCATTTGCTGCAACATGAACGGACCTAGAGATTATCATACTAAGTGGAGTAAGTCAGAGAAAGGCAAGTATCATATGATATCTCTTACATGTGAAATCTAAAAAAGTATGTGTGCTGTGCTTAGTCATGTCCGACTCTTTCCAACCCCACTAAGGCTACAGTCCATGGGGTTGGAAAGAGTCAGACATGGGATTCTCCAGGCAAGAATACTGGGTTACCATTTCCTCCTCCAGGGGATCTGCCTGACCCAGGGATCGAACCAGTGTCTCCTGCATTGGCAGGCAGTTTCTTTACCGCTGATTCACCTAGGAAGCCTCCCAAAATGATACAAATGAAGTTATTTACAAAACAGAAATAGACTCGCAGATATAGAAAACAAACTTATGGTTACTTAGCAAAGGAGAAAGGAGGAGGGGGAGGGATAAATTAGGAGTTTGGGATTCGCAGCTACAAACTATTGCATATAAAATAGATAAACAGCAAGGTCCTGCTGTATAGCATAGGGAACCATATTAAACATCTTATAGTAAATTATTACGGAAGAGAATACAAAAAGGTATATGTATATACACATATATGTAACTGAATCCCTTTGCTGTATGCCAGAAGCTAACACATTATCCATTTCTTTTACTTCAATAAGAAGTTCAACGCTGAGAGAGTAAAGAAGAATGACAACTGTAATATCTGTACATATGTATCTATATCCATACACACATATGACACAGACAGATGAGAGACAACGAGGGAGAGCTGCGGAGAAGTCAGCATGGTGTAGACAGACGAGAGACAGAGACGGAGGAATCGACAGTCACACAGACATATTCTCATTACAAAACCGTAAGTCTGGGCTTTCACTTTTTAAGCTTATAGTGGTAATATATGTGAGGCGAGGTGAGGTGAAGTCGCTCAGTCGTGTCCGACTCTTTGCGACCCCGTGGACTGTAACCTACTAGGCTCCTCCATCCATGGGATTCTCCAGGCAAGAATACTGGAGTGGATTGCCATTTCCTTCTCCAGGGGATCTTCCCAACCCAGGGATCGAACCCGGCTCTCCCGCATTGGAGGCAGACGCTTTAACCTCTAAGCCACCAGGGAAGCCCTGGTAATATATGTATATGTATATATTGTTCCAAAACTAGTTTTTTCATTGTATGTTTTGGAGCTATTTCTATACTATTAATAGTTCAGACTCACTTCAATGAATATAAATGTTTATTTACAGAAAAAGATACCATTTAAAACTGCAAATGTATGATATGCACTGCTGTTAGTTCAGTTTCAGATATATCCTTTTTGGGGGGAAATATCTAGTTCCACCAAAGAGGATGTGAGAGGTCTGATGAAGTCACCCATTTCCTCTTTAATGAGAATCTAAGATTATATCTTAGAGAGAGCCGCACTGCATAAGCAGATAAAAAACTTGCAAGCAGGCTGCTTCTGCACCCCTCTGCTGTGACTTGGAGCCGCCCTCAGCACCTTGTTTAGGTGCCTCTGTGAAGCTGGAAGGTTAGAGTAGGAAGTTATTTAATACATGAGTTCTTCAAAGCAGAAGTTCCTGTGAATCTACAGCAGTTTGGTTGCAACTTGCAACAAAAGTTATATCACTTCATGCATTTTCAGTGGAAACTAGAGGTGAGAACTCCTCTCAGAAAATTTAGGTACGTTTAAAAAATTAAACACATACACACAGAGTCAAATATTCAAGCAATATAAAAATGCCCTCCTCCCTCAGATCCCCAGTTCCCTGTTCTCAGGAAGGAACTAAGTTTTTTATTTGTATCAAATATTGAACACTTTGATACAAATAAAGTATACAAGACATATACCTGTCCCCCTTAACTGAAACACAAGTGGAAGGGCACTATTTATCTACACACTCTTTGGTATCACATGATTAAAAAAAAACAAACAACTGTTTATCCGGTAGATGTTTTGTGTGTGTGTGTGTGTGTGTGTGTGTGTTTAAAGGCATAATGGGACTTCAATAGGATTTTATTTATCTTTTTTAATTTTAAAAATGTATTTCTTTTTGGCTGTGCTGGGTCTTTGTTGGCACACGCGGGCTTTCTCTAGTCCTGGTGTGCAGGCTTTTCAGTGCGGTGACGTCTCTTGTGGAACACGGGCTTTAGAGCATGTGGACTTCAGCAGTTGTGGTTTGCAGGCTCTAGAGCAGCATGTATTATCCTCCCAGGGACTGAACCCATGTCCCCTCTGCACTGGCAGTAGGGTTCTTAACCACTGGACCACCAGAGAAGGAACTTCAGTAGAATTTCAAAAGTTAACTTGGGAAATTTTACATCTCTAGCAATATAATATATATCCTGAAAAACACTTCTGCTATGGAATATCTATGAATGCTAAATAAAATGGAATATATATATATATATATATTTTTTTTTTAATGCATTGACTTAGCAGGTAAAAAGTGAGGGGAATGAAACAAGCCTAGGATCCAGACAGATGAGTGAGTTCTGAAGTTTCCTGACCAGACACTGAACTACTATCCCCCCAGATGTGAAAGCTGAGTGAGTCCTAACTACTGGATCACCAGTGAAGCCCCTTGTCATGTTTAGCTATGAAAACTCTGTGCATACATTCCCCGAATTAAGTCTCCATTCTATTCACTAAAGATTTAAACACTTTGTACTTCGTGAGGAGTATTAATCTCACGTGTTAGGTTTTGCTGTGGTTCACGCTGATGCATGCCATGTTACAAATTCTTTTAATTTTTATTTATTTAGTTTTGGCTGTGCTGGGTCTTGGTTGCTGCGTGGGCTTCTCCCTCGTTGTGGTGAGTGGGGGATGCTCTGCGGCGGAGCACGGGCTCCAGGACGCACAGGCTTCAGCGGATGCAGCTCAGGGGCTTTAGAGCGCAGGCTCAGTAGCTGTGGGGCGCAGACTCAGTCGCTCCACAGCATGTGGCGTCTTCCGAAATCGGGATCAAACCCATGTCTCCTGCGTCGGCAGGCAATTTATTCTTGATATTAAAAGTCCTTATGGGCTGGGAGGGGTTGAGTGAAGTAGGTGAGGGAGAGGAAAAGGTACACACTTCTAGTTTTAAAGTCAGTGAGTCACCAGGACGAAATGCATAGCGCAGGGAACACAGTCGACAGTATTATAACAACTCTGCACAGCGACAGCTGGTGACTAGACTTACTGTGGTGATCATTTGGTTATATATAGATAATACTGAGTCACTGTGTCGTGCACCTGGAACTAATATAGTGTTGCAGGTCAATTATACTTCAATTTTAAAAATAGAGAAAAGAAAAAACAGTCAGAGTATTCTAATAGGTTCTGCAGTGAACAGTATTTACATTGTTACAATGATGCAAACATGTTGACATAACTCTAAGTATGATAAAACTTGGGGAAAGGATGAGGAAGGGGCAGTGCAGGTACTAAATCTTCATCTATTGAAACATTTATAAGTGTAAAAATTGCTTTTTTCTTTTCATTATGTCTATATGAGATGATGTTAAGCACACCTAGGGTGGTAGTCATTTCACAGTATGTGTGAGTCAAACCATTATGCTATTTGTCTTAACTTCACACAGTGATGTATGTCGATTATTTCTCAATAAGCCTGGGGGAAAAACAAAAGTACCTTCTTTTTTTCCTGATATAAAATAAAAATAAAAGTACTTATATAGTACAAGTTTCTCTTATCCTAAGTGCTTTTTAAAAAATTGACTGAAAAAAAAGAAAAGAAGTTTGATGCTTGGAGGTCGACATTACCTTATAGGAAAGTTTCTCTTTCCTCTCTTAATAAGAATACTTAAATCAGTTGTACCAATCTGCAATTTCACTTTGTCTAGTCTTCAAGTTATTCTCAGAAGTTGAATACATTTGTGACTTTGAGAGGTTTATGTGGTGCTTCATGTTGTCAAAAGCAACCTTTTCTTAAAAAAGTAATTCTTCACTATACCTTAACAGAAACAGATAAAAACAATAGTGGGTTTAATGAAACCTCTTTGAAACTCAGATAATTCAATGAAATATAAGCATTTTCAAGAGTTCAAATATTTTTCTAAATTTTCCCAGGGCTGTTACTAGAGCTGAGTTTTTTTCAAAAGGGTAACTATAGCCCCTGGAGAAGAGGGGTAGAATGGTTAAAGAGGGGGAGGTGGGGGGGTTACCTAAAGAGCTAAGCGTTGGCTAGAATTGAGTCATAAATAACATGGGAGGTCAAAGTAGAATAAGACAACTCTTAGGACATCTGTTTTGGGATCAACAATATTGAAAAAAAAAAAACCTTTGCTTTTCAGTTGTACAACATAAGGAAATCAACCTCAAACAACAAAATTATGCTGGACATTTTCAAAATTCTCTTTTGGTAGCCAAAAAAACTCACAAAGGGGTTGTAGCTAGTCTAGACAAATGGGTGATCTATTTTCATTATACAAGTAATCACCTTGTTTGGGCAGAAACATAATAGTAGGATTAATAGTAGGATTTACGTACAAAATCACTTGGAGAATATACATATGGGTTATTATAAAAATCCTACAAAGAAGTCTTTACCTATTGATACACGAAGGTACTTTTAAGAAAAGACAAATATGCTCAAACACACATACACAAGGGTGTCCAAAAACTACATCTTTCAGTTTTCAGGATGACCCAAAAGGAGGCATTCAGGAAAAAAAAAAAAAAGTTTATTTTGACTGAATGTCACATAAGAAAGTGACTAATAACGAGAAGGTCTGAAATCTAAGCACCATGACTGTGGCAACGTAGAGGGGTAGGATGGTCTGCGGGGTGGGAGGAAAGTTCAAGAGAGGGGACGTGGGTATACCTGTGGCTGACTCACGTTGATGCATGGCAGAAACCAGCACAACTTGTAAAACAACTATCCTCCAATTAAAAAATAAATAAATTTAAAAAGACAACATGTGGACCAGAAATAAATACGGGTCTAGCAGTGTTCTTGCCTGGAGAATCCCAGGGACGGGAGAGCCTGGTGGGCAGCCGTCTATGGGGCCACAGAGTCGGACACCACTGAAGTGACTTAGCAGCAGCAGCAGCCATAGAGAAACAATGTAAGTACCATGAAAACCACTGTTAGAAAAACCCTTCCGTTCAGAAGTGCATTTTGGTGATGTGCTAGCCATTGTTGTTAGTGAGCACCCATCTCTCCCCACTCCTTCCTAACAGACGTAATACAGACCTCAAATGACCAAGACAGGGCACCACTTTCTATTCTGGTAAGGCAATGGGTGTTTCAGTCGCTTAGCCATGTCTGACTCTTTGTGGCCCCATGGACTGTAGCCCACCAGGCTCCTCTGTCCATGGATTTCTCCAGCCAAGAATACTGGAGTGGGTTGCCATTTCTTGCTCTGAAGGATCTTCCCAACCCAGGGACGGAATCCAAGTCTCCTGCCTTAGCAGGCAGCTTCCTTACCACTAGCACTGCCTGGCAAGTCCTTATTCTCATAAAGTACGGTGCTTCCCAGGTGGCGCTAGCGGTAAAGAACTTGCCCTGCCGATGTAGGTAGATGTGGGTTCGATCCCTGGGTCGGGAAGATCCCCTGGAAAAGGGAGTAGTGGCTACCCACTCCAGTATTTTTGCCTGGAGAATTCTATGGACAGAGGAGCCTGGTGGGCTACAGCCCACGCAGTCGCCAAGAGTGGGACACGACTGCTAAGAGACTTAGCAGGCATGGTCTAAGATATAGCATGCAATTTTATTTTCCACCTCTAGATGGTGCAAGTGAAAAGTAATTTCTCTTTTTCAAGGTTTCGGTTTACTTTCGCTGCATAATCGCAGGAAAGGCATTTCCGACCTTATCTTTTTACAGTTTGCTTAGTCTATTTCATATATATATATATTCTTATTTCATAATATTTTCATTATGGTTTATTACATGATATTGAATAGAGTTCCCTGTGCTATACAATAAGACCTTGCTGTTTACCTGCTTAGACTTTCTTAACACACTTACCTGTGATCTACAGAGGTCAGTTAACATGGAAAATAATTTTTACTAGATGTTCCTAACCACCATTTCCTATCAGATTCAACTGAGTTAAAATTTTAAAGCAAAACAGTTTACATGATCTAACCTATATTCCAGGAAAGAAAATTTTTCTTACTTAATTCGACATTAAAATTTAGTAGGATCCTCTTAAATCATAATCCAACATAACAGATTCAGATCTGCTAACAATCAAAATATGATGACAGTTGGCAAACTTTTCTGTAAAGGGCCAGAGAGTAAATATCTGGGACTCCATTTGCAGCACAAAAGCAGCGCTGACAAGATACAAACAAGCGTGTGTGGCTGTGTTCCTATAAAGCCTTATTTAAACAAAGGAGACAGGCTGGATTCCTCTGGGCTGTAATTTGCTAATTTCTATTATTTATGGTAAAAGGCTGATTTCATATAAATCACTGTCATTTTCAGACTCCCCACTGAACTGGATGCCTGAGTCTGTTACAGGTTACAGCCTTCTTTAGCGTTGGCCATGATATGAAAAACAGTTGAGTTCACATAAAAATCCAGATTTCCATCTCGTCTTGGAAAGAAAAGTGAGGACCTAAAAGCCCGAGCCCAGGAAACCAGCTGGGGTTGAACACTCTGCCCTCCGCCGACGGATCGGGTGCCCTCTAGGTGCTGCGTGCTCCCTCGGGCTGGCGCCTTCACTCACTTTCCACGACACTGGGCCCTGGGACTGATTCTTAGAACTGCACAGTCTCCATCAGTTCTGTCCCCTAATGCTCTTCCTTATGCCTGGCTGTTGACTACCCGTTTATCTCCTATTCTGGTCAACATTTTCTATATTTCAACTCTCACCGTTTTCATTTAAACACCAAATCCTAATAACATGATAGCAATGAGCGATTATTTATGACACACTTTTGCTGCAAATATGAAAACAAGCATTCTTATTAGTTAAGAAATCTTCATTTTGATTAACTCTCTTCATATACATCATAAGAATGAAATAATATTACTGTCTCAGATACAAATCAGGAACATTCCAAATTTTGAAAATCTTTTATTTAAAAATGATTTTTTAACTTAAAAAGTAATCTTTTTATAGTAGTCTCCATTTTTTCCCAAAAAGCTTTTATATACATTAATTAACTTATCCATGGATTTCTGGAATTGGAGTTAAATAATAAGTGAAAAATTTATTGAATTACTCAGATTGTATCATTATCCCATTCATAGATTTTGCTTTGTATTAATCAAGACATGTCTGAATCAATGCAAGAAATGATTTCCAGATGAACGCCCTCATGAAAAAGACACTTAGCCCTGCACTGTGCGGACTTCTCACATTTTTACCTTATTTAGTCCTGTATTTTCCTCTTTCGCTATTTTCTCCCTCTTTCAACATTAAGGAGAAAATGCAGATCTTTTCCTTTCTTCATAGCATTTTCCTAAGTTTAGGTTTAAGGTTCCTGTGTGCTTGACGTCATTAGTTCTTCTCCTTTCAAAATGAGAGGCATGAAGTTTAAAAAAATCCTTTGATTTTTTAAAACCCTTTGGTTTTGAGGTAGGTGGATTATTCCTGAGTCTTCGCTGGATGCAGCTGTCTGGTCTGGGTCAGCATCAGTTAGCTTGTCAGTGGTTCATTTCTGGAGTTCTGTGCTGTTCACTTCAGCTCTTGGGAAAAGTGGGTCAACTTTATTATATTTTGAATCTCAGTTTGAGTATCTCAGTTTAAGACACGCACATAAAATCAAAGCATACATAAGGGTGTGCATACCTTGAGGAGCCTTGTTCCTCGCCTGTCCTGTCCACGCAGTTCCCCCTAGGTAACCACTTTTGTTAGTCGCCTTTGTTTCTTGGATGACCTTTCAATATTTATTTATGTAACATATTCCTATTATTCCTCTTTCTTGAGTAAAAACTAACACAGTATATCCTGGAGATCTTATCAATCTTATCACAGAGCTGTTTCTATTTTACAGAGATTTTACACTGTCCAACTTTTATTTTCCATTCTCAATGCTTGTTTTTTACTTTTTACTTTATTTTTATTATGTATTTGGTCGTGATGCACAGCTTGTGGGATCCTAGCTCCCACTCCAGGAATCAGTCCTAGGCTTCAGCAGTGAAAGGGGTTCTAACCATTGGGTGCCAGGAAATGCCCTTGGTGCCTGTCTTTCAAATTAATATGCCCATTTCTTTAGAAGTCTGAAAGTTTTACACAGAAGGTGATGATAAAATGCCTTGAGTCACAGATATAACGGATGCCCTTAGAACCATTTGTCAGTTTAGACATGATCCAATTAAACTTGGGGTGACAGGGGATGAGATGGTTGGATGGCATCACCGACTCAATGGACATGAATTTGAGCAAGCTCTGGGAGATGGTGACAGACAGGGAAGCCTGATGTGTTGCAGTCCATGGGGTCACAAAGAGTTGGACACGCCTGAGGGACTGAACAACATCAGCTGAACTTTGCTTTCTTGTTCTAAAGTTGTTAGGTTGCCTGATATGATTTTGCCTCTTGGTTTTTTAATGTTAAATGTATTGAGGGTATTTGCACATTGCTGGGGATTCCTGGAGGGGCAATGTTTTAATTCAAGAGAGTGGCTCTCTTTTGAATGACTTGTAGGAAATGCTCCAGATTCGAGAAATAGATAATTTTGGAAAGGGGGTCACTCAAAAGCAGTCAAGGCTTTTCTGGTTGCAAGTTATGAAAGCCCAGTTTGAAGTGCATGGTACAAGAAGAAATATTTTGGCTTGTAGATATAAACTGGAGGCCTGGGAAAAACGAGCTTCAGGGGCCAGAGCCTGGAGTGCAGCTGGAACTCCCTCTAATATCTTATCCCCGCCTCCATCGCTGATCAACCTCATTCTGTCATGTCAGCTTCTTCCATATGACTGAAACCTAGCTGCCTACAGCTCCCAGACTCTCATTTCTCATCTCTGACCCTAGAGAGGGTATGCCTTACTTCTCTCAGTGCACGTTCACAAAGATCTGAGGGAATGACTAGCCTTGACCCAGATCTCATATGCTAGCCTGGACCAATTACCCAGCGGCAGAAGGCAGGGCGCCTTGGTTGGGATTGGCAGTTTGTAGCAGATGCTGTCAGTGCACATCTCTCTTCAAGCTTGCCCTGGAGACTCACTGGACGGTGGTTGCTGGACTCACCTAAGCTCCTCCCGTCTCTCTGGTTCAGGTGCATGTTCACCCTCCAAGTGCAGCAGACTGTGGGGCAGAGAATGAATGTCCACAGAGCATCCTTAGACAGATGACAGTTGGTCTTGGGAGTCCAAGTCCAGCGCCTCACCTCTTAGTGAGGCAGTTCTGGAGCAGGCTTAATAGTTCCTCGGGCCCAGTGGGACTGAGCCCCATATTCCCACAGAGGTAACCCATTTGACAATGTACTCTTTTTTCTTTGTCCACACTGCACAGCATGCGGAATGTCTCTGCAGAGATCAAACCCTTGCCCCCTGCAGTGGAAGCATGGAGTCTTAACCACTGGAACCGGAAGTCCTTGACAATGCACTCTTTTTCATCTACGTATGGATATATTTTACTGTTGGCTGTACTGTGTCCTTGTTGCTATGTGGGTGTTCTCTCGTTGAACCGAGTGGAGGCTGCTCTCTAATTACGGTGCCTGGGCTCCTCTTCGTGGTGACTTCTCTTGTGCGAGCATAGGCTGTAGCGCACACAGGCTCAATAGCTGTGACTCACGGGCTTCGCTGCTTCACAGCACAGTCAAAGATTCCTGCCCCTGGAGAATTTAGAATTTTCTGCTTATCGATGTAATGTATGGTTTGGGGAAGAGAAGTAAAGAAAAGCTCTTTTGCTTTTGACTGTCCCAACCTGAGACACAGAGTCTTAAGTTGGTATTTAATATATGAACATGAGTTTCAAGTGAAGAAATACACAATCAAAAAAAGAACACTAAGTAATTCAGGGAAAAGAAAATGCTAAAGAGTCCAACTATGTGAATGTGTAAATGTTATTACTCTATGAAATGGAGGATATCTGAATGCTTGGAGAATATTCCTTTCCACCCACCAGATCCACTTTCTTTTTTTCCTTTTAATTTATATAATTGATACACATCATTGCATAAGTTTAAGGAATACATATCATGACTGGACCTACATATGTCATGAAATGATTACCACAAGTTTCATGAACATCAATCATCTAACATAGAAACAAAATTAGAGAAATAGAAAAAAAATTGTTTTCCTTGTGATGAGAACTCAGGGCGTACTCTTAACAGCTTTTACATATAACATTCAACAGTGCTAGTTGTCCTTACGCTGTACCTTATTCCCCTATTGCTTACAGCTGGAAGTTTGTACCTTTTGACTGCTTTCTTTAAATCGCACCTCACCCCATCCCTACCTCTGGTAACCACAGTTTGTTTGTTTGTTTTTGAAGTGTAATTGGACACCATGTTAGCTGTTTTACACAACATAGTGACTCAGTACACAAATAGAAGATGTTGCCTTCCGTTCCAGTTCTACAAGGATCAAGTCATTCTCTGTTGCCATCCCAGAACCGTAGTACATCCTTAACGGAATTCAGCGCCGTGGATATCTGGTCCCCTAGGCAGTTAAGATGCATATCTAAGGAAGAATTTCAGTGATTCCAGATTGTTGCATCTTTCCATCTAGAGATAAGCACTAAAATATTTAACTTATGTTATCTGGTTTTTGTGATTAGCTAAGATCTTTTCTTCCCTTGAGGTTTGCAGGATCTTAGCTCCTGACCAGGGATCAAAAACCCGCATCCCCTGCAGTGAGAGCTCAGAGTTTAACCACTGGGCCGCCAGAGAATTCCCA
Organism: Capricornis sumatraensis; assembly: GCF_032405125.1. NCBI lineage: Eukaryota > Metazoa > Chordata > Mammalia > Artiodactyla > Bovidae > Capricornis > Capricornis sumatraensis. The sequence goes on along the minus strand of NC_091070.1, from coordinate 94,287,959 downwards.
CCAGCTGTTATCTTTTAGCAAGAGGTGTGCTTGATTATATGTATTTCTGAACCAAAAAAAATCATCTATACACTGGCTCCTCCCCTATCTCTTTGGAGCAGTTCTTCAGAGCTATCTGAGAGGCTATCTCCTAGTCTTCAGTGAATATATTCAGTGAAAAGAACTGAACTCAAAGCCCTTACACTGTGAATTTTTTTTCCAATCAACAAATACTTCTACACATTTCAAAATGAACTCCATAGGTCTAGTTACCATCCACCAGATGCTCTCTGAATCCAGTCGTCCAGGGTTTTTATGAAGGTTCCACCAAGCAGGCATGTGGACTTAATTGGTTACATCATCAGTCCTGGGTGATTAACTGGATCCTCAGCCTCTCTCCCCTCTCTGGTTGGGGAGTAGGGCTGAAGTCCCAACCCTTTACTGTCTGTGGTTGCTTCCTCTGGCAACGAGCCCGCATCCTCCAAGAGTCACCTCATTGGCATAAACTCAGGTGGGCTTATTACGAATAAAGAAAGATGTGACTCTCAGACCTGCGCTCAGGAATTTAGAAGGGTTTTAGAAGCTTTGTGTGAGGAACTGGGATGAACACCAAATACATATTTCTTATGATATCACAACATCACGGTGTGTGTGTATGTGTGTGTGTGTGTGTGTGTGTGTGTGTGCGCGCGTGCGTGCATATGTGGAGAGGCGGACATAAGGAGGAGAGAGAGAAAGAGGCAGCGAGAGAGAAAGGGGGAAGAGGGAGGAAACTGTTCCCTTTCTCTTACTCCATGTGAGTAGGTGGCATGGGGCCCAAGGGAAAGGCAGGGTCTCCTGCTGACCAGAAGCCTGCACTGCTGAGGGCTCTGGCCTAGGGGGTAAAAGAGGGCCTAAGAGTCAGCTGCCCTGGAGGGGTGCATGGACACCACCCAGGTGGGCTAGGGGGAAGAAGATTCACGTCCTTGCCCTCCAACGTCCTTCCTTCCTCTGGTAACAAAGAACCAACCGGTGCAATACTCACAGTTAACAGAGGGTTCTGGAAGGCTGCTGGGCTCAGAGAGAGCTGTAAGTGGTTGTGTCTTGTTTTCATGAAGCCTCGCCTGGGAACAGAGCTGCCCTGGGCAGCCCAAGCTAGGAAAAGCAGCAGGGCTTCTGTTTTTCTCTTTTTCGAAGGGAAGAAGCCATCAAGTCATTTATTAATATGGGCACCAGTTCTGATCTGATGCAGAGGGGACCGAGGAAGTCCCCCAGTGTATACTGATGCAAGCTTCATGACGACAGCAGGCACGGCATTCCCATGCGCTGACTCACACTCGCATGTGGAGAACGCTTAACCCTTGGGAATGAGCCTCCTGCCTGTTGTGCCTGACTGCGAGGCTTGAAGGCTTCTTAGTCAGAACGTGACAGCATCTTTCTGGACCATAATAACTGCATTACTTTGTATACAGATTCGTGAGGAATTAGATGAAACAGCATATAGGTGCTGCTAGAGCATGCTTCTATTTAAGGGGGAAAAAAATACTTTTCTGGGTTTCAAATAAGTAGGCTAACAACAAGGTTGATTGTTATTATTGGTTCTATAGCAATTGTCTTGCTTTCTTGGAATGAAAGTGTGGAAGATGAGAAAGTACCTTTCAAGCCAATGGCTTAAATGGTGGATGTTTTCTAGTCAAATAACCTTTTTCCTTTTCTGATTTGATAGCATTGTTGATGATGTATGAACTTCATCTGTAGTTATCTAAGGTTTAGGACACCCTCCTGCCTCCCATTTTAAGGGAGATCAACCCTGAATATTCACTGGAAGGACTGATGCTAAGCTCCAGTATTTTGGTCATCTGACGCCAACAGATGACTCATTGGAAAAGTCCCTGATGCTTGGAAAAATTGAGGACAGAAGGAGAAGTGGGCATCAGAGGATGAGATGGCTGGATGGCATCACCGACGCAATGAACATGAACTTGAGCGAACTCCAGGAGATGGTGAAGGACAGGGAGGCCTGGCGTGCTGCAGTCCACAGGGTTGTAAAGAGTCAGACGTGATTGGGCTACTGAACAACAACAACAACCTCCCACCCAAGCTCATGGACCACATTCCTGTGGAACAACAATGATAGCTGGTTCTCAGGATCAGGAGGTTCTCCAAAAGTGATGCCAGGAACATTTGTCTGGCATGTGGCATAGAGTCAAGCGGGAAATTCCTCACCCTTCTCTGTTGCTGTTAGTTGGCTTTCTTTTCTGTATGTCCTTTTTCCCTTTGGCCATTTCTCTGTTTTACGCAGCATCTCTTCAGTTATGCTGTTAGGAGACCTCTAGAGCTGTAACGTCTTCTTGATGTTGAGTCTGTTGTTGTTTGCTTGTCTATTTGTTTCCAGGTCTAGATGAGGAAGGAGACAGACGGGCCCCTGGGCTGGACAGCTGGTGTTTGTCAAGTGGGGTAAAACTGAAGCTTTCTTCTCACCCAGATATCCCAAGGATAAAGCTAGTGGCAGAAGCTGGACTCCGCTAAAGTAAAGAGATAAAAATGACCACTCCTGAGATCAGGGAAAGCTTCTCTGTTTGCACGTGTGGAGGAAGGCTCCTTGGGGGTCAAAAAGGGAGGGGTCCCTACCCATCCCCCTCCCCCATAATAAGTGTGGACATGCACCCACAGGCCTCTAAGGTGGGATCCATCTTAGCAAAAAGATGCGCACATATACTGGGGGAGTGTCCTAGGGCTGGTCAGATGTGAAAGAAGAAATAATCGTTCAAAGGCAAAGACCTAGAAGGACTGTCCTGTTGAAGTGTTTAAACCATCTCTTTATTACGCTCCTCCTCATCAGTGAGAACACCCACACCCTTTCTCTCCAGATCTGTTTCTGCTTTGCTTCTGACTTAAATAAACTGCTTCTCCGTGTGCGCTCCCATATGCTGCGCTGTCTCTAACAATAAAACGTTGTGCTTGTTTTTACAGTTTTTTTCTCCTTGAAACACTCTTGCTTTCTAACGGGGGACAGAGCCAAGGCCACTTTGCTTCTAGCCTCTAGCCGATGGTGGACTAACAGCTAGGATTCCTGATTTCATCCAGGCTACTCAGGTTCAACTCCTGGGCGGGGAATTAAGGTTTCTCTTCAGAACCACTCACTGCTGTCTCACTGAGATCACACTCAATGTTATGTGACCTTTTGTCTGTTTTGGTTGAGGATAATGAGTTCAAGAAACTGACACGCATAAACTTAAATCACAAGAAGCCAGTACAATTTATTATTATTTCTACTCTTCGAGTTTTCATCCTTGGGATTTAAGGCAGTGTGGTCCTACAGGAGTCAGAGCTTATCTTAAATCCCTCAGTTTCTTTATTAAAAATATGAAGAATGTAAAGATTAAGGTTGAACTAGCATGCCATTATGGAAAAAAAGTTTAACAAAAACAGCTTTCCCTCACCCCATGTCCATTTGATGCTGCTCAAAACACATCACTGGCCATTTGAAAAAAAATTAAAATCCCCAAATGCAATATGCTTGTACACAGATACATAAAGGAACGGGAAAAGAGAAAATGAAAGATTGGAGAACATGACACTAGCTGTTAGGAAGTGATGGGACCAAATTATAGCTTTCTAACTGAGAATGTATCCTTGCCTGTAGAACCAAGTTCTAGGATCAAATAGCAGGTGTTTCTTTCAGTAGACACCTTGTTTTTACTGCCCAACACATCAACTGTATCTTCTTCGTCCACTCTCAGCTGTTCAGGTTATCTGTTTCATTGATTAGCTGCTCATCAAATGGAGATCTGATTTGTTTAACTGACAAAAGCTATCATTCGCAACAGGTACCAGCATTTGCAGGCTTGACTAGGGCTAGGGTCTGCTTCCAAAGTGGCTCACACATTAGCCTGGCAAGTCAGTGCAGGTGGCTGGCCGAGGTCTCAGTTCCTCGCCCACAGGACTGCTTGAGAGTTTTATGATTGGCAGCTGGCTTCCCCCAGAGCCAGTGACTCGGGCCTCAGGCCTGTTTGTTTGTTCTAATTTGGCTGCTCCAGGTCTCAGTGGCAGCCTGTGGGATCTTCGACCTTTGTTGGGGCGTGCGGGATCTAGGTCCCTGACAAGGGATCAGACCAGGGCCGCCCGTGTTGGGAACGCAGACTCTCAGCCACTGGACCATGAGGGAAGTGCCAGCGCCTCAGGTTCTGATTCAAAGGAATTCCTAATAGAGCAATACTCCCGACCTGTTTCATCACCTCTCGCCCTTTCTTGCCATGGGAGAAGGTGGGATTTCTGACTGCTGAATGTGGTGGAAGGAGCTAAGCATGGTCCATCATCCTCCTTGGGGTTATTGCCGAGTCCTGCCACAGGGCCACAGAAGCGGGGTCCAGAACCAAGGTCACCTCTGAAGGTGACTGAGCCCCTTTGTAACCTTGCCCAAAGCCCCCTGATTATCACTAACAAGCTCCCACATAAGCCTGGCTGACTCCCAGTTAGGCGAAGATGCCCATTCCGGTAAACACCCTGCTGCTGCTGCTGCTGCTAAGTCACTTCAGTTGTGTCCGACTCTGTGCAACCCCATAGACGGCAGTCCACCAGGCTTCCCCATCCATGGGATTCTCCAGGCAAGAACCAATCACCTAACGCCAACCTTCTGGCAGGAGTTTTCTTTGTCTTGAGGCTATAAAAATTGGCTATGAACCCACAAAAACAGTCAATTTTCCCCGGTCTGCCAGGAGGTTGGCCAACTGTGTTCGCAGGGCCCAGTTTTTCTCTGATCTTTGTTCTTAATAAACTCACTCCCCTCCACTCCCTGTGTGTCTGGAAAGTCTTTTCCAACCCACGCTTGGACTGCCTCAACAGTGGTTTTACTTTGGTGCAAGCATGTCTCCAGGACACAGGCATTCCAATCTGCTTTTGGTCAGACCAGCATCAAGGGCCAGCACTCTGGGGAGTTCCTGACTTGTCCTGCTAGGCTGGGACCTGGGTAGGTAAGTTCATCTCACTGGGGTAAGTTGATGGCAAACCCACATGGCTGTACATCTAAAGTCATGATTCCCCATCAGCATTGCCAAGGATCATTTGAGCTCTCTTTGTATGACTCTTAATCTCAGCTAATTCTGAACACTGGAGGGAAAGATGGAGCCTCTTCAAATCTCAAAATTTGTGGGGAGAGAATACAATTAGAGTAAGTCAGCCCATAATCTGAAGAACTAAATTGCTTCCTGCTGGCTTAATTTTGGCATCTTCAAGACTGAGGGTGTTACTATGTTCAAGTTTTTTTTGTTTTTGTTTTTTTTCTTTAGAGCCTAAGAAGGTACTCCCAAGACTTCTTCTAGAGGGGTGTCTGGGTAGGGAGGGCACAGGGGGTGGGAAAGAGGGAGTCATTTTTCTTTATCATTCTTGCCCACAAATTCTCTTCCCTGGTTCAGTCAAATGTCTAATGGCTGTAACAGTGTGAGAAATTTTCCTGGAAGACTTGACTCCAATTTCCATTTCCTGTTCTAATTATCATGATGATGATAATAATAATAGCCTTGATGGCGCTGACTATTATGAGCACCCACCATGAGCCAACCAGTGTACTGTGAGTGCTACATACGCTGTGTCTTATCAGTACATCAACCCTAAGAGACAGACATTTTCATTGACACAAAGATTATGCAATACGGTCAAGTTTCACAGAGCAGAGACCAGAGTCCCATTCTGGCAACTCCCAAGCCCAGGCTCTTTTGACTTATGCACATTTCTCTGAGGCCCTGCTCCATCTCAGCTTTTCCGGGTAGGAAAAGCAGTTACAAAAGAGGCCATTCTTGTTTTTCAAGGCTGGCTGACTTCTCTATAGAGGGGTTTTTTCCAAATAACCTAGAAACTCGGGAGACATGAAGACAGAGCATGCAGCTCAGAGGCTCTTTAACCTTTCTAACACCCCCATCCTACACTGCACTCCCCAAATGCCCTCCCTCCCCGACCTCCCCAGCCATGAAACTGCTCTTGTACCTAGCTCAGAGCTGTGCTCAGAGGCCATCTGTTCAACCAGGGGTGCCATTATCTTTATGGTCCTTTAAAATGGCCATTTCCTGAAATTGCACTTGATAATGGAAAATGGGTTTCTGTGTCTCTAAGGGACCATATCTACATTGCTATTTTCTCCTCCCATGGCAAAAGGAATTTGAAACAACTCTAATATTGAGATAGAAAAGCAACAATTCCCTTAATAGGTGTGGTAGGCGGAATAATGCTTCCCAGAAGATGTCCATGTTCTTTTCTCTGGAACCTGCAAATATGTTCCTTTACATAGCAAAGAGAATTTGCAGATGTATCTAAGGATCATGCAATGTGGGAGATTCCCATGCCATACCTGGTGGGTCTAACGTAACCACAAGGGTCCTTTTAAGGAAAAGAAGGCAGAAGAGTCAGAGAAGGAGACACAACAACATGAGCAGCTGGACTGACGGGATTCATAACTGGAGGCAATGAGCCAGGAATGCAGGAAGCCTCTAGAACCTAGAAAAAGCAAGGAGATAGGCACTTTTCTAGAGCCCCGAGAAGCAACAAAACCCTGCCAACACCTTGAGTTTAGCCCTGTAAGACCCATTTCAGACTTCTGATCCCTCGGAACTGTTAGATAATGTTACCAAACTGAACGTGGGCCCACTCACCCGCCACATGGACACCAGCTCATGGAGAACAGAAGTGCAGCGGTTTCTGCAGGTGTCAAGCAAGAACAGGGAGCTCGTGCTCAAGACTCAAACTTCTTAATACCTTTCGGGGAAGGGTTTTTAAAGGCAACACCTGGGATGAAGGTTGCAGCCTATGGACTTTCTTCTGATGGGTTGGTGGTGTGGTCAGAGAGTCAAGTTTTGGGAATCTTAATCTTCAACCTGAGAGGAGAAGGGGATGACAGAGGATGAGATGGTTGGATGACATCACCGATTCGATGGACTTGAGTAAGCTCCCAGAGTTGGTGATGGACAAGGAAGCCTGGCATGCTGCAGTCTGTGGGGTCACAAAGAGTTGGATGCGACCCCACGTATCCAACTGCACTGAACTGAATCCTCAGCCCTCTGGTTCCAGCCAGTCTGGGGTCTAAAGCTTGTGGTCAGCATACAGTCTCTCTACTCCATCTGTGTAGGGATCTTAGCATCTGCAGAATAGCTCAAAGATATGCCTCAGGTTGTTATACATACACTTGGGGAGGAACCAGGACTCCTGTTTTACTACTGAACTATTGTTCCTTGACAGCTTTTCCTTTGTTTCTGCATTCCCTCACTTTCCTAATTATTAACTGCTTGAGCCTGTTCTTTGGAACTCAGGAAAGGCCTAGGAGATTAAAGTCTTTTTTTTTCCCTACAAACAAGAAATGTGGGGAACTTCCCTAGTGGTCCAGTGGTTAAGACTCTGCACTTCCAAGGCAGGGGTCCAGGTTTGATCCCTGGTCAGGGAACTAAAATCCCACATGTGCTGGAAAGCGGTCAAAAGAAAAAAAAAAGTTAAAAAAAAGAAAGAAACTGGGACACAGGGGCTTTTGAACCTGGGAAGGCCCCAGATGGTCCTGCTTAGTTTCAGTTCCCTCTTTTCTTTGATACTCCTTCATCCTGATGAGGGCAGGTGGCAAGAAAGAGTAAATAAAGTTTTGGACAGAGAAATTAGTCGCAAACTCAAGCAGGGGGACTCAGTTCCAATAATAAATATGTGTTGCTTTGTTTGTGGTAATTTGTTGCAGGAGCAACAGGAAACTAAGACAATAGAATACTCCCCACTTTTCTCTGCTGAATCATTTATACCACTGGCCACTAAATATCCAGGTCAGAAACTCCAAGTCAGCTAGTGACCCTGCCCTTTGAACTCTTCTCACAACATGGGAGACACCGCGGCAAAATACGCCTGGTGTATGTGTTCATTATTGTCTTTTTTCATAACAGCCTTTTGGAAAAACAAGTTTATACAATCCTTTTTCATGGTAATAAGATAAGAAATCTTTATAGATCCAGACGGTATTGCTGGAGGTATAATAGATAAGTCAGCAACTATGTAACTAACAGTTGTCACATGTCCAGTTGTTGCTTGCGCTCCTGGAAAACAAGACAGCCTTATCACCACCGAGAACCGCCCCTTAGCTTCCTGATTCAGGTATTAAAATAGAGCTCTTTCAGTGCTATGGGAACTGGGGTGAAAAGGCCAATGACACCTAATCGGACTAGGAAGCAAGTTGTGCAGCTCTAATGCAAGGTCCACAGAAGCTGATCCAGTCTGTCAGGGCAGAAGGTTAATGGCCCAGGGCTGGGTCCCCAATTAGAGAGCAGGACAAGGAGCATCTTAACTGTTTTCAGCTGAACACTTTTGAAACTGCCTTGCATCAGCAAGGCTGCCACTGTTTCCATGCCAGCCAGCAGGATAATGATTTAATTAACCCTCCTGTTGAAGTTGGTGGGAACCCTAAGCAGTCATTCATCAGTGGAAACTTTCACCACAAAACAAATTCAATTGATTTCTGCCTGCTTTTCCCATTCTCTGTGGAGAGCTGAAAGAGTAAACCACTTCTAGCTGGTAAAAGCAAAGATCCCTCCAGGAAGGCTTCACTGGCTAACACTTGTCCAGAAGGCGCTTGGTCCAAATAAATCTTATGTGTTTATGGTGCCAGGTGGCAGATCACTTTTGGAATCTTGTACCTTCTGTGCTCCTGGCAGTCTCCTCCATTCATACAAGGGGGAGGCTCCCATTCGTTGATTAAAGTCTACATCTTTCCTTAATGGCTGTTTCTACAACCCTGCACTGTAAGGAACACCATATAGCATTAATAATTTGTATACGGGAAGATAGCCATATGTAGACCAGGCATGATGTACTCCCATGAGATTTTATCCCTGCCACATCACACTAACAGCTCATGAGTGTGGTCAACTCAGATCCCAAGATCTTCTTCAGATAAGCTGAATACTGAAAGAATAGAAATGGGACAGATAAACATACATGAAAGAAGGAAGCCACTCTGACAGCTTGAGAACTAGAGGAGAGAAAAATACATGGAAAAGAGGCCTAGGAAACAGCATGATGATGTTGAGTGCGAGGCAATAGAAAGAACAGTGCCAAAGGGGAGAGGTTCTAATAAGAAAGTGGACAGTTCTATTTAAGAATTCTACACGGGGAGGACTTCCCTGGTGGTGCAGTGGTTAAGAATCTAGATGCCAATGCAGGGAACACGGGTTCAATCCCTGATCTGGGAAGATTCGTCATGCTGTACTAAGCCCATGAGCCATAACTACTGAGCCTGCATGCCTACAGCCCGTGCTCTGCAACAAAAGTCACTCCAGTGAGAAGCCTGCACACCTCAACTGGAGAGCAGCCCCACTCTTTGCAATTAGAGAAAGCATGCACACAGCAACAAAGACCCAGCACAGCCAAAAATAAATAAAATTGAAAAAATACATCATCACTATAAAAAAATTCTACTTGGGAAGACCTTCTTTACACGCTTTCATCACTAAGTGTAACCACATTAATAAATGTGGTTTATCATTTAGTTTAATATTTCAATTGGTATATTCTGAGATTGGCAATGATGGAGCCTAAGATGGTTTGGACTGGCAGCTCTCTGCAGGTTTAATCAACTGCTTTTGCAAAGAGGACTTGGGTACAGAGAGCTTCAAAGTCTTGAAAAGCAGCAAGTGTGTACTCAACAGGAAAAGGGAGTGAAGGAAGATGTGAAGCACCAGCTGTGAAAGGTGGTCCCTATGCTACCTAGTCCTTCTTTCCTTGCTCCCCTAGGAAGTCGTGAAGGCTGGGTCAGAGGTGACATCAAGTGGCTATATTTGCAGGTTGGCAATTTAACTTGATGCAATAACACTCCAGAGGTTGTAGTTTGTTTTAACAGAGGCCCTGAGTGAGTGTAACTTCCTCAAACCATAAAGAAATACACATACAATGGCCAACAGTTATCTATCAATTGAAAACGGTTACAGTTAAGTGGGATATAAAGTTCACAGGCTGCATCCCATTAAAAAATATTATGGCTAATGTCCCACTAATTATCAGCAAATTAGTCAGGATTTCACAAAGATTAGACACACACACAATTTATTACTTTTGAGGTTTGACAACTCTGCTGAATTATGAATCATCAGAGGAGACAGAATGATCTGTTACTTAACATAAGACAGAAGCAATAGCTTCCTACATTTTGTCAGCCAGCTGAAGAACTGATTCTTGAGGGCTGACATCAGCACACTGATAAAAACAAAATATATATATATATATATTTTAAGAGAACTGAAAGACAGATATGAAAATTGAAGAAAATGATGGCAAAATAAACACTATGAAACACTGATATCTTTCAAAGGCTGTTGATTAGCTTCTACATGCAATTTTCTTTTCAAATGACTTGGGAAAGTAAAAAATTAATAAGACCATGAGAAGAATTTACCATTATTTTCAAAAGCTCTAGTAACTAACCTTTTAATTAAATATAGCAATCATCACTGCAAAAACTTGCACGATTTTCATACAAATAATATACATGTATTAGAAATATTAAAAATAGTGTATAATCTCACTATCCAGAAAGAACCTGTTAACTTTTTGGTGTGTGTGTTTTCAGACTGTTTCCTATATAGTAATGGCTTTGGGGCAGAGAAAAGAAATGAAGTAGCAGAGAAGAAACCAAATATTAATATGTTTTGAGGATCTGTTGAGGAATTTTTAAAGGTATGTATAAATATTGACAATTATTTTCAAATAATCGACAAATGTGAACATTTGCACAATAAATAATAAACACTAGAAGACAATGAAAACATCCCAGAGAATGAGTAAAAGGAGATGGTCCAAGGTGTGCATGTGATTAGTGCTTCTCAGGACCTGAGTGGTCATCAGTTTGTAGGGAACAAAATTAATATAGTCATCTTAACCAGTATTAAAATGAAAAAGGAAGTGGAGAGAGAGAAATAGAATAACATTGGAAGTCTCTGTAATTGCAGTGATCTGGAGAAGGCGATGGCACCCCACTCCAGCACTCTTGCCTGGAAAATCCCATGGACGGAGGAGCCTGGAAGGCTGCAGTCCATGGGGTCGCGAAGAGTCGGACATGACTGAGCAACTTCACTTTCACTTTTCACTTTCATGCATTGGAGAAGGAAATGGCAACCCACTCTAGTGTTCTTGCCTGGAGAATCCCGGGGACAGGGGGAGCCTGGTGGGCTGCCGTCTATGGGGTCGCACAGAGTCGGACATAACTGAAGCAACTTAGCAGCAGCAGTAATCTGTAAAAAAGTAATTCTGAAGCTTTTGTTTCAAGTGTGTCTGAGTGGGTATGTGTACGTACATGGGCTTAGTTACTGCAAATAATGCACTTTTGCTCTGAGGTGAGGTTAAAAAAAAATGTATGAATGCTACAGCAGTTGACTGAAATCTAATAGACTGTGTCCTCAGAGAGTGGAGCAAAGAACGCGTGGAGAAAGGATTCCCCTTCCAGGTGACAATATGGTCCAGTCCAAAGGGGAATAAGAGAGGAGAAAACCATTGCATTCAATGAGAACCTTACCTCTGATGCCATGTTTACTCTGCCTGGCTAATGGAGACAGACTAGCCTGCTGGATACACCATCAATATCTTAGAGGTTCATCACTGTCCCCCTCATAAAACAACTGCCTCCTTCAGAACGCTTCTGACTCTTCACTGCATTCTTCAGAAGCAGTCGAAATATTATGTTTCTTCTGCCTGGCTTGCCTATGCCTGGCACCCCTGACTAAAAATCCCCTTAGCCTTTGGGGATTGGACAGGTCACCACCACCCACCTCTGGGCCAAACCAGGAGCCAGTAGTTCTCAATTAAATTAAATCCAACAAGAACTACAACGCTGCCTTTGGTTTGGAACATAACCCACTGCACTATTAAAATGCCAAGGGAACAGTATGATGTGCTGTCTTGATGAATTGCAGAAATACTGCCATCAAACCCCAAAGCAGGCTTGCTACAGGGCAGAGGTCAGGGTGACTCCTGGAGAGCTCAGGTCATTAGCTCTAGTCAAATGTCAGCCCTGCCAATTAGTCCTAATCGATGACCCAGGCCAGTGCCCGGAGGCCTCTAGGGAAAGCTAGCCATGTGGCAGCTGTCATCCTGACAGCATCGCGTGGTGACCACATTGAGAGGACCGGGTGTCCAGGCTCATGTGAGATGTGAGAAGTACAAGATGGCAGAGCTCACACACACAACTGTGAAATTCATCACTGCCCTGTAGGGGAGCTCAAGCTTGGTCTATCATTTAAGTCATTTTTTGAAAAAGAAATGGCAAATGCGGAATCACTGTCATTGTAAATTTTCCTCTTTCCATGAGATCACAGAGGGTGAAAACAAGCCTCAGCAAGAGTCCATGCTTGTTATTAGGCTTCAGGGGATACAAAAGAACAGAGAATGCATTCAGCTGGGGACATCGTACATGATTCCAAATATCTGCAGAACAAATCATGCAACGTGGACTTTATTTGCATGGTGATTTTCCACCCACATCTTCTTCCTATTGGTTGATAGTTGCCACAAGGGAGGCTAGGATGGCTGCCTCTCATTCGCCAAATGCTCTGTTTCTCCTCGACTTCTATTTGTGTCTCAGCCCTCCATGGCCCCTCTGATTCTGAGGAGTAATCTGGACTCATAGAGCCATCGGGTTCTTTTTTCTTTTTTTTTTAATCAAAGGCATTCAAGAGAATTTGAATGTAGAGAGGCAAACAAATTTTAAACAAATCTATTTCGGTTAAGACCACTACATATTGTCTTTCTTTCCTTCAGTTCAGTTGCTCAGTCATGTCCAACAATTTTCGAACCCATGGACTGCAGCACACCAGGTTTTGCTGTCCATCACCAACTCCCAGAGCCTACTTAAACTCATGTCCATCGTGTAGGTGATGCCCTCCAACCATCTCATCCTCTGTCGTCCCCTTCTCCTCCTGCCTTCAATCTTTCACAGCATCAGGGTCTTTTCCAATGAGTCAGTTCTTCTCATCAGGTGGCCAAAGTATTGGAGTTTCAGCTTCAGCATCAATCCTTCCAATGAATATTCAGAACTGATTTCCTTTAGGATAGACTGGTTGGATCTCCTTGCAGTCCAAGGGACTCTCAAGAGTCTTCTCCAACACCACAGTTCAAATGCATCAATTCTTTCTTCACAGTCCAACTCTCACATCCATACATGACCACAGGAAAAACCATAGCTTTGACTAGACAGACCTTTGTCAGCAAGGCAATGTCTCTGCTTTTTAATATGCTATCTAGGTTGGTCATAGCTTTTTTTCCAAGGAGCACGTGTCTTTTAGTTTCATGGCTGCAGTCACCATCTGCAGTGATTTTGGAGCCCAGAAAAAGAAAGTCTCTCACTGTTTCCATTGTTTCCCCATCTATTTGCCATGAAGTGATGGGGCCGGATGCCATGATCTTAGCTTTTTGAATGTTGAGTTTTAAGCTAGCTTTTCACTCTCCTCTTTCACCTTCATCAGGAGGCTCTTTTAGCTCCTCTTCACTTTCTGCCATAAGGGTGGTGTCATCTGCATATCTGAGCTTATTGATATTTCTCCCATCAATCTTGATTCCAGCTTGTGCTTCATCCAGTCCAGCATTTCTCATGATGTACTCTGCATATAAGTTAAATAAGCAGGGTGACAATATACAGCCTTGATGTACTCCTTTTCCAAATTGGAACCAGCCCCTTGTTCCATGTCCGGTTCTAACTGTTGCCTCCTGACCTGCATATAGGTTTCTCAGGAGGCAGGTCAGGTGGTCTAGTATTCCCATCTCTTGAAGAATTTTCCACAGTTTGTTGTGATCCACATAGGCAAAGGCTTTGGCCTAGTCAATAAAGCAAAAGTAGATGTTTTTCTGGAACTCTCTTGCTTTTTTGATGATCCAGCGGACGTTGGCAATTTGATCTCTGGTTCCTCTGCCTTTTCTAAATCCAGCTTGAATATCTGGAAGTTCTCGGTTCACGTACTGTTGAAGCCTGGCTTAGAGAATTTTGAGCTTTACTTTGTTAGCATGTGAGATGAGTGCAATTGTGTGATAGTTTGAATATTCTTTGGCATTGTTCTTCTTTGGGATTGGAATGAAAACTGACCTTTTCTAGACCTGTGACCACTGCTGAGTTTTCCAAACTTGCTGGCATATTGAGTGCAGCACTTTCATATCATCATCTTTTAGGATTTGAAATAGCTCAACCAGAATTCCATCACCTCCACTAGCTTTGTTTGTAGTGATGCTTCCTAAGGCCCACTTGACTTCATATTCCAGGATGTCTGGCTCTAGGTGAGTGATCACACCATCATGATTATCTGGGCCACAAAGATCTTTTTGTATAGTACTTCTGCGTATTCTTGCCACCTCTTCTTAATATCTTCTGCTTCTGTTAGGTCCATGTGATTTCTGTCCTTTACTGTGCCCATCTTTGTATGAAATGCTTCTTTGGGATCTCTAATTTTCTTGAAGAGATCTCTAGTCCTTCCCATTCTGTTGTTTCCCTCTCTCCTCCTGTCTCTCATCTCTTTACACATACTGAACTCCTTTCTTGGAAGCACTGTAAGAAGAAAGCCAGAGATTTGCCACTGACCATGTTCTAATTCTGGCTGGATCTCTATCTGGTACTTTATGTTTCAGAGAATTTGAAAGGTCAGGGAAAATCCTAAACTTGACTGAAACTAGATGCTTAAGTGCTTTGTTCTTAGGATGACAAGACCATTTGTCAATAAATACTGATTGAATTCCTAGGGTACTGCAAGGCTTTGCATGTAGGGGACATACAATTTTTCTATTTCAGTGATGATTTTAGTCAAGTGGCAATCAAACCCTCATAACTTCTGAGACAATATTTCTTCTCTCCCACCTTGATGAAATGGTCTGTCCTCAGCTTCGTGTGAGCCTCTTCTCCAAAGCAGGGTTGGCAAGCTTGAGAGACCGCCACTGCCACACCTCTCACTAACGTGAGAGCACAGAATGGGAGCCCCAGGGCTCCCAGCCCCATGAATGTGAATGCTGGCCCTGAGAGAACCTGCAGGCAGCTGAACTGCACACACAGCGTCTTGTCTGCAGAAGCTTCTGAGTGCTCTGAAAACGCTTGGGTCTTATGAGCCTCTACCTTGTAAAAGGATCATTGCTGAGGTCAAATGACTTCCCTGGTTATCACTCGGGCAACTCAGCAGCTACACCAGAAATAGGATCCTGCCCAGTGCCCCTGACTGCCTGGTGGGTGCTTAAAACACTTCCAACACTTAGGGCAGGAGAAAGAAGTCACCCGTGCAGTCCTTGCCCTGAAAAAATACAGAAGCTCACCTGGCCGCTGAGGTTGCAATGGTTCTTGCAACTTGGGGTGTGTCAGCATCCCCCCCAAACCCAGCTCAGTTCTGAGAGCAACCTGAGAAAGTTGCTGCCTTCTGAGTAGCTGGCAGTGCAGGCTGGTGCATCTGTTCTGTTGGCGTGCAGAGCCATGTTCAAGAGGTAATGGAAACTCCTGGGGGGCGGGGCTCCCCACATGCACTCAGGCTGCAGGAAGATGAAGCAGGCTGCCCCTCAGTTCTGCCCACTTGCTGAATGATTCATGGACAGAAGTGCTGGCCTCAGAGGGTGGCTGCCCAGTTGTTGGCTGGAGCAGAGATACCAAGCAGCAGGTACGGTAAAGGCTAAGATGCTGCAGTGAGACTCCTGCATTCAAATCCCAGCTGTCAGGCTTGTTCTGCTTTCTACCAGTGGGACAGCAGGCAATTTACTACTACTGTCTGCCTGAGTTTCTTCTTCTGCAAAATGTGGACAATAATTGCACCTACCTGATGGGTTCTGATGCTGGAGTTAAATGGCTAAATGAGTAAGGTACTGAGTACCTGGTATGTATTAAGTATAACTACTCACTATCATGTATTTACTCAAAGGGCTATATGGTGGCCATTAAAAATGATAGTTGGGTCTCCCAGATGGCATCAGTGGTGAAGAATCCACCTGCCAGTGCAGGAGATGCAAGAGATGGGGGTTCCATCTCTGCGTCAGGGGTGATCTCCTGGAGGAGGAAATGGCTAACCACTCTGGTATTCTTGCCTGGAAAATTCCATGGACAGAGGAGCCTGGTGGGCTACAGTCCCTAGGGTAGCAAAGAGTCAGATACGACTGAGTGCGCACACACACACAAATGATGGTTATAAACTGTGATGTGCTGGTAAATCTTTGACCACCTGTTCTCTGGGGGAAAGCTCTGATTTGTAATGTGTGCTGATTTCCACAGTTTGGATATTTCCATCATGAATGATTTCAACAACACAGACTTTGGAAGAAGTACTCTTGGTTAGCTTTCAAGGGCTGGTATGCCACTAGTTACAAAGCCCAAGTAGTAAAGTGAAAGACGCTATGGTATATTATGTGGAAAAATAAGAATAAATATGAAATACAAAATCATTATCAACTATGTAAAAATCTATGTGTGTGTTCAAAGGAAAAAAAAATGCAAAGAAATATACAGAACACTGACCAAGAATAAGAGCGGTGGGCATGTAGTTAACTCTTCTGGGTATTTATTTTTGTTTTCCTTAAAGTGCCAATGTTAATTTTAGAGTGGAAAAGCAAGCAGAGTTCTAGGGACATCAGCTAAGACAGTGGTGTAGAAAGACTCTGCGCTCACCTCCTCTCACGGGTACACCAAAATTACAATGATTGATTGAATACCTACCAATTAAAAAGACCAGAACCTACCAGAAAAGATCTTCTACAACTAAAGATATAAGGAAGAAACCAGAATGAGACCAGCAGGAGGGCTGGAGTCGCAGTAGAGTCAAGATCCATATGTTGGGCCACCCACAAACAAAAGAATAATTACGATTGCAGAGGTTCTCCCCAAAGAACAAGGGGGTCTGAGTCCCACATCACTCCCAGCCTGGGAGTCCTGTGCCAGGGAGATGAGCCCCCAGAGGGCCAGAGGGGCTTACTTTGCAGAGAGCCAGAGAGCTGTGGAAAACAGACGCCATTCTTAAACAGCACACACAAAATCTCACATGCTTTGGGACCCTGTACACATGCAGTAACTTGAAAGGATCCTGGGTCCGACCCAGCCCTTGGTCCTGGAAAGCCTGCTGGTGAGGTGGAAGGCAACTGGAACTTACCCTGGGGACACAGTTACATGGGCAGCAGGCTTTTGGGGAGCTCTTTCCACCACATGGCAACATTCAATGCCAAAGAATGTTCAAACTACCGCACGACTGCACTCATCTCACACCCTCACAAAGCAATGCTCAAAATTCTCCAAGCCAGGCTTCAACAGTACGTGAACAGAGAACTTCCAGATGTTCAAGCTGGATTTAGAAAAGACAGAGGAACCAGAGATCAAATCGCCAACGTCTGTTGGATCATCAAAAAAGCAAGAAGGTTCCAGAAAAATGTCTACTTCTGCTTTATTGACTATGCCAAAACCTTTGACTATGTGGATCACAACAAACTGTGGAAAATTCTTCAAGAGATGGGAATACCAGACCACCTTACCTGCCTCCTGAGAAATCTGTATGCAGGTCAAGAAGCAACAGTTAGAATCATACATAGAACAACAGACTGGTTCCAAATCGGGAAAGGAGTACATCAAGGCTGTAGATTGTCACCCCTGCTTATTTAACTTATATGCAGAGTACATCATGCAAAATGCTGGGCTGGATGAAGCACAAGCTGATATCAAGATTCCTGGGAGAAATATCAATAACCTCAGATATGCAGATGACACCACCCTTATGGCAGAAAGTGAAGAGAAACTAAAGATTCTCTTGAAAGTGAAAGAAGAGAGTGAAAAAGTTGACTTAAAGCTCAACATTCAGAAAACTAAGATCATGGCATCCGGTCCCATCACTTCATGGCAAATAGATGGGGAAACAATGAAAACAGTGAGAGACTATTTCCTGGGCTCCAAAATCACTGCAGATGGTGACTGCAGCAATAAAATTAAAAGACACTTCCTCCTTGGAAGAAAAGTTATGACCAACCTAGACAGCATATTAAAAAGCAGAGACATTACTTTGCTAACAAAGGTCTGTCTAGTGTTTTTCCAGTAGTCATGTATGGATGTGAGATTTGGACTATAAAGAAAGCTGAATGCCAAAGAATTGATGCTTTTGAACTGTGGTGTTGGAGAAGACTCTTGAGAGTCCCTTGGACTGCAAGGAGATCCAACCAATCAATCCTAAAGGAAATCAGTTCTGAATATTCATTGGAAGGACTGATGCTGAAGCTGAAACTCCAATACTTTGGCCACTGATGCAAAGAACTGACTCATCTGAAAAGACCCTGATGCTGGGAAAGATTGAAGGTGGGAGGAGAAGGGGACGACAGGATGAGATGGTTGGATGGCATCATTGACTCAATGGACATGAGTTTGAGTAAACTCCGGGAGTTGGTGATGGACAAGGAGGCCTGGCGTGCTGCACTTCATGGAGTCACAAAGAGTCGGACACGACTGAGTGACTGAACTGAACTTCCACCACACTTATACCAGGAGTGGTAAATGCCAGTTTGGAATCCTCCATCTACCTTATCAGCCTCAGGACCCAGCTCTGCCTACCAGTCTGCTGACCCCAATTCTGGGATGCAGCCAGAGTCCCCAGGACCCAGCCCCACTCAACAGTGGGAAGGCACCAGCCCAGAAATCCACAGTCCCACCCACCAGCAAGCCTGGTCTAGCCTGGGGACCAGTCTCACCCACCAGTGGGTAAACAGTAGACTCAGGAAAACCTCCACCCAACAGCCTGCAGACACAGTCTCTGTATCAGCAGGCCAGTCCCTGCTGGGCCCTGGCTCCAGGCACCAGGGAGCCTGCTCCAGCCTCAGGACTGGTCTTACCTACCAGTGGGAGTTCACTGCCCCAGGAGAACCTCAGCCCCGCAGCCTATGGACCCAGCCCACCCAGCAGCTGGGTCACCCACCAGCTGGGTCACCCACCTAGCAGGCCAACACAACCTTTAGGACACTGCAGACCCCATAGCCAGCCATGTCAGGAAGCAGCCACATTCACCAGTGGCCCAACACCAGCCCTGGGCCCTGCAGCTACATCCTAGGACCTGCCTCTGCCTGCAGTGGGCTGGCAAGAGCCCCAGGACCTGGCTTTATCAGACAGTAAGCCAGTAGCCCCAGGCTCTCCACAAAACTACAATTATCAAATTGTAGTGGTATTGGCACCAAAACAGGCATACAGATAAATGGAACAGAATAGAGAATTCAGGAGAGCACATACGCACTGTGGTCAATCTATGACCAAGGAGGCAACGATGCACAGTGCAGAAGATACAGTCTCTGTAATAAATGGTGCTGGAAAAACTGGACAGCTACATGTAGAAAAATGAATTAGAACATTTCTTATACTATATCAAAAATCAACTTGAAATGGATTTAAAAAAACCTAAATTTGAGACCAGAAAGCATAAAACTCATAGAAGAAAACATAGGCGAAACACTCTTTGATACAAATCCTAGCAATCCTTTTTTGGCTCTGTCTTCTAAAGTGAAGGAAACAGAAGCAAAAATAAATAAATGAGACCTAATTAAACTGAAAAGGTTTTTCACAGCAAAGGAAACCACTTGCAAAAATATAACTGATAAGGGGCTAACATCCAAAATATATAAACAGCTCATACAACTCAATATCAAAAAACACAAACAACCCAACTGAAAAGTGGGCAGAAGATGCAAAAGGGTAATTTTTCAGGGAAGACATACAGATGGTCAATAGGCAAAGGAAAAGGTGTCCAATGTTGTTAATTGTCAGAGAAATACAAATCACAACCACAATGAGATTTTACCTTATACCTATCAGAATGTCTATCAACAACAACAAAAAAACCACAAATAACAAATATTGGTGAGGATGTGGAAAAATGGGAACACGCGTACACTGTTGGGGGAATCTAAATCAGTGCAGCCACTGGGGAGAACAACATGGAAGGTCCTCAAGAAAGTGAAACTAGAATTACCATACGATCTATGAGCAATTCCATAACCGGGTATATACCCAAAGAAAACAACAACATTAGTTCAAAGAGATGCACGTACCCCAATTTCAAAGAAGCATGATTTATAAGTGCCGGGATGAGGGAGCAACCTAAGTGTCCGCCAGCAGAGGAACAGATAAAGAAGCTGTGATGTACGTATACACAATGAATACTACTCAGTCATAAAACAGAATGCAATTTTGTCATTTGTCCCAACATGGAGGGACCTGGAGGATGTCATATTTAATCCAATATGTCACAGAAAGATAATACATTGTATGCTATCACTTATAAGTGGAATCTAAAAAATAAACTAGTCAATACAACAAAAATAAACAGACTCATAGATAGAGAGAATAAATTAGTGTTTACAGTGGGGAGAGGGATGGCCAAAGGGGCAAGAAGGGGTAGGGGACCAAGAGGTATAAACTACTATATACAAAATAAATGAGCTACAATATCCCCAATATTTTATAGTAACTACAAATGTAGTATAATTTATAAAAATTTTGAATCACTATATGGTACACCTGAAATCAACATAATATTATAAATCAACTATGTTTCAATTTTTAAAATATCTGAAAAAAAGCAAGCAGAGTTAACTAAAAGACACACACAGCCTTTACATAATGGAAAATTTCAAATATGCGTAACAATAGCATAATTGACTCATTAACCAACAACTGTCAACATTTTGCCAATCTTCTTTCACTGTAATAAAATGAAATTTCTTGCATTTCATTTATCTCAGAAGACCATGTTATTTTCCTTGAAACACTCCAATGTAATACATAGGATATTAAGAAAAACAAAAACATACCACTAATCATATCCAACCAAAGTAATAATTCCTCAAATTCATTCCCAATTGGGAAAGATGTCTTTTACAGTTTGTTTCTTTGAATCATGGTTCAAACATGGCATTGGGTTGTTATTCTTCTAAGCCTCTTTAATTCCACAATAATTATCTTTTCTTTTTGTCTCTTTTATGCCACCAATTTAATGAAGAAGCTGATAATTTGTTCTATAGAGTATCTTACAGTATAGATTTGGCCAAATATTTTCTTATGGTTACTTGTACCTCTGGTCCCCATATTTTCCATAAGCTGGTGGTTACATCTAGAGAGGGAGTCAGATAAGAACCTTCCTGGGTGATGCCATGGACTTCCTACTACATCGCAGAACGTTTGCTTCTGCAGCTTTCAGTGATGCTACGATTGAGTCATGGACTTAGAAATGTAAAAACAGAATTAAATAGGAGGAAACAATTGGGAGAATTCACTTAGGCAGATGATAAGAAGTACAGGCTCTAGATCAGTCAAGAGAAGGCGTACTTGTGTGTCAAGATTTGCAGACAGAAGGACTCGACCCAGGCCTTCTTGGCCTTCTATACTTTGGTGATAGTACAACCCATATGAATGAGTTTTGCGACTCCTTTTGATGACACCTTTCTTATAAAATTGGGGAGGATGTGACAATTTTAATATTGGTTCAGTTAATTCTTTGCGAAACCCTAAGGCATTCTCTGGTTTGAGTCCACTACAGAAATGCCAGACACAGAGTAAACCAATTTCAGCCAAACGTGAGTCAAGGTCCCTACACTCCTTCAGCCTATTGAGGGCTCATTGCTCACTACAACAGTCAGAACAGCCTCCCTACCCAGAATGCCATCTCCAAGCCATCCTCCACACCCCAGCTGCCAGATTCTCAAGTACAAATCAAACCATCTCCCTATCTTGGCTGGTTAGACTTTTCCAGTGGCTTTCCACGGTCTGCTGGAAAACGTATAAGTCTTTAATTGTCAGTCAAGGATGCTCCCCATCTTCCTTTTTGTCTGTCTTCCGTAGGCCATGCCTTCTCCCAATCCTCTAACCGCATCCAACTCCATGTTGCTCTCCGGATGCTATGCTCCTTCACAGCTCGGGGTCTTGAGGCAATTATCCCCCTGCGTAGAATGCCTTTCCTTTGGTCAGCCTGGCAGTTTCCCAACCATCCCTGAGACTCCTGGTGCCAGGCCACGCTGACCTCCCTGGTCTGACTTGAAATCTCCTCTCCCGTTTCTCTGTTTCCTCACCAGTCATTATCATCACACTGACCCAGCAGACATTCCTGGGCCTGGCATGTTGCAGGCACTCAGGAAATAATTGTTGAATGAATTAATTGAAAATGAAGCCCAGGAGGAAGAGTGAAGAAAGCGCTGGGTGAACCTGCCATTGGCTGAACAGGCACACTCGGAAGATGAGCTAAGTGCTATCTGACCACGTCTGCACTGGAACACCCCTGGCTTTGAACTTATTTCTGTCTGCTCAATGGTTTCATCCCTTTAAGAACTTGGCTTCAAATACAAATGACACCTCTTTACAGCTGTGTGGTCTTAGGCACTTATCCGTTTCTTTTCTTGCTTTTAAAGGCTATGCTGGGCCTTCATTGCCGCTCTCAGGCTTTCTCTAGTTGTGACACATGAGCTCAGTTGCCCGCTCCACCCCTCCACGTGTGGGATCTTAGTTCCCTGACCAGCGATCAAACCCACACCCCTGCTTTGGAAAGTGGATTCTTAACAACTGGACCACCAGGGAAGTCCCTCTTCCCAGTTTCATCATTTATAAACTGGAGACGATGATAGAATCCACAAGAAAGCTTCTTTTGAGGAGTCAGTTAATATATATAATGTGCTTAGAGCAGTGCCTGGAACATAGTAATAGGAAGCTCTATTTAAATGCTTGTTATTAACATTTCTGCATAGGTCTTAACATCTCTACTTGACGGTTGGTTCTTCAAATACATAATTTATATCTGATTGAGTTGTATTTACTCCATAGCATGTGGCATAAACGGTGGCAGGAATGAAATGAAATGAATAAAAGCAACCAGGGAGATTGTTCAGGGTGGCCGTAAAGAGGATGGGCTTTGAGGCCAGGCTTCCTGGGTTTCCATCCCAGCTTCCCCACTGACCACTATATGCCCTTCAGCATACAGACTTAAGCCCTTGGTGCCTCTGTTCTCCTTGTCTGTAAAATGATAATAGTTGTGGGTCTGTTGTGGTTGTTGTGTGAGATCAGAGATCATTTGTGTAAACCTCTTAGCACAGTGCCTGCACATGGGAACTGCTCAGTAGACGTAAGTTAATATTATTATTTATTTTCCTTCTTGAGGATATTTGCATTTTTGCATGAACTAAATAGGGAACCTATGCTGGGGCAAATTAGCATTTTGGACCTATCCCAATAATCCATCCTCTTTGGTTATTTTTTTCATTCTAAAGTCTGCTTATACTTACACAAATAAGGTAGCTGGAATCCTGTCTGTTCACTAGAATGAATGACATGTATGTCTGTCATTGGCTGTGTTCAGTGCAGCCCCTCCCACGAATTCAAAGGTAAATTAAAAAAAAGAGCAACCAGACCATTCAGGTCTAAAGATGGAACCAATCCAGGGAACTCAGGCCTAACGTGGTTCTTTAGCAGTCTACCTATCAGTCAGGATTCCCAAAGAATCCTGGGTGAGAATTCCCAAAGATCTATGACCTAATGGCTAGGGCATCTTGGGCTAAAAACAGGCCCCATTGGAGATTAAATTGGAATCCAGGCATGACTCCAATTCAGCACTAGGTTTGAGCTGAACTGACCATCCCTCTGGTCAGTATTCCTTAATGAAGAACAAGACCCAGTTAGCGAGCAGGATGGTGGACAGTGGCTTGGATCCCAGCATCCTCATAGGCTAAGAGCCCAGGGAAATGGACACCGGAAGAAATTGACTGGAGGTCACCTCATAATGACTTTTGTATCCTACATACACCATATTTTTCGTGAAAGTTTATCTGGGGATGTTGTGAACATAGCTTCTTTGTTTTACAACCCAAGTTCAAATGTCCTTATCTTGTGACTACAGGTTAAAAATATATTTCTTTATTCTTTGAAAAAAAAATTTTCTTGGACATGCATACTCAATTGCTGAACTGTGTTTGACCCTTTGTGACTCCATGGACTGTAGCCAGCCAGGCTTCTCTGTCCATGGAATTTTCCAGGTAAGAATACTGGAGTGGGTTGCAATTTCCTATCCCAGGGAATCTTCCTGACCCAAGGATCGAACCGCATCTCTTGCATTGGCAGGGAGATTCTTTATCACTGCGCCAGCTGGGAAGCCCAATTTTGACTGGAGTATAGTTGATTTACAACGTTGGTTAGTTTAAGGTGTACAGCAAAGTGAATCAGTTATACATATACATATATTCATTCTTTTTAAAAGATTATTTTCCCATATGGGCCATTACAGAGAAAAAGAGCCTTCTTTCTTAAATCTCACTCCTCACTAATGCCCATAGATTATGGATATCAAAAAATTCTTATGATAAGCTATCAGACCTTTCTAAAATATCTTCAGGCTGCCAAATGAAGTTCTATGTATCTATATAATTTGTAGTGATCAAGGAGGAAGATGATTTTAAGACTCTGGGGTCTTTCTTATAATAATAACAGCAGATAACATTGCTGTTACAATGTTCCTTCATTATCTCATGCAGCCTCATAGGTGACAGGATTACATACCAACATCCACCCCATTTTGCATATCAGACAACCAAAGAAGCAGAATTGAAGTAACTTTCCCAGGGTTGTCCAGCTAGCAAGTGACCAAGCTACATTTCAGAGCAGGAGTGTCTGACCTGGGAGCTGAACTTCTAAGTGTAGTGAACGTATGGTTGTCATGTTCAGCAGCTTCTGTGGTGTCCGACACTTCGTGACCCTATGGACTATAGCTCGCCAGGTTCCTCTGTCCATGGGATTTTCCAGGCAATAATACTGGAGTAGGCTGCCATTTCCTCCTACAGGCGATCTTCCTAACCCAGGGATCTAACTCACGTCTCCTGCATTGCAGGTAGATTCTTTACTGCTGAGCACCAGAGAAGTCCCTATACCTCTCCTCTTTTCCCACCACTTCCATATAACTACAGATCTTCTTTGACTTAAGGTGGGATTATATCCAGATGAATTTACCATAAGGTGAAAATATTGCAAGTAAAAAATTCTTTTAATACCCCAACCTATTGAACATCATAGCATTCTCAGAACACTTAATCTTAGCCTGCTGCTGCTGCTGCTAAGTCACTTCAGTCGTGTCCGACTCTGTGCGACCCAATAGATGGCAGCCCACCAGGCTCCCCCAACCCTGGGATTCTCCAGGCAAGAACATTGGAGTGAGTTGCCATTTCTTTCTCCAATGCATGAAAGTGAAAAGTGAATATTAGCCTACAGTTGGGCAAAATCATCTATCATAAATTCTGTTTTATAATAAAGTACTGAATAACCCATACAATTTATTGAATACCATACTAAAGGGAAAAACAGAATGGTTGTATGTACACGGAATAATTTTATCAATTGCTTACTAGTCATGAGACAGTATCATAACACATATCACTAGCCCAAGAAAAGATCAAAATTCAAAATCAAAGTACAGTTCCTACTGAAAGCATTTCACCTTTACATGCTCAAAAAGCTGAACAATCATAAGTCAAGCCATCATAATTTGGAGACTGTCTGTATATGCTAAATACATATGCCCCTAAATTCATATGCTGAAATTCTAACTCCCAAGGTGATGGAATTAGAAGGTTGGGCATTTGAGAAGTGATTAGAACATGAAGGTGGGGCCCTCATGACTGGAATTGTGGCTTTATAAAACAGAACCCCCAAAAGAGCTCTGTAGTTCTTTCCACCGTGCGAGGGCACAATGAGAAGTCAGCAGTCTGAACCAAGAAGAGGGCTGCACTGGAACCTGACTGTGCTGTAACCCTGATCTCAGACCTCCAGCCTCCAGAGCTGTGAGCAATACGTTTCTGCTGTTTGTAAACCACCCAGCCGATGGTACTTTGTTATAGCAGCCTGCACAGACCAAGACAGTCTATATGCACAGGGCAATATCACAGGGTTGGAAGCTCATGGTGATCATACCCTAGTTCCCTGAGGTCACAACCTTCTCCGCACTTACCATTCATCCTTTAAGTATCATTCAATGAATATCTGAAACTGGGCATTGACAACGTGTCACACGGAGAACAAGCCCTGGGGATACAGAGGTGATCAATAATTAATGCAGCCCTGTTCTTATGGAGCCTACAGTTTACATCGGATGTCGACACACGTGAAGTAATTAAACACACACGTGAAATGGCAGCTGGGATAAGAGCTACAAGGCACAGGAATGAGATGCTGTGAATCTGGGTAAAGTGCACTAGTTTGGGAGGTCAGGGAAGCTTTCCCTGACTCAGTGACAAAAGAAGTGATAGCTAAAGAAAGAGGAGAGGGGAAAGTCCCCCAGTGGGAAGCACAGCATGGGAGGAGGCCCTGCAACATGAAGGGAGTGTTGCACTCCTGGGACTGAAAACTGACCTGTGGCTGGAGAGGGCCCTGCTATGCTAAGAACTTGGTCTTGATCACAAGGGCAGTGAGAGGCCTTTGAATCCCAATTTTGACTCCATTCTTAAAAAGCCGGTTAGAGCCAGCAGTGCCTCTAGAGTCAGCCCATGTCTGCCTGGTGCCTTGATGTCTGGAGCATCAAGGAGGCAGTCTCTGCAGCACCAGCATCCCTAGAATTCAACTTAAGTCATGGCGATGGCCAGCTTGGGAACAGGGAAAACGGGCCCTGGCAGCTTCCTGCTCTGCCTGTAAACACATGCCTTTGGCCTGGTAGCGAATGGCAATTCCAGGAAAATGAAGGGTCACAAGATAGATAGTAACTATGGAATTTGCCCAGAACAAAGATTACCCATACTTCTTTGCAAGCAAATTGGCCCACATTAAGGAGTCATTTTCGTGCACTGTGAACGGCATTTCACAGATGATATTTGCTATCTCTGCCTTTTCCGCCAAACAATGCTAAACATTCTTTCCTTGAGAAATGTGATTACATGTCGTTTTCTGACACAGAGCTCTCTGCTGGCATTCCATGAGCATAAAAGAGTATTGATTATGGTGACTCATTTATTACACTTGTTGTGCTTGTGCTAAGTCACTTCCGTCGTATCCAACCCGGTGGACTGTAACCCGCCAGATTCCTCTGTCCATGGGGTTCTCCAGGCAAGAGTACTGGAGTGTGTTGCCATGCTCTCCTCCAGGGGATCTTCTTGACCCAGGGATAAAACTCACATCTCCTGTGTCTCCTGCATGGGCAGGCGGGTTCTTTACCGCTAGTGCCAACTGGGAAGCTTACTACTCCTGTTACTTGAATATTATTCACTAAACTTCACAAAGAATAAAGAGCTACTATCAAACGACTTCTCTGCCTCACCAGATACAATTTTCCCTTTGCATTCAGATGCCATTTCTAATGCCGTCTAAGAAAACTCACTTTTTGGAAAGGTTTCTTCAGGGTTGCCGTGCTGTACCTAGTCACTCAGTCATGTCCAACTCTTTGTGTCCCCATGGACCACAGCCCGCCAGGCTCCTCTGCCATGGGAATTCTCCAGGCAAGAATATTGGAGTAGGTTGCTATGCCCTCCTCCAGGGGATCTTCCTAACCCAGGGATCAAACCCAGGTCTCCCACATTGCAGGCAGATTCTTTACCATCTTAGCCACCAGGGAAGCCCCAGAATACTGGAGTGGGTAGCCTATCCCTTCTCTGGCGGGTCTTCCCGACCCAGGAATTGAACTGGGGTCTTCTGCATTGCAGGCAGATTCTTTACTAGCTGGGTTACCAGGGAAGCCCTTCTTTGGTGTAGGGAGTGTTATTTACTTATTTCTATCTCTCTTTCTCTGTGAGGGTTCATCATTTTCTGCATCTCAGTATCAAAGGATGGGGCAGGAGACAAAGTAAGAGAAACAGAGGTTTTGGCTTAGAAAGTTCAGACTCTTGGTTAGGTGGGAGGGAGGTGGAAGACTGGAGGTCTTATCCTACCTCCTACTCAAGGCAGAAGGGCTTTCCACAAGGTGCTGGGCATGCCTAAGCATGCAGTCCTCTGGTTTAGGCCTGAACACCCTCATAGAGACAACGCTGCTGCTGGTTAAGAGCAAAGCTCTGAAATCTGACGCCTTGGGTTCTTCCTGGTCTCCACCTCTTAGTAGCTGTTTGACCCTGAGCACCCACACAAGGCCTTACTTGACTCATTTCTAAAATAGAGATAATAATAACACACATGGATTGTTAGGATTATCCCTTGAACTGGTTCGAAATGCAGAGTTCAGGTTCCAGGCAAAGTGTACACACCTTAAGTTTTGGCAGAAGGCTCTGACCAAGATGATGAAGTACACGGGGCTAGTGGTAGAATTCTACAATAGGGCCCTAGAGGCCCCTTTGCAATTTAAGCCTGCATAATGTTCAGCTCTGGCCAACATAATGAAAGTCAGACTTATAGGAGGGATTCTGAATAATAGAAAGAGCAGAACTAGGGGGAGGCAGGGCCAGGGCTGTAGTAGGAGCTCCTGGACTCTGCCACGGCACTGGCGCTAGGTGCCTCAACACCACTCGTCTGCGTGCTCAAGGCACGCTCTCTGACTGGCACAGCCTGCGTCAGCACCTTCTTCTCTTGGATCAGTTGGCCCTGCCCAGGTTGAGGGGGCAGCTGGGAAGGTGCTGAGCCAGGAGCCACCCCAGTTTGTCTGCACCACAGAGACCATCTCCCAGGAAGATAGATGAGTCCAGATTTTTGCTCCAAGCAGCCTTCACAGATGTCCATTTAAATGAGCTATACGCATTGACAATTCTAAGACAAAGCTAATGCAATGTGAGGCCTCTTAAACCTGCCTCAAGGAAGAAATCATGAAGGGAGCCTGACTCAGAAAAAATTATTTCGGGAGAATAGTAGTGTATTTCCCTGATCAAATCATTGGAAACTGCTAGCACATTTGGTGTATGTTCTTCGTAGAGATTTTCTGGGGGGAGTTTAATCAGACAAAGGGTTCTCTGGGGATTGTAGCTTCCTCTGAAAGCACCATTGTCACCACCAATGGCTGCTGAATCTGAAAAAATGGAGCCATTTTTGGCTGAATTCAGCCATTTGGCTGAATTTCCCAGAGAGCCATATCTGGACGCCAGGACAGGGCTATGGTAATCTGAGGGAGAAAATAAGAAGAATTTCCACACCTTTATCTGAACTGCTGCTTTGATAAAGCCCCAACGATCTGGAACTCAGGTCAGGAAAAGGACAAGCACATTCTTGGCGCCCAGCCCTTTTATGCATTAAAGAAGTATCGTGGCCACGTCTTCAAAAGGAATAACCCCACTGTTGTTTGAATTAGCTTGAGCTATTACCTGGGGCGTGTCAGGTATGTGGGCTACCTTCTGAGCAGGGCGTTGGAAATCAGAGGATTCCAGGTAAAGAGCATCAGAAAAATGAAGAGAAGTTCTGTATGTTGGATTACACAAAGAACCATATGATGTAGAACCAGGAAATGGGAACCGTGGAATTTAGGCAGAAGCTGCCTCTTCAGCCAGGGTGGCCAAGCGGACAAGGCAGTCTACAGACATGTTTCCTCCTGCTCCTGAGGGGCAAACTGAGATCCTCAAGTGGTGGTGATGATGGAGAAAGGGATTTTCAATGAATATAAATATATTTATTTCTGACACAGAATCTCTATCATGGAGAAGATTGTCTGTGATTGGAGGAGATGCTGTGATGCATCTAACTCATGTTGGAGAGATTTCTGAAGCAGAAATGTCAGATTTGAAAGAATTAAAGGGGGTGAGGGAAACGCCTATCAAAAGGCAAGGAGATTCACGTTGATGTATGGCAGAAACCAAGACAATATGATAAAGTAATTATCCCCCAATTTTAAAAAATTTAAAAATACATTTAGAAAAAAGAGTTAAGGAGTGGGGGTGTTGATAACGGGCGAGACTGCACATGTAGAGGGAGGGGGTGGAGGGGGAATCTCTGAAACTTTAGCTCAGTTTTGCTGTGAGGCTAAAACCACTGTAAGGAATAAAGTCTAAACAAACAGAGAGAAGCAAGAAGAGGAATCTGTTTGTTCCTGAGAGAGAGGAGTGAGTGGAAAAGGGAGCTGGGTGAAGAGTGAAGCCAGCAAGAAGTGAGCAGGTAGGAGAATGGCAAGAGGCAGACCCGGGGAGGACAGGATGGATTTGGGAGTCAGAACATCTCTTTGCTCCTTCCTTCCATCATCCATCTGTATCTAGATCGAGAAAGATTTTAAATGTTTAATTGGAGTACAGTTGGTTTCCTGTGGCTTCCCTTGTGGCTCAGATGGTAAAGAGTCTGCCTGCAATGCGGGAGACCCAGGTTCTCTCCCTGGGTCAGGAAGATTCCCCTGGAGAAGGAAATGGCAAGCCACTCCAGTACTCTTGCCTGGAAAATCCCATGGATGGAGGAGCCTAGCCAGCTAAACAGTCTGTGGGGTCGCAAAGAGTCAGACACGACTGAGTGACTTCACTTTCTTTCATTTTTTCCTCCTTTGATTTACAATAACATGTAAGTTTCAGGTGTACACCAAAGCAATCCAGAGAAAACTCTAATCTGAAAAGATACATGTATCCCAATGTTCACAGCAGTGCTATTAAATAACCAAGACATGGAAGCAACCTAAATGTCTGTCAACAGATGAATGGATAAAGAAGATATGATAGATGTATATAGAAGATATGATACATGTATATAATGGAATGTTACTCAGCCACTCAGAAAAGAATGAAAGAAGGCCATTTACAGCAACAAGTATGGACCTAGAGATGACCACACTAAGTAAGCCAGACAGAGAAAGACAAGTATCAGTAGGTATTTTTGAGTGCTCAAACCTCTGTGCTAGGTGCTATCAGAGCCACTGAGGACGAGGGGGTTAATACTGCAGACAGAGTGCCTACTCCCAAGCAGGCTCACATTCTAGCGGGGAGATGTCAATAGACCAACACATAAACATTCAGTACCTCAGCCCCTGGGAAGTGCCACGAGGAAAGACAAAGCCAAGGAAAGCAGTTGGGTGAAGAGAGTGATAAGGCAAGGTTGTACAGGTCTGAGGCAGTATAAGAACTCACAGGAGCCTAGAGCCTGAGATAGAGGCCAAAACCCCTCACAACGTAAAGCACGTGCTCCCTCTTTGAAACTTGCAAATATCTTGGGGAAGACTTTAAACTTGAACATGCTCTGAAACTATTAGGGTTGAAACCAATTTTACCCAGATTTTGCAGAAGCGAGGAAGTCTTACATACACTTGATCCTGAAATCTCTCTACAAGGTTCTCACATGTGTATGAAACGTTCATCTCTGAAATAATCTACATCAAGGCTTCCAGAGGAGTGCTACTGCATTGCGTAGGAGGTTGAAATAAATAGTTTTTAAGTCTGACATAGTACCAGAGTCACCTGGAGATTGTTTTAAAAATAGGTTTCTCAGCCTCACCTCCAAAATTCTGAATCATAATCTGGAAAATGGAGACCAGGAATCTGTCCCCATTAAAAAAAAGTTTCTGGGTTTCCCTGGTGGCTCAGTGGTAAAGACTATACCTGCCAATGCAAGAGACGTGGGTTTGATCCCTGATCCAGGAGGATCCCACATGCTACAGAGCAACTAAGCCCAGGAGCCACGGCCGCCGCGCCTGCGCTCTAGGGCCCGGGAGCCACGGCCGCCGCGCCTGCGCCCCAGGGCCCGAGAGCCACGACCGCCGCGCCTGCGCTCTAGGGCCGGGAGGCCATAACTGCTGAGCCCATATGCTGCATCTATGGGAGCCCCTACACCCTGCAGCCCTTGCTCTGCAAAAAGGGAAGCCTCCACAATGAGAAGCCCTTGCACTGCAACTAGAGAGTAGCCCCCGTTTGCTGCAAACAGAGAAAAGCCTGATCAGCAGTGAAGACCCAGCGGAGCTGAAAATAAATAAATAAATAACAAATTTTAAAAATTTCCTACACAACCTAGAGATATGATCCAATGACAAAGGAAAAAAGAAATGTTTCTTACAAAAAAGTTTCCCTGGTGCTTCGGATGCAATTAGAATACAGGTTGCATTTGGAAACCACAAAATTAGATGACTTTTAAGGTTTTTTTCAGCTCGGACTTTTTTTTTTTTTTAGCTCGGACTTTTTGATGGCATGAAATGTCAGCTCTTCTATGACGTCAGCTCTAAACTTTCAACTGGAGTTTTAAACATCTTCTTATGGTTTTAAAGGAATACACGTTTGTTATGAAAAAACTTGAATGATATAGAACTACAGGCTATACACCCTCAAAAATAACCATATTAATATTTACTATTATACCAGATTTTTCCATATATATGTGTGTATACAATGGCAACCCACTCCAGTGTTCTTGCCTGGAGAATCCCAGGGATGGGGGAGCCTGGTGGGCTGCCGTCTATGGGGTCACACAGAGTCGGACAGGACTGAAGTGACTTAGCAGCAGCAGCAGCAGCAGCATACACATACCTAGATGGGCATACACACATATGATAAAATCATTAACCTTTGGATGATAAAAATTGGCCATAATTTACTGCAATTTGCTTTATCTACTTGATATATCTTCAAGGTCTTTCCATTGTATAGCTATGTTGTAATATAGTGGACATTGGTTTTCAGTTTTTACTGTTACAAACATTGCCGCAATAAACACCATTGCAGTATATTTCCTGGTTTTCCTTGTAAGTGTATTTGGCATAAATTCCTAGATTTGGAATTTTGAAGATATTCCTATAAGGCTCTACCAATTTAAACTTATACCAACAGTTGTATTAAAAAGTTCCTACTTCCCCATCCTCTCATTCTTGACTGGTATCATCAATCTTTTAAATTTAAGGTAATCAGGTTCATGAAAAATATCTTCTTTTTGTTTCAATTTGAATTTATTTTGTACCTGCAGAGAATAGTATCATTACATATTTATGTCTATTGCTATTTGTTTTTCTTCTATAAATTATCTGTTCTTGCCTCTGATATTGTGACTTACAATAAGAAATGTGATATTTGTCCATTTCTGGCACAGAACTCCTAAAACCTTCAGATTTTCTTGACAAGCGCCTTTCAGCCACACCTGAGTTTATGTTAATGAAGTGAATTTGGAAAGCCCTTAAGGATGGGGGCTGGTTGCCAGGGGAACCAATCTTATGATTAGAGGGCTGGAGATTGATTTAATCACCAACTTGGACTTGTGAATGGCATCTGAAGTGTGTGTGAATGTGGCGGGGGGCAGTATTGTGGAACTGAACACTTAGCCTATGGGATCTGATGCTGACTTTAGCTAGACAGTGCCAGGATTGAGTTATGTTGTATGACACCCAGCTGGTGGTGTAGGATTGCTTGGTGTAGAAAAAGTTACCACACATTGGTGATCAGAAATACCGGGAGAGGCATGCCGAGAGTGGAGGAGATAAACAACAGAGGACAGATTTTTCTGTGAGTCCCCTTTGCTAGCTTTTCTACCAGATCAAAATTTCTTATTTATTTGTGTGAACTTTTTATACTATTTTGGAGAAGGGAATGGCAACCCACTCCAGTATTCTTGACTGGAGAATCCCATGAACAGAGGAGCCTGGAGGACTATAGTCCATGGGTCACACAGAGCGACTAAAACTTAATACTGTTTACCATGGCTTCTCTTAGTCAGTTCAAGCTGCTATAAGATGAAGTGGCTTAAACAACAGGTATTTACTTCTTCCAGTCTTGGAAGTTGAGGATCTAGGCACTGGCAGGTCTGGGGTCTGATGAGACCCGCTTCCTGGTTTGCGAATGGCTGACTTCTCATTGCGTCCTCACATGACACAGAGAGAGGGGTGCGGGGGAGGGGAGCGCAGGCACACACTCCAGTGTCTCTCCCTATGAGGGCACCAATGCCATCGTGTTAGTCACTCAGCCGTGCCCACCTCTCTGTGGCCCGATGGACTGTAGCCCTCCAAGTGCCTCTGTCCATGGAATTCTCCAGGCAAGCATACTGGAGCAGGTAGCCATTCCCTTCTCTAGGGGAATCTTCCCAACACCAGAGATTGAGTCCTGGTCTCCTGCATTGCAGGCAGATTCTTTACCACTCAGCCACCAAGGAAGTCATGTACAGTTGGACCATAAAGAAGGCTGACCACTGAAGAATTGATGCTTTTGCACTGTGGCACTGGAGAAGACTCTTGAGAGACCCTTGAACAGCAAGAAGATCAAACCCGTCAATCTTAAAGGAAGTCAACTCTGAATATTCATTGGAAGGACTGACGCTGAAGCTGAAGCTGAAGCTCCAATACTTTGGCCACCTGATGCAAAGAGCCGACTCACTGGAAAAGACCCTGATGCTGAGAAAGATTGAGGGCAGGAAGAGAAGGGCCAACAGAGGATGAGATGGTTGGATGGCATCATCGAATCAGTGGACATGAGTTTGAGCAAACTCTGGGAGATAGTGTAGGACAGGGAAGCCTGGCGTGCTGCAGTTTATGGGGTTGCAGAGATCGAACATGACTTCGTGACTGAACAGCAACATTGCCATCATGAGAACTCCAACTTCATGACCTACCTCCCAAAGTCCCTACTCCCTAATACCCATCACATTAAGGGTTAAGATTTCAACCGTGAATCATGGGGGGACAAAAACATTCCATTCTCAACATTTCATGATACAAGCACTCAGTCCATCCCATGGCTGTTAATCCTTTATGTAGTTTCCCTAGAATGGCATTTATCTTTCTAATTTAATTTTAAGATCTAATAGATACTATATTTTATAAGATTCAGAAGTCAAAAACTATTCAGAAAGGTAAACAGAGAAAAGTCTCATCTATCCTCCAGTTTGTTCCTCCCCATCCCCTGTAGGAAACTCCTTTCCTGGTCTTCATTTTGTAAACATAAACAAAATTGTATCTATAGTCTTTTCATCCCTTTTCTTACATAAATCGTAGCAAACAACAACAACAAAATGTTCTGCCCTTAGTCTTTCTCTTAATTCACACTGTAGATCTGCAGGTGACCACTCCATGTCCATACATAGGGGTCTTCGTCGTCCTGCCAATCGCCCAATAGTCTACAGTGTGGATGCTCCGCAGTTTATGACGAATACTTGAGTGGTTTCCAGGTATTTTACAATTATAAGCAACACTTAAATGAATAATGTTTTCCATATATCTGTGAAGTATATTTACAGGATAGATTCCTAGAAATGAAACTGCTGTGTCAAAGAACTGTCACTTGTCTCTGAACTTTATGATGTCTTTCATTGTAAAGAAATTTTTAGGTTTTTATGCTATTTTTTTTTCTATTTAATACTTTTGGGTTTTGTTTTGCCTTCCTTGGGAAGACCCACTCTGATCCTAAATTATAAAAGCATTCTATTTTCTCTGAAGGTGTGTAAGGACATATTTAAACACACACCTATCTTTATCATATATGGATTTCATATTGTCTGTGATGTAGGGTCCTACATCATATTTTCTCCCATAGAGATATCCTGTAACACTTAATGCCTCATTCATGGAACTTATCACCTCCTTTCTCCTTCTTCCTGGAAAGATGAATTTGTGTCAAATATTAACTTTCTATGTAACTGTGAGTTCCTGGATAGTAAACATTGTGCCTTATTCATTTTGATATGCCTGATAGCTCCTATCACAGTCTTGGCTTGTAATAGATGTTAAATACTTCTTGATGAATTCAATAGCAACTATAGAATGGCAGCCAGCCTTCCAATCTCAGGCATGATAAAATAAGAGAAAATAGACTTATGGTGCCATTAGAAACAGTGGAATTTGTGTTAGGGTAAACTTCTAAAACTCCAGTAATATGAGACACTGGTGTAAATGATAAACAAGAAGCAATTCTTGGAGGTCTCTTACAGTCTATGAAAATTCTGGGTGAAACAAGTCAGAAGTGTTAAAAAAAAGAAGTTTTATAACATTGGCAGAAATAATTTTACAATACTGGGAGTGTGTTTCTGTGACTTCTTTAGAAATCAATACCTTATGGGAGAAATCTCATCTGTTCAACAAGTATTAGACTGAACCGGATGAAAATGCTAATATTGAACTGTTCTTTATCTATGAAAGCTGCAGTTTCATAGGGTACCACCCAATATTTACTGAACTTTGATTGTGCTGCAGGTATTATATAAATAAAGTGACAGACGATATTTCACTGGAAAAAACAACTATGGTCCCCATCCTAATGGAGCTGAAAATTTAGCGAGCAAGACAGACTGCAAACAAGAAAGTAAGAAATAAAGAAGTATAAATAATGATAAATCTCTAGATTAGTATGTCTTTCTAATATTTATTTGACTCATTCAAAATATGTGAAGTTGCTATAAACTATATAAGAAAGTATAACACTTTTTCAGTATTTTATTATAACCCTTTGCTTCACTCTTAACCTTCTATATATCTTTTGTCTATACTTTCTAATCTTAAACAATTAAATTGTGCTTAGTTAATGTATGACTGTGAAGAAAGCTGAGCGCCGAAGAATTGATGCTTTTGAACTGTGGTTTTGGAGAAGACTCTTGAGAGTCCCTTGGACTGTAAGGAGATCCAACCAGTCCATTCTAAAGGAGATCAGCCCTGGGTGTTCATTGGAAAGACTGAAGCTGAAGCTGAAACTCCAATACTTTGGCCACCTGATGTGAAGAGTTAACTCATTGGAAAAGACTCTGATGCTGGGAGGGATTGGGGGCAGGAGGAGAAGGGGACGACAGAGGATGAGATGGCTGGATGGCATCACCAACTCAATGGACATGAGTTTGAGTGAATTCCGGGAGTTGGTGATGGACAGGGAGGCCTGGCATGCTGCAATTCATGGAATGGGGTCGCAAAGAATCAGACACGACTGAGCGACTGAACTGAACTGAACTGACCATACTTTAAGTTTGACTTTTCTTTCATGTATTGCCTCTGAGTAGGCTTGCCTCAAAAAAGTCACTGTTCCCTGTCAGAATTGTTACTATGAAAAAAAAAAAAAAAAACCCCACAAATATCAAATGTTGGTGAAGATGTAGAGAAAAGAGAACCCTTATACATTGTTGGTAGGAATGTAAATTGGTATAACCATTGTGGAAACACTATGGGGGTTTCTCCAAAAAGCTAAAAGTATAACTAACATATGACCCAGCAATTTTACTCCTAGGTATATCTGAAAAAAAAAAAAAACACCACTAATTCGAAAAGATACCTGTACCCCAATGTTCATAGCAACATTATTTATAAGAGGCAAGTTATGGAAGCAACTTAAGTGTCTGTCAATAGATGAATGGATAAAGAAGATTTGATTACATATATATGTCACATCTTTTTATCCATATATCTGAATATATATGTATGTGTGTGTATATATATATATACACACACTACTCAGCCATACCAGACATGGAACAATGGACTGGTTCAAACTCAGAAAGGAGTACATCCAGGCTGTATATTGTCACCCCGCTTATTTAACTTCTATGCAGAATATATCATGCAAAATGCCAGGCTGGATGAATGACAAACAGGAATCAAGATTGTCAGGAGAAATATCAATAACCTCACATATGCAGATAACACCACCCTAATGGCAGACAGTGAAGAGGAATGAAAGAGCCTCTTATGAAGGTGAAAGAGGAGAGTGAAAAAGCTGGCTTAAAATTCAACATTCAAAAAACTAAGATCATGGCACCTGATCCCATTACCTCATGGCAAATAGATGGAGAAAAATTGGAAACAGCGACAGACTTTATTTTCTTGGACTCCAAAATCACTGTGGACAGTGACTGCAGCTATAAAATTAAAAGATGCTTGCTCCTTAGAGGAAAAGCTATGACAAGCCTAGACAGTGTATTAAAAAGCAGAGACATTACTTTGCCAACAAAGGTCCGTCTAGTCAAGGCTATGGTTTTTCCAGTAGTCATGAATGGATGTGAGAGTTGGACCATAAAGAATGCTGAGCACCAAAGAATTAATGCTTTTGAACTGTGGTGCTGGAGAAGACTCTTGAGAGGCCCTTGGACTGCAAGGAGATCAAACCTGTCAATCCTAAAGGAAATCGACCCTGAATATTCATTGGAAGGACTGATGCTGAAAGTGAAGCTCCAATACTTTGGCCACCTGATGCGAAGAGCTGACTCATTAGAAAAGACCCTGATGCTGGGAAAGATTGAAGGCAAAAGAAGAAGAGGGCAACAGAGGATGAGATGGTTCGATGGCATCATCTACTCAAGGGACATGAATTTGAGCAAACTCCAGGAGAGAGTGAAGGACAGGGATGCCTAGCATGCTGCAGTTCATGGGGTCGCAGAGTTGGACATGACTTAGCAACTGAACAATAACAACTGAAGGATCATATCTTCAGAGGGTTAAGGTCTTTAAGTTCCTGCTTCTCTCTTTTTTCCCCTCAAAGAGAAGACTTCGTTATTTCTGCCATCATGAGTACAACATATTACTTAAACATACTTTGTATCCATGGAGATGAAGGCAAACCAGACAGTTACAGTTTTAAAACAAAGAAACAAGAGAATACTCATCTGCTTTCACTTTTTAGATTACATCTAATTCTATTATATAAAAGATTCATATATTTCTTCATCTGTATTTATCAATCTTCAAACACTTGTGAAAGTGAAAGTCGTGTCTGATTCTTTGCAACTGTAAAGTCCATGGAATTCTCCAGGCCAGAATACTGGAGTGGGTAATTTCACATATTACAGATGGAAAAACTCCATGCAACAGATTCCCAAAATGCAGATATTTGGATGGAAGGGTCATTCACAGCTAAGGTATGTCACTAGGAAATTTCAGAATCCACTTCTTTCCCTTTTTCCAATCTCAAAACTCATTTTATTAAAAGTAGGGATGCATTTGCCAGCCCCTGCTTCTCTATCTTCACAATCAAATCTTGCTTTTGGCTATTGTCTCCTGAAAGGTTTGTGATGGTATGTACCACCCATGGGGTCAGAAAGGCGTGACTGTCATTGACGCTGCAGCTGTTCAGGATAAAGAAACTGCTGTCCAGCAGTTTACCTTGTCCTGGTAATTTTTGTTCTTACAACACAGTTTTCCAATCAGACAAATGAAATGAGACATAAACGCTTCAGTCAGTCTTATTTGTGGTATCACCTTCGGCTCTTCTGCAACCAGACGTACTGACGATGTTTATGGTGTTTTTTGAGCGACATGAATCAGTCGTAAAAGACTTGATTGCAGGTTTTTAATAAAAGGATATAACTCAGAAATGGTCAGATGGAGGAGATGTACAGGACAAAGTCTCTTTTTTGTGATTTCCTGCTTTAACTGACTTTTTCAATTACCCAACAAACCACCAATTTTAAGAGCTGGCAAAGAGATTTGCAGAAAATGTTATCTCCCCCTCACTGTTCATTCTTCCCTTCTTCCACATTAAGAGAGTTCTCATTTTTAGCTGTGCTCTAGCCACCTCTCCACCCCACATAAGAATACTTCTCTTAGTCCCTTGAAGTTCAGCATAACCATGTGACTAAAGCCTGGTGAACACATAGACATATACTGAAATATCTTTTGGCAACTCCTGGGAATGTTCTCTAAGCAACAGCTATAATGTGCTCTTTGCTCCTCTCTTCTTTGTCTGCCGTCCATCCTGCCACCTGGAATGCATATGTGATGGCTGGAGCTCTAGCCACCAACTTGAGTAATAAGGAAAATGTAGAGGAATCCTGGTCCTCTGAGGACTTTATGTGCCCCAGCTGTCAGAATAACATGGAAATTTTATGTCTGCCTTCCTTAAATTACTATTATTGTAGCTCTCTGTGATTCATAGTCAAGCTTCATTATAAATGATAAAGAGAGTTTGGGTCTTATTATTTTTTCTGAACCGAATTACAACTTGACCTGAATATTCTGGCAACCAATATTTATGTAGACATTATTACAACACTTAGGGGCTTAATAGAAGCAATACTGGAACTAGGAAGAGAACCCTCCTCAGGTCTTTTAAACTCAAAGATTCCACAGTGCTACAATTTACTTTTTTTTTTCTTAAATCATAAAGTGTACGCCTTGCCCTGAGATAATCCTATTAAAATCAGTAATTCAGCTTAGTGGTCAGAGTAAATATTTCTGCCTGCAAAATTTCCTCAGGCCATATTGATTTATTTTCCCTTGTCTAACTTGGAAATGGTTGCAGTTTTAGAGCCAGGACCAGTGTGTTAACACATATTAATGACAGAAGTACCTTGTTCCCTCGGTTCTGAGATGCTGTCAATAGAAGATACATCACTGGCTTCATAACAGCTTTTAAGAAAAATATATTAAATCAACTGTTTTTTTCCTTAGTAAATGTTAATAGCGATATATATATATATATATATATAATGTGTGTATACATAATATGAGTGAGTGAGTGAAGTCGCTCAGTCGTGTCCGACTCTTTGCGACCCCGTGGACTGTAGCCTACTAGGCTCCTCCCTCCATGGGATTCTTCAGGCAAGAGTACTGGAGTGGGTTGCCATTTCCTTCTCCAGAGGATCTTCCCGACCCAGGGATCGAACCCTGGTCTCCCGCATTCCAGGCAAATGCTTTAACCTCTGAGCCACCAGGGAAGCCCATATATACATTTTATATATATATATTCATTATTTTTTTTCATCTTTTCCACATCTAATCTGAGGATTCTTTTGAATTCCTTTTGTTTCACAATACAGAGTCTCTGCTTTATCGAACAAGTTCCCGTGTTTTGGGGTCAATTTGCATCTGTGTTACTAATACTGTGAATGGTTAATACTACATGCTCCTATTTAATTGTCTTTAGGTAAAGTTCTTTTCATCCTTTTCTCTATTTTTTCCCAATAGAATTCATCTTTAGGCCTGATTATTGTTTTGAAAGTTAATGAAATTCCAGAATCTGGCTTTAAAATGCAACTCCTCATAATGGACAAAAAGTCTCAGAAAAAAATGGAGCTGTGTCTTCCCCTGCGCCTTAGAGAAGAAGGTTGATAGGGTCACACTGTGTCTGTAGACAGCTTGGGGCAGTCTGGCTAACACAATGGCAGTTTACAAGTCACTTCCTAGGAGGGTCACTGTTGGCATCCTGCCCAGAAACCCTTGGCTACTTTTTACCAGCTCTGTTTAATCACTTTCTTTTCCCCCAAACCCCCTAGGGCACCAACAGAATATTTTACATAAAATATTTTACTTAAAAAAATGTTATTGAATAAAGGGGGAATGTAGATAAATGGGTGGACGAATATATTTGTAGAATTAAAATTAACTGTCGAATAATTCATTAACTGATTAAGGGAGAAAACTTGTTAATTATTATCCATTTGCCAGAATAGGTTTCAGAATAACAGAGATTTCACTCAGGGAATGAAACTGAGGCAGGAACATTTATTCTCTTTTCCTGTGATTTGATGACTAT
Source organism: Capricornis sumatraensis (assembly GCF_032405125.1). Taxonomy (NCBI): domain Eukaryota; kingdom Metazoa; phylum Chordata; class Mammalia; order Artiodactyla; family Bovidae; genus Capricornis; species Capricornis sumatraensis. Next base: position 94,246,772 of record NC_091070.1, on the reverse strand, counting down.
TTTTAGTGTTATATTTAGATTCCTTTGTGTGTGTGTGTGTGTGTGTGTATTTATTATAGATTTTTAGGTTGCAGTTACCATGAGGTTTTTTGTATAGCAGTCTCTCTGTCTCCCTCTCTCTATATATACACACACATATATATGATTGTTTTTAAGTTGCTGAACTCCTAATTTCAAAAGCATTAAAAATACTCTGATTTGTACTCTTTTCCCCTCATGATAACTGCTTTTGATACCATATTTTAACATTTAATTGTTTTGTGTATCCTTTAACTGAAAACATACGGAGGACTTCACGAATTTGTATGTCATCCTTGCCCAGAGGCCATGCTAATCTTCTCTGTATCCTTCCAATTTTAGCATCCGTGCTGCCGAAGTAAGCACAAAGACAGGAATATTTACGGAGAAATTTCCAAGACTGGGCATGGTAACCAGAGAGGCTTGCCCTGGGTGAGTGAACATAGCGGAAGGAAGATCTGCTGATGTGGGGGCTAGCACAGAAGGAACACAAAGGACACGTTTATTTGGTCTTCATTTCCCTTAGGTAGACCCATAAAATATCTCAGTTCTCTGTGCAAGGCAGACTAAGCCAGGGGAGGACAAAGCAAAGCTCCACCGTCTGGGGACCAAATCTGGCAGGGTCAGAAACCAGCCAAGACACCACCCCAGGGGCCAGTGAGGCTGTTCTGGGCCCCTAGACTGAAAAGAGCTTCCCAGGGTGGAGGGGCCACGAATCACCCGGCTGCAGGTCTTCCTGTCTGCCCTCCTCCCAGCTCATTGATTGGGCTGAGTGCTCTGCCGTCTCTTCCTGCTGAGAAAACTGCCTAAGTGCGGCTCTCTGCTCTCCTGCTCTTTCCGACACGCACGCACAGACCCACTCCTAGCAGGAGATGAGCTCCAAGAGTCGCAGCAGTCATCTAATCTATTGATTGCCCCTTTCCGGTGGCCTTTCCTGAGAAGCTGCGCTCACTGGGACGGCAATGTGTGGAACTGATGTTTGGAGAAACAGAAGTTGAAAGGAGGAAGCAGCTCAGACTGAGGTGCCTTGTGAGAGCCAGGGTCTCATGGGCGGCCTGCACAACTTCCGCGGGCCTCCCTGCCCAGGAGGGCCCACGGGGGCCCTGCCCTTTTGAGTGGTACCCAGTGTGTACATGCTCACTGCCTCAGCTCGGGCACTGTGAGAGACAAGACACAGGAGAGGGAAAGAGGTGGGACTGGGGGATTTTGCTCACCCATGGCTCTCACCAGCATCCTCCAAAGTTGCCCAAATAAATATTAGATCCATATAATCGTTTCTGGCTATGCAAATGCAGTTTCAAAATAAGTCCCTGACAGCTCTTCCAACCATAAAGCTGCCGCAAGCCCCTTCTGGGAAGAAATTCTAAACTGAGGGACAGCTTGGCACAGAACAGTTCCCTAAGAGAAGTTCTACGAATTAGGGCGGACCTCACCCTGTCTACCGGTATTGGATTCCTTTTGTAATCCAGGCCTGTGGAAGGCTGCACGTCTCAGCTTTCGTGTTCCCTGAAGTTGAGGAGGCCCACGTGACTGGTTGTGATGGCCACTGTAACGGCACACACCATTTCCAGGCTGAGACAAGGAATCGCCCGTGTGTGATTCTCCAGGCTTTTTCTCGCCCTACTGAGACAATCGTGAGATGGAAGGTCCAAAAGAGAGCAGCAGCCTGGACGCTCAGTCTCCGTGCAGAGGACAACTGTCCTAGAGAAATGCCTGGGCCCGTAAAGGGCTTGGCATGAGACAGAAATAAACTTTTGTTGTATAAAGCCTTTGAGATTTGGGGCTTGTCTGTCATTACAGCATAATTTAGCCAATCCTTACTAATTAATATAAGAAGTACTATTCAACGGAGAGCCTATTTTTTCCTCCAAATATGCTATATTTTATTTGATTTGACTTTTTTTGTCTAATTGGAGGATACTTGCTTTACAGTATGTTGGCTTCTGCTATACGTCAACATGAATCAGCCTATTAATTCTCCTCAGATGCCACGTTTCCTTCCTTCAGCTGAGTACTATCCTCTGAACCAGGCCTCTCTCTTCCAATCTCCTCCCAAGCCAGATACCCCTTCCAGGCCTTTCTTCCACAGAGCCTGCTCAGTTGTAGAGTTTATGCTTAACCACTCAAATCTTAGGGTGCTACAGACTCAAGAATCTTTCTCAGCCACACTGGCCAAGGCAGGAATTCTGTTGAAAACTTATCCATTTGTTTCATGAACAAAAAATGTTAAGCCCCATGGGGAATTAGTTTGAGTATCCAGGGAAGAGAGACTATTTGACTGTCTTCACTCAATAAGCATCTTTACCTGACTCAATTGTGAAGCAGATCAAGTATGTCTTCACTAGGTAAAGATAAGACTCAGTTCAGTTCAGTTGCTCGGTCGCTCAGTCGTGTCTGACTCTTTGCGACCCCACAAACTGCAGCACACCAGGCCTCCCTGTCCATCACCAACTCCTGGAGTTCACTCAGACTCATGTCCATCGAGTCAGTGATGCCATCCAGCCATCTCATCCTCTCTCGTCCCCTTCTCCTCCTGCCCTCAATCCCTCCCAGCAGCAGAGTCTTTTCCAATGAGTCAACTCTTTGCATGAGGTGGCCAAAGTACTGGAGTTTCAGCTTCAGCATTAGTCCTTCCAAAGAAATCCCAGGGCTGATCTCCTTCAGAATGGACTGGTTGGATCTCCTTGCAGTCCAAGGGACTCTCAAGTGTCTTCTCCAACACCACAGTTCAAAAGCATCAATTCTTCGGTGCTCAGCCATCTTCACAGTCCAACTCTCAAATCCATACATGACCACTGGCAAAACCATAGCCTTGACTAGACTACTTTCCCTTTTTCCTGACACCTATAAGTCAATCTTAGGACTTAAAATGTTGGTGTAAAAATAATTGCTTTTCTATGTCTATGAAGTTAACACGTAAGTGCCTGGAGGCTCTGTCAATGACCAAACATGAAAACCCAAGCATTTCCACAGAAGGATGCCCCCTTGACCAAATAAAATGTCTCCTTGCTCTAAAAGTCAGGCTTGCAGGCTTGTGCACTGCTCCATCGATTTGTCTGGAACTTGCCATGACTGCTGGGAAGGAACTAACTGGGTCTCCTTTCTCACTGATCACCTCTGAGCCAAGCCTACCAGATAAACAAAGCAATGTCTCCTCAGATGGGCTGTAAGAAATCTTCCAAGGTCACCTTTGAAGTTAGTGAAGTAAGCATCACTTGGATGGTATGTCCACTTGCAACTTTAACTTATTTAGAAGCAAGTAACAGAAAGTCTCAACACAGAGGTTTGGACAATTCGCATTCAATTGATGATTTCTCCTTGGTTTAATATTTTAGAGCTTCAAAGTCCTCTTGAAGGTAAGAGGTATCCTTCAGAGAGCACTGGAATGTTATCCCTCATCCCCAGGACACAGAAACTTTTTTTAAAGTCTGCTATAGAAAGGCTGGAAAGCAGCCAGTTGTCAGGAAAGTCTCTATGGGATATGTGCAGGGCAGTCATGCTGACCTTACTTTCTGCAGAAGACACTGGTAGTTGCCTCAGTGCTAGAATCTGCCGCTTATCTATCCAACATCCAATATTTCTCTCTCTTTCCTTCTCCAGTTCTTTCAGGGTAGCAATACGTCTACTGATAAGTCATACCCAGCTTAAGCCAGTCATGACAATGCCATTTCCTGCTTTCTCAGATTCACAGATAAAGATGACCTCATTATGGCCAATGAGATAGAAGGGTAAGTTTGCTAGGGAACTTCTGGGAAAATACTTGTATTTGTAATGAAATGAACAGGCACGGCTAGCACTAAATCCTGCCTTAAATGTAAAGATAATGCTTAGTGATAGAGGAATCATTTTGTAATCATTAGACCAAGCAAGAGGGAGACGTTTCAAGAAAAAGCTTGAGATGCTAGCTAGCTCTCCCCTCAAAACCTCTGCTTCTGGCTAAGATGGAGTGACAGGGATCAGGTTTACCCTTCTACCTGAAATGGACATAAAAGAGGACAAAATATACGAAACGACAGATTTCAAGTCAATGAAAAACAGTGATATATAAGAAGCTGAGAGGAAAACATATAAGCTCTGTGATTGCTCCAGATTTCTGCCTTGACAAGGGTTTCCAGGTTGTGGGACAGGAAGGAGGGACCCAGGCAGAGACTAGCGGCCTTCCTGAGTTGAAAAGATAGAGGAAGAATCTAAGAGGACAAGGGCAGCTAGGTTTGCAGGATGGGGCAGCAGAGAAGACAGAAATCCAGCAATCTGCAGAGAGTTTTCCTTGAATTTCAGCCAAATATTGATTAACATGGCATGTAAGAAAATTATGTAAGGCCAGAGAAAAAAACCAAGTGGATTATGGCATGTTGCCTGACCACATGGAATCAAATTAGAAATTAATAACAGAAAGATCTCTGAAAAATCCCTAAATATTTGGAAATTAAACACTTTTCAAAATAATTAATAAAGGAAATAAAAAGGAAAATTAGAAATTAGTTGGAACTGAAAAAAAAAGAAAATATATCAAGTTTGATGGGATGCCACTAAAACAGTACTTGGCAGAAAGTTATAGCACTATTTTAGCAAGAAAGATTTTTAAATACTTTCAAATTAGTGATCTAAACTTCTATCTTGAAAAAAAAGAAAAAACAACTAGAAAAGAGCCAGTGAGAACCAAGATAAACAGAAGAAAGGAAATAATAAACTTCAGCACAGAAATCAGTGACACAGAAAACAGAAAAAAAAAAAAAAAAAAGATTGAAGAAATCAAAACCCAGTCCTCTGGGAAGATTAATATATGTAATTAACAATCCTTATTAGTGAAAAAAGAAAGACAAAAATTAGCAATGTCAGGAATAGTAGAAGTGAAATTACCACAGATTCTACAAATCTTAAAAGGGTAACAGTGGAGTATTATGAATAAGTTTATGTCAATAAGTGTGATAGACAGAAGGGAAAAATCCTTTGAAAGACCCTTCCCACAAAAAAAAACACACATAATAAGAAATAGATAATCTGAATAGCACTATATCTATTAAAGAAACTGAATTTATAGTTAAACTTGGTCCACATGACTTTGCTCATAAACTCTACCAAACACTTAAGGAATATTAATCCTAGAGAACTCTATTTTAACTCTAAGACAACTGACCCCATGGAAAATCTCCCCCAAAAATTGAAGATGAGGAAAACATTTCCTAATTCAGTTTATATGGCCACGTAACCCTGAGATTAAAACCAGATAAAGTCATTACAAGAAAAGAAAACTACAGTGTAATATACCTCATGAATATGTATGCAAAATTTTTAAACAGACATTAGAAATGCAAGATTGGTCTAATATTTGAAAATTCTATCAATGTAATTCACCAAATAAACAAACTAAAAACCAACAACTTTATATGATGATCTCAATAAATGAAGAAAACATTTTTTTTTAAAACTCAGCATCCATTCCTTATATAAATTCTCTGCAAACTAGGAATAAGAAGAATTTTCCTTAACCTGATAAAAGACATTTACAAAAATGTACAGTTAACATCATGCTGTACATTGTACAGGAGACAGGGATCAAGACCATCTCCATGGAAAAGAAATGCAAAAAAGCAAAATGGCTGTCTGAGGAGGCCTTACAAATAGCTGTGAAAAGAAGAGAAGCAAAAAGCAAAGGAGAAAAGGAAAGATATAAGCATCTGAATGCAGAGTTCCAAAGAATAGCAAGGAGAGATAAGAAAGCCTTCCTCAGCAATCAGTCCAAAGAAATAGAGGAAACCAGAATGAGAAAGACTAGAGATCTCTTCAAGAAAATTAGAGATACCAAGGAAACATTTCATGCAAAGATGGGCTCAATAAAGGACAGAAATGGTCTGGACCTAACAGAAGCAGAAGATATTAAGAAGAGGTGGCAAGAATACACAGAAGAACTGTTCAAAAAAGATCTTCATGACCTGGATAATCACGATGGTGTGATCACTCACCTAGAGCCAGACATCCTGGAATGTGAAGTCAAGTGGGCCTTAGAAAGCATCACTATGAACAAAGCTAGTGGAGGTGACGGAATTCCAGATGAGCTCTTTCAAATCCTGAAAGATGATGCTATGAAAGTGTTGCACTCAAAATGTCAGCAAATTTGGAAAACTCAGCAGTGGCCACAGAACTGGGAAAGATCAGTTTTCATTCCAATCCCAAAGAAAGGCAATGCCAAAGAATGCTCAAACTACTGCACAATTGCACTCATCTCACATGCTAGGAAAGTAATGCTCAAAATTCTCCAAGCCAGGCTTCAGCAATACGTGAACCATGAACTTCCTGATGTTCAAGCTGGTTTTACAAAAGGCAGAGGAACCAGAGAGCAAATTGCACACATCTACTGGACCATGGAAAAAGCAAGAGAGTTCCAGAAAAACATCTATTTCTGCTTTATTGACTATGCCAAAGCTTTTGACTGTGTGGATCACAATAAACTGTGGAAAATTCTGAAAGAGATGGGCATACCAGACCACCTGACCTGCCTCTTGAGAAACCTATATGCAGGTCAGGAGGCAACAGTTAGAACTGGACATGGAACAACAGACTGGTTCCAAGTAGGAAAAGGAGTACGTCAAAGCTGTATATTGTCACCCTGCTTATTTAACTTATATGCAGAGTACATCATGAGAAACGCTGGGCTGGAAGAAGCACAGCTGGAATCAAGATTGCCAGGAGAAATATGAATAACGTCAGATATGCAGACGACACCATCCTTATGGCAGAAAGTGAAGAGGAGCTAAAAAGCCTCTTGATGAAAGTGAAAGAGGAGAGTGACAAAGTTGGCTTAAAGCTCAACATTCAGAAAACGAAGATCATGGCATCTGGTCCCATCACTTCATGGGAAATAGATGGGGAAACAGTGGAAACAGTGTCAGACTGTATATTTGGGGGCTCCAAAATCACTGCAGATGGTGACTGCAGCCATGAAATTAAAAGAAGCTTACTCCTTGGAAGGAAAGTTATGACCAACCTAGATAGCATATTCAAAAGCAGAGACATTACTTTGTCAACAAAGGTCCGTCTAGTCAAGGCTATGGTTTTTCCAGTAGTCATGTATGGATGTGAGAGTTGGACTGTGAAGAAAGCTGAGTGCCAAAGAATTGATGCTTTTGAACTGTGGTGTTGGAGAAGACGCTTGCGAGTCCCTTGGACTGCAAGGAGATCTAACCAGTCCATCCTAAAGGAGATCAGCCCTGGGTGTTCTTTGGAAGGACTGATGCTGAAGCTGAAACTCCAGTACTTTGGCCACCTCATGCAAAGAGTTGACTCATTGGAAAAGACCCTGATGCTGGGAGGGATTGGGGGCAGGAGGAGAAGGGGACGACAGAGGATGAGATGGCTGGATGGCATCACCGACTCGATGGATGCGAGTCTGAGTGAACCCCGGGAGTTGGTGATGGACAGGGAGGCCTGGATGCAATTCATGGGGTCGCAAAGAGTCAGGCACAACTGAGCGACTGAACTGAACTGAACATCATACTCGATGGAAGACTGACTAGTGTCTTCCTAAGATCAGAAAGAGGACAAAGATGGCCACTCTCAACAGTTCTATTCAACACTGCCATTGAGAGCAGTGCAGTCAGGCAAAAATAAACAAATGAAATGGAAAACAAACAAAAAACATTCAGATAGAAAAGAAAGAAATAGAACTATTTACATACATACACAGAAAACTGTGTAATCTATTAGAAAGCTACTGAAATAAAAAGGTGAGTTTGGCAAGGTTGCAAGATACATGCATAATCTATAAAAATGTATTTTATTTCTATATCTTAGCAATGGACAATCAAATATTGAAAGTATAAAAAATAATACCAATTACTATAGCACAATATATTTAAAATATTTAAAGATAAATCTAATGGAAGTGTTCAACATCTGTATACTATAAATAAGAAAATTCATAAGTTACAAATAAATGGACAAATCAGTTGTGTTTATGGGTCTGAAAACTCAGTTATTACTATAATGCCATTCCTTCCCAAACTGTAGATTTGATGAATCTCAACCAAAATCCTAGGAAGCTTTTTTTGTAGAAATTGACAAACTGATTCTAAAATTCATATTGTAATACATAATACCAAAACTAGACAACCATCTTTGAAAAAAATTGTTGAAATTAAATTATCCACTTTGAAGATGTTACAAACCTACCATAATTGAGACAGGATGATAATGACACAGTTAGATAAATAGATGAATGAAATTGAATGGAGAGACCAAAAATAAGCCCATAGCTATGTCAATAACATATTTTTCACAAAATTCCAGAAGCAGTTCAGTATAGAAAGATAACGCCAGAATAACTAAATATCCATACGCAAGAAGAAAAAGTGGATTCTGAGCCTTGTGTGTGTGTGTGTGCTCAGTCATGTCTGACTCTTCGCAACCCTTTGGGTTATAGCCCACCAGTTTTCACTGCCCATGAGATTCTTTAGGCAAGACTACTGGAGTGGGTTGCCAGTTTTTCCTCCAGGGGATCTTCCTAACCTAGAGATCGAAGCCACGTCTTTTGTGTCTCCAGCACTGCAGGCGAATTCTTTACCCCTGAACCCTACCTTATACTATACACACAATTAACTCAAAATAGATCATAGACTTAAATGTAAAACCTAAAACTACATTAAAAAAAACTTCTAGAAGAAAGTATAGAAACTCGTGGTGACCTTGGATTACACAAAGGTTTCTAGATACTACAGTAAAAGCATAATTCATAAAAGAAATAATTTATAAATTGAATCTTATGGGGAAAAAAAAAAAATATCTGGGGACTTTCCTCTTGGTCCAGTGGCTAAGACTCCATGCTTCCAATGCAGGGGGGCCAAGGTTCATTCCCTGATCAGGGAACTGGATCCCAAATGCCACAAATAAGAGTTTGCATGCTGCAACAAAGATCCTATAAGATGCAGAGTGCTGCAACTGAGAACTGGCACAGCCAGAATGAATGAATAAATAAATACTTTTAAAAATAAAAAAACGTCTGCTTTTTTAACAACACAAAGAGAATGAATAGGCAAGGCAAAAACTGGGAGAAAACATTTGCAAATAACATATCTTATAAAAGATTTGTTTCCAGAATACACAAAGAACTTTTAAAACCTGATAAAAAGGAAACAACAGTCCAGTCAATGGTGGGCAACATTTTGGATGGATGCTTCACTAGGAAAACACAAGGAAACAAACACAGAAAGAGAAAAATGTTAGGGAAATACAAATTGAAAACACAATGTGATACCACTGTAAACCCATTAGAATGGTGAAGATTTTTTTAAAAAATTATCATACCAAGTGTTGGCTGAAGGATGAAGAATGGGAAGTCTCATACTGTACTGGTGAGAAGTTAAAATAGTGGAACCATGTTGGAAACAGAAGATCCCCTAGAGAAGGACATGGCACCCCACTTCAGTACACTTGCCTAGAAAATTCCATGGATGGAGGAGCCTGGTGGGCTGCAGTCCATGGGGTCACAAAGAGTCTGACACAACTGAGCGACTTCACTTTCACTTAAAAAAAAACAACAAACAGTTATTTACCATATGATCCTGCCACTCTATTTCCAGGTATTTATCCAAGAGGAAAAGAAATAAATGTCTACAGGGAGATTTTTACACAAAGATTCATAGAAACTTTCTTTGTAATAGCAAAAAACTGACAACATACCAAATACCCCTCAATAAGTGAATGGATAAACAATCTGTGATACAGCCATCCAATGGAATACTACAAGAAATAAAAAGAATCAACTATTGACTTGATGCCGCAACATGGATGGACCTTAAAATAATTATGCTGAGTGAAAGAAGTCAGAGCAAAGGGGCCCATACTGTTGATTCTATTTACATAAAATTCAAGAAAATAGAAACTAATCTATAGTGACAGAAAGCAGATTAATGGTTGCGTGAGGAGTGTGGGGACATGGAACAACAGGCTGGTTCAAAATCAGAAGAGGAGTACCTCAAGGCTGTATATTGTCACCCTGCTTACTTAACTTATATGCAGAGTACATCATGTGAAATGCCAGACTGAATGAATCACAAGCTGGAATCAAGATTGCTGGCAGAAATATCAATAACCTCAGATATGCAGATGACATCACCCTCATGGCAGAAAGCAAAGAGGAATTAAAGAGCCTCTTGATGAAGATGAAAGAAGAGAGTGAAAAGCCTGGCTTAAAACTCAACATTCAGAAAACTAAGATCATCACATCTGGTCCCATCACTTCATGGCAAATAGATGAAGAAACAATGGAAAGAGTGAGAGACTTCATTTTGGGGGGCTCCGAAATCACTGCAGATGGTGACTGCAGCCATGAAATTGAAAGACACTCGCTCCTTGCAAGAAAAGCGATGACAAACCTAGACAGCATATTAAAAAGCAGAGACATTACTTTGCCAGCAAAGGTCCATCTACTCAAAGCTATGGTTTTTCTAGTAGTCATGTACAGATGTGAGAGCTGAGTGCAGCAGAATTGATGCTTTTGAACTGTGGTGCTGGAGAAGACTTTTGACAGTCTCCTGGATAGCAAGGAGATCAAACCAGTCCATCCTAAAGGAAATCAACCCTGATAATTCATTGGAAGGACTGATGCTGAAGCTGAAGCTCCAATATTTTGGCCATCTGATACAAAGAGTTGACTCACTGGAAAAGGCCCTGATGCTGGGGGAGGAGAAGGGGACAACAGAGGATGAGATGGTGGATGGCATCACCGACTTGATGGACATGAGTTTGAGCGTGCTCCGGGATTTGGTGATGGACAGGGAAGCCTGGAGTGCTGCAGTCTATGGAGTCGTAAAGAGTTGGACATGACTGAGGGACTGAATAGAACAGAACAGAAGCGGGGGGACAGGGAGAAGGGATGAAACAAAGGAAGGAGTAAGCTTTTGAGGGTGACAGTCATGTTTACTATTGTGAGAACAGTGATGGTTCCATGGATATATACAAATGTCAAAATTTATCGTATATTTAAATTATGCTGAGTCTCCTCCGTGTTAATTATACCTCTAGAAAACTGGCTGGAAAAAGATGCTATTCCTGATGTTCTTAAGCCATTTAACCAATGGCTGTTTATTTCCAAATCATTGATTATGGAAAAAATCTAAATAATCCCAAATGAGTAAGTTTCCCATATTTACAGCTGGAAGCAAAATTTAATGCATCTACCCAACATCTTGGCTTACATAATAAAAATCACAGCATATTAAAGCTTGAAGAGACCTTGGGGATTAGCCATTAAACGCTTCCCAACAAACCTCCCACCCCCATTTTTTTTCCCAAATGAGGGAAATAGAAACCCAGAAAAGTGGGCGTTGCCCAGATCTTTCAGGAGATCCACAAGAACCACAGTGTTCTCATTCCCAAAGCAGAGCTACTTCCAGGATGTCATACCACAGTCTGCCATTTTAATTTTTTCCATTCTAAATTTTATTTCCTTAAAACAGCAAAGAGAAAAAAGAAATAACACAGAGTTGAATTTCATGCTTACAAGTAGAATTACCTAAAGGAACGGTTGCATGTTTTATAAATGAGGCAACAGAGCCTTGTGGTACAGGAAAGAAAGGTGATATTTTCTCCAAGAGTCTCAGCAAACATGAAACTCACTGGGCTCTTGAAGCAAGTAAAGGAAAATGACGTCACTCACCCCAACAGTAATTCTCAAGTGTAGACTCACTTCCAGGAGCCAGTGTCTGCTTCCCTTCACTGCCCCTCTGAGTTCGCACAGCTGGAATACTATCAGACATTTCAGTCCCAAGGTTTCCAAGGGTATTCACATGTTAAAAGAGAAGTGCAACAACGCAGTCGTGCTGTGTGGACTGACGTTTTTTAAATGGCATGGAGATTTTTTTTTTTTCTTGGTAACTTTAAATTTGTTTTAGATTAGGCTTACTCATGAAGAGCAGAAAGTTTCATTCCTTAAATGTTCCCCTCTTTGAGCAAAGGCCAAGCAATGAAAATTCTAACTGAGGTATGAGGGGAGCATGAATGTTTCTCCAAACCACGGGAGCCTGAGAAAACTTCCTGGCTCCGCGTGCTGGGAGGGAGGCTGCTTTCTACTCACGCTTCTTCTTTTACCAGAAGGGTGACTTCAAATCTGGGCTCATAGGAGATGCTGGAAAGTCACAGTGACTCGCAGAAAAGTTACTAGAATGATTAAGCTTTGAAAAATATAAATGAGCTCTGAGGAAAGATGAAAGGAATGGCAATCACTGAGCCTCAGCGACAAGTTCAGAGGATACTGAATCTCCAGCCAGTATTATTTCCCAGCCTTCCTGTCTAACTTCTGCTGGAATTGCTCATGACGTTAGTTACACCGCATGGTGGACTCTGATATTTGCCCCCTTGATATCCATTCCAGTTTCTTCCTCAAAAACAGAATTACGGTTTCGTTAAGGCATGGCAACGTGCCCAGCACAATTACTCTCTACATCCCCTTGCAGCAAGGGTGCCCATGTGACCCTCATCTGAGCAATGCGAGACGAGCTGGGAGTTTCGGGGAACGCTTTCTCCCCTATCTTCCAGCACCCACTGCTCCACACCTTCTTTTCTACCACATGGACCGGAAGCCTGGAGGCGCAACAGACAGCTGGAGGTGTAGGGGACAAGCCGAAGGAAGGCATCCCAGGGGCCAGCTGCCTTCCCGAAATTCTGCTAAGATGCTCTCTGGCATTTCAGTCTCAACATGCCCCAAAGGGAATTCAGGATCTTTCCATTTCACCCTTCGAGATTTCCTATTTTGCTAAATGGCATCACCACTCCTGCAGTTAAGACTGATCAAAAACCAGGACATTGTGTTGACCCACTCCTCTCACGCCCAAGTCCTCCTAATTCTACCAATCAAAATTTCCCCTTTTTTTGTTGGGTCTTAGTTCCCCAATCAGAGATCAAACCCAGCCCCGCAGCAGTGGAAGCCCTGAGTCCTAACCCTGGGCCCCCGGGGATTCTTCTAACCAAACGTTTTCTAACAGGGTTCTTGCTTCCCATTTGTTTCTCATGGTGGTAAAGTGCACATCAATATAAAATTTAGTCTTTTAACCAAAGTGTAAGCTTGGCGGCATTTAACACATTCATAAAGCTGTGCAAGCATCATCATTACTTGTTCTACATTTTTAAGGGTTTCCAAGTGCCTTCATACGTTTCATGATGAAAACATGTTTTCATCACCCTCACCCCTCAAGAAACCCCAGTCTCATTAAGCAACAATTCTTATTCTCCCCTACCCTTGGCTCCTGGCAAGCACTAGTCAACTGCCTATGAATTTGTCTATTCTGGATATTTCATATAAATGAAATCATGCAGTATGTGGCTTTTTACATCTGGCTTCCCTCATTCAGCGTGATGTTTTCAAGGCCCATCTGTATTGCAGCACACATCAGTACTGTGCTCCCTTTCATGGCCAAATAAATTCAAGTGTCTGCATATACTGCATTTTGTTTAACCATTCATTCGTTGAGGGACGTTTGGATTGTTTCTACATTTGACCCTCGTGAATAGTATTGCTATGAACACTTAGTACAAGTGTGTGTTATAACATCTGTTTTCAATCTGGGGGGAGGATATGTATTGCTGAGTGGATTTGCTTGGTCATATGGTAATCTACGTTTAAGCTTACTGGGGTACTGCCAAAATTTTTTGATAGTGGCTGCACAATTTTACATTCCCACCAGAAATTGAAGGGTTCCAGTTACTCCACATCTTCATCACACATGTTCTTTTCTATTTTGTTTTAAGTATAGCCATCCTAAGGATCGTGAAGTGGTACCTCACTTCAGCTTCAATTTATATTTCCCTAGTGATGAATGGCACTCCGCATCTTGTCATGTCTTGCGGCCACTGGTATGTCTTCAAGTTATTTCCCATTTTTCTTTGGCCTGTTTGGTTTCTTGTTGTTGAGCTGAGAGTCCTTTATATATTCTAGATCGGAGGCCCTTATCAGGTCTATGTTGCTGTTTAGTCACCAAGTCCTGTCTGACTCTTTTGTTTGCCCATGGACTGTAGTCCACCAGACTCCTCCATCCATGGATTCTCCAGGCAAGAATACAGGAGTGTGTTGCCATCTCCTCCTCCAAGGGATCTTATCCACCCAGGAATGGAACCCCAGTCTCCTGCATTGCAGGCAGATTCTTCACCACTAGGATGACTGTTGAGTATTTTCTCCATTCTGTGGGTTGTCTTTTTACTCTCTTGGTAGCCTCCTTCGATCTACAAAAGTTGTTAATTTTTATAAAGACCAATTTATCTATGCTTTTCTTTTGTTGCTTGTACTTTCCTTGTCTTTCACCCACTTTTAAATCCTTTACCTCATACGTGGCTCAGCTGGTAAAGAATCCACCTGCAATGCAGGAGACCTGGGTTCAATCACTAGATTGGGAAGATCCCCTGGAGAAGGGAAAGGCTACCCACTCCAGTATTCTGGCCTGGAGAAGTCCATGGACTACAGTCCATGGGGTCACAAACAGTCGGACACAACTGAGCGACTTTCATTTTCAGAGAATAATAATACTTTAAATACTTAAATCTGATTGTCACTTTCCTGCTCAAACCTTCAACAGTTTCCCAGTGTGCTCGGGATAAAGTCCAAAATCCTCTCCATGGGCTACAAGGTTCTGCATAATTAGGTCCCTGTCTTTCTCTTTCATCTCACTTTTCCGCATTTTCCCTCACTGTCTTTGCTGTCGTTTCTCAAGTATGCCAGGCCCTCTTTAGTCCTAGGACGCGCTTACCTGCTAACGCTCCTGCCTGGGGAGGGTGTCCTCACCCCTTCTGTACGGCTCATTTCGCTAATTCCAGTTCATCTTTCAAGGTCAGTGTCACCTCCCCAGGAAAGCCTTCCTTAACCCCTGGCTCCAAACGTGTTCCCACTTGTGAGAGATGGAGTTTTGCAAGCTGGATGTTAAACAGCCACGATTAAAAATTGAATTATGTAAACACAATTCGGAGAAGGCAATGGCACCTCACTCCAGCGCTCTTGCCTGGAAAATCCCATGGGCGGAGGAGCCTGGTAGGCTGCAGTCCATGGGGACGTGAAGAGTCGGACATGATTTAGTGACTTCACTTTCACTTTTCACTTTCATGCATTGGAGAAGGAACTGGCAACCCACTCCAGTGTTCTTGCCTGGAGAATCCCAGGGACGGGGGAGCCTGGTGGGCTGCCATCTGTGGGGTCACACAGAGTCAGACATGACTGAAGTGACTTAGCAGCAGCAGCAAACACAATTCCATACAATAAACACTTGGAACTCTTGACACCCTAATTTCACATTACATTTACTGTTACCTTCTTGAGGCATTCTCTACATAGAAATAGAATGTATGGTCTGCTATTGTGCATCCCGTCCCACCTTTTCCCTGGCGACAGGGATAAGCTTGAAATCCATTATGGTGGGAGTATTTAGCCAATGGCTACAAACCCTGCGTGGTTTTTTAGAGAGCAAGTGTTAACATTTACCAGTATACCATCACCAGTCAGATTTCCCATTACATGCTGACATGGCACTCTGAACTTGTCTGTGGTTTTTCCTTCCATGCTCACACTCTTTTAGTTTTTTATTCATAATAAATATTACATTTCACCCCTGTGTTTCTCACAAGAGTGTGAACTCTATAAGGGAAGAACCAGGGTCCATAGTGTTCCCCTTTGATCTCCGTACTCATAGTACTTAGCATACTTCTTGACACACGGTAAATAACTAAATAACTTTGTCAACAGATTGTCTACAAGGCCCAAGAAGCAAACTTTAATATTTTAAACATAGATGAATTGATGGCAGGGATTCACCTATAAAAGTATGAAATGTTCCATTTCACTGACTGGCCTGTCTTGAGGATTTAAAGACTGATGAAAAGTCAATTACATTCAAAAGGCTAAAGCATTTCTTTGATGCCTTTTTCATTAAAAGAGAGCCCGTGATGGCCAAAGGCAATTTTCACCTGGCTCTCTGCACAGGCATACAACCCCTGTGTACTGGTTTTTCTAACGTGGTTTCCAACTTCATACATCCAGCCTCTGCCTGTTTCCACGTCGTGTTCTCCTATTTTTTCACTGTTTTCTTATAAGGACATCAGTCGTATTGGATTAAGGGCTCACCTTACTCCAGTAATGACCTACTCTTAACTAATTGCATCTGCAGAGACCCTATTTCCCCATAAGATCACATACAGAAGAACTGGGAGTCAAGACCTTACCATATTTTTTTGAGACACAGTTCAAAATAACACACCTACAAATGGCCCATTTCAAATAGCACTTTCTCAGTGTGTTGCAACCATTTGAACCCAGCAGATCTCAATTCGTCTATGCAGCTTCACATGATCAGGCGGCTCTTTACTTCCTCTAGCTCCAGAATTTGCCTTCACTGTCAGAGGAAGGAGTTCCCAGAACCTCAAAATAACCCCAAGTCCAAATACAGTCATTATGTTTGGTTTGAGGGTTTAAATAAACCCACCCACAGGCCATCATTGCCAGGGATCAGCAGCTGGCATCAGGGCACTAGGGCACACTTTCCAGCCCTTGTCTACCTGTGAAGAGGGGGCCAACATTTACACCAACTCTACATAAGCCTTGAAACATCAAAAGTGATCACCATCCTTAGGACGCAACCAGTGAACCAGGTGGCTGACATAGAAGGTGGCCCATCTGGGCATCCCTGGCGGCTTAGTTGGTAAAGAATTCACCTGAAATGCAGGAGGCCCAGGTTCGATCCCTGGGTCAGAGAAGATCCCCTGGAGAAGGAAATGGCAACCCACTCCTGTATTCTTGCCTGGGAAATCCCATCGACCTGGTAGGCAATGTCTGTGGTAGTCTGTGTCTATGGGGTCACAAGAGTCAGACTAACCCACCACCATCCTTTCGGGGTCATTTCTCAAATTATATTTCTACCCTCTGGGGATGGCCTGGTATAGATTTAGTGATTGTAGAGCTAGAAATATCCAGGAAAGCTCTCTGTTCCAAGCCTCTTTTTTACAAAACCCAGAAGCCTAGAGGAATGGAAAGGTAGCTAGGGTCATCAGGCTGGAGAGTGACCGAGCCCAGGCCAGACCCAGGCGGTGGCCCCCCATTTGGGTGCTCAGCCCACTGCTCTGTTAGCAGAAGCAGTAACCAGAAGCTTCTGCCCCTCTGTCCAGTCTTAAGGTTAAAAACTCCAGAGAGTAAAGGGGTACAGACATGCTCTCTGATACCCAGGAAAGGACATGATTGTTATGACTTCCTAATGAGAAGAGAATCAACTTAAATATCCTATTTTTATTCTGGTCAATACAACCTATTAGAATGGTTTCATTATGACTTTCTGCGAGAACAAAATACATAAGAGATTTAACTGTTACCAGCAATATACGATCATCTTTGCAATCAGTTCTGAGTGTGCGGGATTTAGAGTTCTGTGATTCAATTTCCGGTGATATAGAGACATAAGAAAAATTACACGCTGTGAACTCTGACCAGGAGAACCATCATCCTACTCCATGCTAGTACCCCTAAATCTCAGAGGCCAAATAGCTCACATCCTACATTTTCCATGAAGGTTGTTGATTGGATGAGATTGCTGTAATTATGCAACCTTGAATTTTAAAAAAGATTCAACACATGGTTTTATCTCCACTGTCTTCTGAAATCCCACAAAGTGATAGTAAAGGAAGAAAACAAGTCATAAATCACAAATTTCAAGAGAATGGAAATGGAGCTGAGACAAGATAAATGAAAGGAAAAAAGTTTGGAGGAGCCAGAGTATGTTAACTGACTTATCAGACCAAAGAAAAAAGAAACCAAAGCCCCCAGTGGGGGAAGCCAGTTCATTTACTCAGAACCCTGAGAAGCCTTAGGAATCTGAAAGCAGGGGTGCAGAAACTGGAAAAATCATTTCTGTCTCTTTGGAGTTTGGCAGGAAACTCAAGACTGACTCTATGGCAAAACCAAATTCGAGAGGACATATTTAAAGGGCCCCAAGTAGGGCTGAGACACCATACTGAAATTGGGTGAAGGCCTACAGATGAAAAGGGACAATGCCAGCCCCCTTCTCCTGCTTTGTTCTTAGAATACCAGCAGCCAGACACACAAATCTGTGTAAGAGATTAGAGGATTGTCTTCCAGAGATTCTGACCATCCCATGATGGAAAATGACAAATGTATGGTAGGGTAAGGCCTTGCTTGATCTCTCAGCAGTGGCTCTCAAACTGGGCTGCACACTGGAATCACTTGGAAACTCTAATCCATACTGATATCTAGGTTCCCAGAGATCTAATGCGATGGGTCAGAAGTGCAGCCCAGGATTGGGGCTTATTTTAAGTTCTCCCTGGGTGATTTTAATGCATAGCCAAGACTGAGAAACGCCAATGAACCTACCAGTCAATATCTTCTTTTAAGTGCTTCATTCCTGATCTTTTCAAAGAACCAACTTTTAGTTCTGATTGTCTCTGTTCTTTGCCCATTTCCTGTTTATTTCACTGATTTCTCAACTTATTTCCTTTCTTCTGCTTATTTTGGGTTTAACTTGCCCTTCTTTTTTCAGTTTCTTAAGGTAGAAATGTAGAGCACTGATTTTAGACCTTTCTTTTTTCCTCAGAAAATACTCCAAATGCCCCTTAATGTATTGCTACAACGTGTGTGTCCCACAAGTGTTGATGTATGGGCTTTCATTTTCATTCTGTTCAAAATATTTCCAGGTTCTCTTGTGAGTTCTTCTTTGACATCTTATTTAGAAATATGCTGCCTGATTTCCAAGTATTTGGGTTTTGTGGTCACATATCTTTCTGTTACTGATTTTAAGTTTAATTCTACTGAGCAGAGACTATGCTTTGCGTCATCTTGATCCTTTTAAATTCAGTGAGACTTGTTTTAATGCCCAGAATATGTACTACTTGAATATTCTATGTTCATTTGAAAAGAATGTGTACCCTACTGTTGGGTGGAATGCTCCATAAATGTCAACGAGGTCAAATCGGTTGAGAGTATTACGAAACTGTCTATATGCTGATTCATTTTCTACTTCATCTGTTCATTATTGAGAAAGAAGTATTAAACTCTTCAACAATAATTTTAACTTTGTCTACTCCTTGAAGTTCCAAAAGTCTTTGTTTCATGTGTTTGGAAGCTATGTTATTGTGGGCCTACACACTTGGAATTGTTATGTTTTCTTGACAAATTGTTCCCTTTATCACTGAAATATCTTTTTGTCTGTGATAATACTCTTTGTTCGAAGGACATTATTTTATTTGAATATGATCCAATACAGCCACTCCAGCTTTCTCATGGTTAGTAATTGTATGGCCTACCTTTGTTATTTACTTTTAACCTATTTGTTTTTATATTGTAAGCAGGTTTCTTACAGCCTATAGACGGGTTGTTTTATAAGTTTAAAGATTCTTTTGATGGCATGACACAATACTATGACCCTCAGACAGCTGAAAGGCAGAACTCTGTTACTTTTAGGTCCAAAGGAGAGCAGAACAGGGCCACACAGGGCTCTACACTCAGGGTAATAGCAAGCTGGAGCTACAGAAGACAGTTTATGTGTGGTTAGCTAGTTTCTCCAGGGTCTAGGAGATGGGGATCTCAAACAGAGACTGCAGGAAGCCCCCAAACAATGCTAAAGGGAAGCTGCTCCTTTAATAGCTACTGAAGTTCAGCAAACTTTTCTATAAAGGGTCACGTATTCAAAGTTTTCAGCTTTGCAGACCATCTCTGCTGCAACCAGTCAACTCAAGGGTTACAGAGCAGCCACAGACAGTATGTAAATGGCGTGGCGGTGCCCACGGCCCTACAGAATTTTACCTGAATCCATGTAGATGTCAGCTGGCCTGCCTGCCAGAGCTCTGTCCCCTGACAGGCTGAGAGACTCACAGATTCTTATTCTCTGACTTCTCCTTTCTCTAACTGTCTTCATTCCAATAATCTCAGAGTGTCTTTAAACTTCGGAGAAGGAAATGGCAACCCAACCCAGTATCCTTGCCTGAGAAATCCCAAGAGACAGAGGAGTCAGGCTGGCTACTGTCCGTGGGGTCACCAAAGAGGCAGCCATGACTTCGCGACTAAACAGCAAAAACAGAGAAACGGTGACCTAATTTTAGTTCTAAATGACAGCATCTGGGTTAGATTAAGGAATCATCATAAGGTCAGTGGTGGATCAGCCTCCAAATCAGCCTGCCTCAAAATTACTTGGGAGATTTTTTCCACAGAGGCGATGGGACAGAGGAACGTGGGTTCTCCTGTCTTTCAGAGGGGAAGTTGCTTGCTTCCTCTTGCCCTCACTCCCTCCCCTCCTTCTTCCACGTTCCTCTTCTCCTCCTTTTTCTTCTCCCTTCCCTCCCTTTTAAGTCTCTGTAGTTTTCATCACTTTTTTCTTAATCTACATGGCATAAACATCTTTCTGAGATACCTCATTATAAGCAACCTGTGATATGGCGTGCATGCCCAGTCACTGAGTAGCGTCTCTTTGTGACCTCATGGACTGTAGCCCAAGCCCCTCTGTCCGTAGAATAATTCTGGCAAGAATACTGGAGTGGGTTGCCATCTCCTACTCCAGGGGATCTTTCTGCACCATCTGAGAAGCCCCCTGTGCTATGGCATAAAGATCTTTTTGAGATATATCATTAAAAGTGCCCTCTGAGATGTGTTTGCAGTGTTTGCACTCATTGGGAAAAAGGCTGCCTATATCAGGTGTGAACTAGGGTTGAGCTGGGTTGTACAGCTGGTGAGCTGCTTTTGCAGTGATCTGTAAGGAAAGCACCCAGCACACACTAAGGGGTGTCAGGTCAACCCTTGCTAAGATGCTTCCTAGACCCTGCTTTGGCCTCCTGTGAGGGGATGATGCTATTCCTATATGATAAAGGAAAGGATTTCCCTTACCTTCTCAGAGTCACAGAGCCCAAAACCCAAGGCCAGGCACATTTTCAGAACAAAGGCAGAGGGCTAGATAATTCCGGCAAAGTAACTGCTTACTTGTCCTAATTCCCAGGTTTGATTCCACAAATCTGCTTGTCTGGGATTTTATCCTGGGATTACCCATTGACATGATTCTGAACCACTTATACTCCCTTTTAGAAATTCATGTCTTATTGATCCAGAGATCTGGCTTCTCAGCAGATCACCAGGTCCAACAAGAGTTATAAATCTGAAGGGGATTTTGGCCATTCATGTACTCATTAACAGGCCAGGTGCTCTGGAAAAGATAAAAAGTTCATCCTTTAGGAAATATTTTACACCCACTGTGTGCCAGGCATTGTTCTAAGTGGTGGAAATGTTGCTGTGCCTTCCTGTAGTGGGAGTGTGGTTCTAGGCAGTGCAGAGTGAGGGAACATACTGAATAAACACATCTGAGTCAGATGTGAGAGCTATTAAGAGAAATAAAGCTCAACAAAAGGACAGGCATCTAGAGGTGGGAGGGGTCGGCAGGCTAGGTAGATGGGTGCGCAGGGAGGCCTTGCTAGGATATGGTGATGTCAGAGCAGAGACTTCACTGCAGTGACAGAGGAACCATGTGGATACAAGGGGATGACGGCTCCTGGCAGAGGAAACAGCGACTGCAAAGTCCCCAAGGGCTGATCAGTCTCAGCTGTACTCATGGGATTTCAGTTCATGAAGGTGACCAAGCGATGAGGTGGAAACAGTGATGCCACTGACAGAAGATTTCATTGCCTGACGTTGCTGGGGGGATGGGGCGTGCCACACCACGCAGGGCCACTCAGGGAAGAATGAGGTGGGGGCAGAGGGGAGTGAAGGGAGAGCCTCCCCGCCAGAGCCTTGGATGGGGCTTCCACAGAAAGCGCAGGACCCGGCAGAAGAAACAGCGGAGGAGAGGCTAGTCTGAATAATGTAGCTGGGCTTTGGCTATAGAGGTGGTCCCTACCTGTTTGGTCACTGGCCCTGGGGTGATTTAGGGCCATGGAAATATGGCTCAGTGTGTGAGGATTAGACTAGGAAGTGGTTCAGTGTGGGCTCTGGATCACAGCAAAGTGCAAACAACTTTGAGCTTTAGTTTGGTGCTGTGAAGAATGGATGCCAAACAGACGGAGAATCTCAGAAGGGCTTCCCTGGTGGTCCAGTGGTTAAGAATCCACCTGCCGATGCAAGGGACACGGATTTGATCCCTGGTCCAGGAAGACCCACAAGCCGCGGAGCAACTAAGCCTGTGAGCCACAGCTGCCGAAGCCCGCAGGAGAAGCCCCGCAACGAGAAGCCCGCTCACCACAACTGGAGAAAGCCCGTCCATAGTGACAAAGACCCAGAGCAGCCAGAAACAAAATAAAAACAAAAATTTTCAGAAAGAATCTAAGGAAACTCAGAACACAATCACATAGGGTCATGCCAGCATAATAAGATCATGTTTAAATTCCTACAGTGGGAAAGCTGGACACACCTCTGTGACAGGCACAAAGATGAGCCCTGACTGCTTGTACTCAGTTCTGAAGATTCCTACTGCCTCCGCTCTGATTTTAGACTCTATCTCTATGCACATTCGGACAGCTGGTTACAAGTTTTATCTGACCATTCTTGGTATCGTTTAGCATGTTTTGTTTTTCCTATTTTTTGCCCTGTTCCAAGTCCTATGTTGTTTCTCTTCCAAGACAAGAAACAGCAGATCTTGTAGCCAGGGAGTTTCTAGAACAAGACCGATGATGACAAAGATGCCAGCAAGAGCCTGTTCCTTGTCATTTGTCATTAAGCTTTCATTTCATGGAAGAATGTATCATGAGATTCACACTCATATTAGGACACTTTAAAGGTTCATTTTGTGAACTTAAAGATGCTTCTTAAAAAATTAAAGATGTCTCTCACAGCCTGGCTGTCTGACCAGCTCTGGCTTTTGTTCATTTGTTTTCACCACAATTAAAAACCACAGCAATTATTCAAATGCAAAGAACCGAAAGGGCAAGAACCTTGTCATTGTCTAAACCTCGGAAATGAACATTTTGCTTCCCATATGCTGCATTCTGGCTTACTCAATCTGCTGAAAGCAAAAAGGCCAAATAAACAATGTCTTTGTAGAGCTGCCTGAGTTCACATGACAGAGAAACATCAGTTGTAGGTTCAGTCACAGAAAGCTCCAAATTTCATTCATTTGGCAAACATCGATGGGGCACTTACTGTGTGCCAGGCACACACAGAGGATGTAGTGTTGAATGAAACAAACGTGGTCTCTGGCTTCAGGCAATTCAGGTCTAGTGGGCAAGACATTTAAAAACGAAAAATGCCTAACTACATATGCAACTATAAACTGTGATATGTGCCAGAAAGGAAAAGAGGGGAATGTAACTTAGACTTGGAGGTGGTGTCCAAGGAGGACTCTTTGAAGAAATGTTATTTGATCTGGGGCTTAAAAAAGGTGAACAGGAATTTCTAGTTATCTATTACTCCCTGATGAAGTGAAGTGAAGTTGCTCAGGCGTGTCCGACGCTTTGCGACCCCATGGACTGTAGCCTACTACACTCCTCCGTCCATGGGATACTCTCTGATAACCCATCCCAAACTATATGACATAGAATGCCATGTTATTATACTCGAAAGTTCCGTAGGTCAGGATTTCAAACAAGACATGGTGATCATGACTTATTTCTGCCCCACGATGTTTAGGGTCTGAGCCAGGGAACTGTGAGTGTCTGGGAGTAGCTCGAACACCTGGTGGGCGGGAATCATCGCCAGGCCACCTCACACACATGGCTGGGGCTGAACAGTGGCTCAAAAGAGGTGGGCCAAGTCCTAGGCCCCCTTACCTGTGAACTTTGACCTTATTTGGGAAAAGGGTCTTTGTAGACACGATCACAGTTAAGGCTCTTGAGATGCTCTCATCCTGGGTTTAGGGTGAGCCCTGAAGCCAATAACTGGTGTCCTTATATGAGAAAGGAGAGAATTGAGAGGAGGAGGACAGGGGGAAGGAATACGAAGGTGGGGCAGAGGTTGGGGTGAGGTGTCGACAAGTCGGGGAACGTCAGGGATTGCCAGATACCATTAGAAACTAGGACAGAGGAGCGGAATAGATGCCCTCTTAAAGACGCAGAAGGCAGCAGCGCCTGTTAACGCCATGACACCCGCTGACATCTTGATTTCCGACTTCTGGCAGGATTCAGAACTGGAAGGAAACGGATTTCTGTTGTTTTAAGCCTCCAAGTGGGTGGTAATTCATCATGGCGGCCACAGGAAACTAATATAGGTGCCTGGGCGGGATGCCCCGAAGGTTGGAGCAGCTACACGTGGCCTCTCCGCACGGCTGTGGCTCCTCATAGGGTGGTGACTACTTTCTGTGATCAAGCTTCCTGAGAGCAAGTGTCCCAGGCCTACAACCTGGAAGAGACCAGGGCAGAAACTGCAAGGATTCTTCTTTCCCAGCCTCGAAAGTCCTGCTGGAGTCACTTCTGGGACTTCAGGTAGCATGATGGTTAAGACTCCGAGCTCCTGACGCAGGGCGTGTGAGTTTGATCCCCGGCCAGGAAACCAGGACCACTTTGGTTGTAGTGTGTAGTGTTAGTGGCTCAGTCATGTCCAACTCTATGCAACCCCCTGGACTGTAGCCTGACAGGCTCCTCTGTCCATAGTATTTTCCAGACAAGAATGCTGGAGTGGGTAGCTGTTTCTTTCTCCAGGGGATCTTCCTGACCCACATCTCTTGGGTCTCCTGCACTGCAGGAAGATTCTTTACCATCTGAGCCACTTTGGCTGTGGGTGTGCTGCCCACCTAATCACTTCTGTCACTAGGCACAAGCCCAGCTAGATTCAAAGAGAGGGGATATAGACCCATCTCTCAATTAGAGGCGTGTCAGAGAATTTCTGACTACTTTCTAAAACCACCTGAAGGTGTAAGAAGCTGTGTGCCCCAGAGTAGTTGGGATCTGTACTGTCCATCCGGGCAGCTGCTAGTCACATGTGATTGCCTAAATATCAATTATCCAATTTAATCTAAATATAAATTAATCTAATCTTAGTTTCTCAGCCATACCAGCCACATTTCAAATACTCAATGGTTACATACAGCTAGTGTCTACCATGTTGGACAACACAGATTAAGAATATCTCTATCCCTGGAGGAGTCCTATTGGGCAGCCCTGCCTTAGACTGAAGGGACAGCATGGGGCAAGGCTCTGAGTTGGAAAATAAATGAGCTTATAAGCCAAATAGATAAAAAGCTGGCTGTAAGGGTAGGGTCTGCCGCCCTGTGCCCACTGGACACGTAGCTCATGCACGTCCTCACAAGGTATTTGTGTTACAAACAGCATAAGCCTGCAATATTCCATGTGTCCTGCCAGAGGACAGTGGTATTAGATGAGACTAGACAAGCTGATAGGGGTCAGATCAAACAGGGCCTTTCTGACCCCTCTAAACGAGTTTATATTTCATTCAAAGTGAAACGGAACTTGCCTATAGCTTATTTTGCATTGTGAATACTTATGAGAGGTCCAAAAAGAAGCAGATTTGTGGTTAGTTGATACATTTGTTAGTAAAACGTTCTGCTACGAGGCAGAAACCCAAACTATCACAAAGGCTTCAGGAAGTTAGAAGTCTGTTTCTTAGTTTATGCAAATGCTGGCTGCTGTTGTTACCAGAGATGCTCCAGGTCTTTGCTTACAGCTCTCCATCCCCCTACCTTTGGCAGGGGTTCACCTAAATCTTTAAGTTAAAGTGTCCATAGATAAGAAAAGAAGCTACAGACAAAAAACCAGATGGAACCAGCTGGGACCAAGATGGCAATGAATCTGACCTCCAACAGACCTGAGTCTCATTATACCTTGATTTTACTACATTAGCATATTAAATGGCATACCTACCAGTGTGACCAGGTGGCGCAGTGGTGAAGAATCTGGCTGCCAAGGCAGGAGATGCAAGAGGTGCCGGTTTGATCCCTGGGTTGGGAAGATCCTCTGGAGGAGGAAATGGCAACCCACTCCAGTATTCTTGCCTGGGGAATCCCACAGACAGAGGAGCCTGGGGAGATATAGCAGCACCAGGGGCCATGACGGAACATTAAGGATCAAAAAAGGATTTAAAAAAGTGTGGTGCAACCGACTCCCTGAGAGAAAGCCTTTCCTGGTAGATTAATTCATACGCTTCCCAGCCACATACAACAGAAAAGGGAAGATGGAGAGCTGTTGCCCCTCATATCCAGGGAAAGCTCACTGCCAAATCTGTAACTTCATCATGTTTGCAAAAACCCCCCTTTTCCCAATGAGGTCATTCACAGTTACGGGGCTGAGGGCTTGGACACCTGCTTGGTGTACATCCCACTGGCCAATACTTTGTCATATGACCACACCTGCCTTCTGAGGAGGGCTGGGAAATACATGACCACACTCACTTTGCAAGGGAGGCTAGGAAATAGAATCTTTCTTCTGGGGAGCATGTGCTCAGCTAAAGGAGAGTTCTGTTACTATGCAAGAAGCAGAGATAAGATGTGAACGGGCAGCAACTATCAGTCCCTGGCATTGTGAAACAGGAGGGAAGTGGGCAGGACACCATGTTTAAAAGAATGACAAAGGCTGGTTAGAACTGACTAGGTCCAAGATGGTGGAAGATCTGACTTCCACTAGACCCTAAGCCTCACTGTACACTCATTTAATGCATTAGCAAGCTAAATGGCACACCCATATGGTCATGACAGTTCTGAGGCTGTGAGCATTAAAAGCCCCAAATCGGGCAGTGGCTCAGTTCCTGGAAATTTCCTCATTAGACTTTGAAATTACCCAGCCCACAAAAACTAGCCACCCTATATTTAAGGGCCTGTGCCTTCTGAGCTGACCCAGACTCTGTCCATAGACTGTGTGTCTCTCAAGGCCCTGCTTGCCTATTGAGATGGACTGTGTTCTATCTGTAGAATGTGTACCTCTCTAAATAAATCCACTTCTTACTTATCACTTTGCTTCTCACCAAACTCTTTCTACGAGGAGACATAAAGAACTTGAACTTCATTAAGTCCCGATGCCAGATGTGCCATCTCGATTCAGACAGTGGGCTCGAGTTCCACTCCGGGTTGTACAGTTTCAGTTGTATGCACACATGCATTTCCCCCTAGACTATGAGCTCCTTGGGGAGAGGGAATCCCCAGCATTAAGCATGTAACAACCCATCGGTGGTTACCCATGTAACCAGCCTGTCATTCTTTTAAACGTGGTGTCCTGCCCACTTCCCTCCTGCTTCACAACGATGCCAGGGACCGATAGTTGCTGCCCATTCACATCTATCTCCGCTTCTTCCATAGCAACAGAACTCTCCTTTAGCTGAGCACATGCTCCCCAGAAGAAGGATTCTATTTCCTAGCCTCCCTTGCAAAGTGAGTGTGGTCATGTATTTCCCAGCCCTCCTCACAAGGCAGGTGTGGCAAAGTACAGTAACAACCCTGCCTGCTTGATTTTAAGGTTGTTTCCTAATTCCTGCATCTTTTTCAGAAAGATTTATTTTCTTGAAGCCACACTGTCTTTTCCCCTCTACTTGTTGGAAATATGAGGGATGTTTCTCTATTCTTCTTCTTGAGAATCTGATGATGCTTCAGGAAATAAAAGAATAGACATCCTCACCTATAAGCACCCCCATCCCTCCCCTCCCCATTGCCTTTGGAATTTTCAACTCTCAAATTAGCCCACTCTGAGCCTCCAACAATTTGTCACTTACGTTTGCAATGTTCCCACTGCTACTGGCTCCAGCTGTGGACTCGTGCTTCTGGTAGACTGTGTATTTTCTCATCCCTCCACTTTTCAGGGTGATGGTTGCCTTGTGACCTCAGTTTTCTGAGGGATCTAGGAAGAGGTGTTGATTTTCAGGTCACCTTTTCTCTTTTTGAGATGAGGATTTGAGAAGTGGATGGATTAGTAAGGGGAAATGAAGAGAGAGTGACATTGAGGAGAGGCAAAAAGCACAGGCAATGAAGAGGCTTGAAAGCCAGGAGCCCCACCATCCTGTAACCATCGCACTTCTTCTATCTGGCCAGGGATTCATCCAACTCACCACCCAATATCTGCTGCTGCTTCAGTCTCCAAAGCAGTGTTTTTCAACTCTGACTGTTCATTAGAATCAGCTGGGGAGTTTGTATAACTCCCTGCACCTAGGTCCTCCCTAATTAGAAGCACATTAGGTGGCTCTAACGTGCTTCTAGGAGGTTAGGGGAGTTAGGTTCAATCCCTGGGTTGGGAAGATGCCCTGGAGATGGGAATGGCCACCCACTCCAGTGTTCTTGCCTGGAGAATCCCAGGGATGGGGGAGCCTGGTGGGCTGCTGTCTATGGGGTCGCACAGAGTCAGACACGACTGAAGCGACTTAGCAGAAGCAGGTGGCTCTAACGTGTTTCTAGGAGGTTAGCGGAGTTAGGTTCGATCCCTGGGTTGGGAAGATCCCCTGGAGAAGGGAATTACAGCCCACTCCAGTATTCTTGTCTGGAGAATTCCATGCACAAGTAGTCCACGGTTTTGCAAAGATAGGACACAACTGGGTGACTAACGCTTTCACTTTAGGTGGCTCTATCACACAGTTGGTGCTGAGAACCAGTGCTCTGGATTCTTGTTACTCGACAAGTGGTCCACAGACCAGCGGTGCGGGTATCGCCTGTTAGCTTGTTAGAGAGGCAGCATCTCGGGAGCTGCCCTAGACGGGTGTGCGCGGGTGCTCAGTGGCCTGTCCAACTCCCAGCGACCCCAGGGACTGCAGCCCACAGGCTCCTCCATCCATGGGATTCTCCAGGGAAGAACACTGGAGTGAGCTGCCATGCCCTCCTCCAAGGGATCTTCCCAACCCAGGGACTGAACCCACGTCTCCTGCATCTCCTGCGCTGGCAGGTGGAATTTTTACCACGGAGCCAGCTGGGAAGCCCCACCCTAAAGCTACTGAATCAGAATTTGCATTTTAACAAGATCCTGGTGGGATTTGCATGCATATCAAAGTTTGAGAAGAAATGATGAGGTAATCCTCCTATACTTCCACTTCTAGTTGTCCTCATGAAGCAGCCAGCTCCCTGGGAAGTGCCACGTGAACTGGGCATCCTACTGACCGCATCAGAGCACTGGAGAAGTCCAAAGCAGCTGGGATAAATGGTGTGCCTGCTGTAATTCCCCAAGGCTAATATATTTGAAATGGACAGAATTAGATCTTCCAGCTGAGGGAGGTGCTTGGGCCCTTTAATCTGAAACACCAATGCTGGGTTCACTAACTTCTGGGCCCACCAGGCAAATCACTGTTATTGAATATGTTCTAGTTGAAGAGCTGGGGTTAGCTTGGAGGCTGGGGTTGGAAGGAGCCTAAAGAGACTGAGCAAAAAAGAAAATAAATCAAGAGTTAAAAAGGAATGACCGCTGGGGTGAGGAGGTGAGGGAAGGAAGACTAGAGGGCGTCCAGTTTGGTGGGGGTGGGGGTGGTGAGGAGCGTGGCAGCGAGGCTGGTGGACTCAAACAGGAATGCCTGGGGGTGGGTGACTAAAGAAAAGAAGTGCAACAGACCATCCCAAATCCTGACTCCCCTGGGCCACATGGATGCAGTCCTTCAACCCTGCTTGCTTCCATAAGCTCTCATGCCCTTCTTCCCTACAAGATCTCAGCACTTTGTGAAATAAAATAACAACAGGCGTGTGTTTGGCACTTTATTGCTCAGCGGGACTGGGGAATACTAGGCACAGATGGGGCCACATGGCTTGATTCCACCCTCAACTCTGCTCCTTACTACCTGATTATGTTGGGTGAGTCAGCCGACCTCCTTGGGGGTGCTTCCTTGTTCACAAAACACGGACAATACTGGTAACCCCTTCATGAGGGTAAACAAAGAATGGATGTGAAGCAAAGAGCGCCCTGCCTGGCAGGGGTGCACACACACATGCAACACACATATATGGCATATTATTCAGTGTAGTATGTGGGTGTAGTAAACAATATAAACAAGAAGCTGGCACCTGATTCTTCTGACTTCCGTCTGAGGATTGCCCACCATCTCATATCACCTTTCTAGATTCCTTTAAGAGTGCTAAATGAGAGTGAGAACACTTAAAATGATATTTTAACCAAATCACTGTGGAGACCTTATTCAGATTCTGTTTGAACAAACAGTGGATACGGAGACATATTTGATACAAGTGGGAATATTTGAAAATGGACTTGGTGTTAGATATTAAGGAATTAATCTTAATTGTGTTAGGTGTGATAATAGCATATATCAAAAAAAGTCCCTAGAGGTGGGATTAGATTCACATAGGGCTTCCCTGGTGGCTCAGATTGTAAAGAATCCACCTACAATGCAGGAGACCAGGGTTCAGTCCTGGGTTGGGAAGATACCCTGGAGAAGGGAATGACTACACGCTCCAGTATCCGTGCCTGGGAAATCCCATGGACAGAGGAGCCTGGCGGGTTACAGTCCATGGGGTCCCAAACAGTTGGACAGGACTGAGCAACTAACACCTTCACTTTTGATTCATTTTGAGGTATTAGACCAAGCCATATAATATTGCCAATATTTGACCATAAAGTTTAAATATGAACAAAACTGGCCTTTGTCTGGCACCTTACTTTTCACCAGGACCAGGGCATAAAGCACAGGTAAATTGTAGGGGCTGAGTCAAACGTCTGGGATTTTCTTTTAACATATTTCTAAGGAACAGAAAGGGTAGAGAGAGAGATGGAACAAGATAGTAAAAATATTAACAGTTGTGAAGCTGGGTGGTAGAAAGTGGAAATTATGCTCCTCTTTCTACTTCTGTGTTTGTTTGCAACTTCCTGTAATAATATTCTTTTAAAGTTTTGTTCGATGCTTTTTGACTGTGTACCTATGACTACAATGGAAAGAAGCCCAATTCAATCTTGCTTAAACAAAAGGAGGGATTTAACTGACCAATGGGCAGCCTAGAGCTGGTCTGCAGGAAGACTGGATTTACTCCCCTGAATACTTGGAGGACCCTCTTTGTCTTTCTCTACTTCTTCTCTGTTTGCTTCGGCACATTAACTCTGTTGGCTGGAAGGAACTTGTCCAGATAGTGAGGTAGAGGACTGCCCTTACAAGCATATCCTTGGTTCTGTAATCAGAGAAGAACCAGAGGTTCTCACCCGTGGGCAGGAGTTTGATGGCACGTAACTCCGTATCAGCTCTCCCCAGCAGAGCTGATTGGCTTAGTTTAAGTCATGTGCCCACTTCTTAGGCCAATCACTGTGGCTGTGAGGATCTATAATTGCCCTACTACCCTGGGTCACCTGACCACCTCTGTAGCGAGGACGGCAGTTTTCCGAAGACTTGGGAGGGATGAGGGGAGGGACAAGGGCTGAGCCGACAGAAACAACAGCTGCACTTACAAGGTTTCTTGTTATTTGCACTAGCTGTTAGATTACAATCAGCCTTTGATCACAGATCACGTCTTTTTCCTTTCCAGTGTCTGTTCCCCCCACCCCCAGTTTTTATTTTAAGGTTTATGGAGCTGCTTGCAAGCCTTGTTGAAAAAAAAAAAAAAAATAGCAGTTTCCATCTCTTCCTCCATTTCCCGTCTTCAGAGGAAACTAGTTTCAGCTCTCTCAACTGGTTCTTTGGCTTTACTTTCACATATCTGAATAACAGCCTTATACTCCTACACTTGACGTTTCAGTCTTAGGCGTTGTCATTGATTACCACCTTGAGAGATGATTTTGCTATCTCTCACATACACCTACACTCCCCACCCCCACGGGTGCAATCCTTTTAATCTCCCCAGGTTCCCAATAAATTATATCAGCATCCTGTTGATTAGATCAACGCTTAAATATTACATGGTTAACATTCTATGATTATGCCTATGAAAACAGTATCTAGATAGGCCATAACTGTACTCCTCTTTGTTCTCCTTAAATAATACCTTTTTCTCATAGACTTTCATTCAGTCCTCAGTTCTCTGATGATCTAATTTGCCTCTAAATAAATGCTCCCCTTATAGCTCAGTCGGTAAAGAATCTGCCTGCAATGCAGGAGACTCAGGTTTGATCCCTGGGATGGGAAGATACCCTGGAGAAGGAAATGGCAACCCACTCCAGTAGTCTTGCTTGGAGAATCCCATGGAGAAGGGAGCCTGGCAGGCTACCGTCCATGGGGTCGAAACAGTCGGACACGACTTACCGATTAAGCCACCACAAATACACTCAGATTTATTATGTATTTCTCATCCTGGGGTGTCCATTCAGCATCACCCTTGGGATCCCTTTCACCTCTTACTGCCTTGGAGTCCCTTTTTCCTGCACAGTGCTCTTCTCAACAACAGTGAGAAAAACTACCTGTAAAACTGGATTAATCATAATCTTGAAATAAAAAAAAAATAATTAGTAGCCGTTAAGACTAAATTCGGAGAAGGCAATGGCACCCCACTCCAGTACTCTTGCCTGGAAAATCCCATAGACAGAGGAGCCTGGAAGGCTGCAGTCCATGGGGTCGATACTAGTCGGACACGACTGAGCAACTTCACTTTGACTTTTCACTTTCCTGCATTGGAGACGGAAATGGCAACCCACTCCAGTGTTCTTGCCTGGAGAATCCCAGGGACGGGGGAGCCTGGTGGGCTGCCCTTTATGGCGTCGCACAGAGTCGGACACGACTGAAGCGACTTAGCAGCAGCAGCAGCAGCAAGACTAAATTAAGCAATGGTGAAACTCATCTATTCCTTGTTGGAATTTAAAACAAAGCAGTGAAAAAGACTCTAAAAATAGGAAGCAATTTCCTATTATTAGGCACATACATTTTGCTGAGTTTTCTTGGTCCCTCCCTTCCGCCTTTTTTTTTTTTTCCAGTATCCACTCAGGGTTGAAGTAAACACTTGAAAGCATTTATGAGATGGCACGTGACTCCGTATCTATTTTGCATTGGCATTCCTGTGATGGCCTGAACTAGTGAAGAGTTAGAATGATAGGGCTGTTTCACTCTTTCAGTAATTTTTCAGGACTGTCCCATTAAAATGTTCCTGAAAAATTCCTTCTGGGTAGAGTCTGCCTCACCAGCAAATACCTTTGTTTAACAGGATTAACACATCAGTCTCAGCTTGAGACTTTACCACCCCAACTGCAGGTTAAATGCATTTATTTTTATACATTTTATAAAATAGTTCCAAATAAGGTAGCAATGTGGTTGAAAGTAACTGTAGGAGGACATGTAGATATGGAAATGTATTATCAACCGTAGTCATTATTGAGAAAATAACAGATCGCTATTTCTTCAATGGCATAAAGAAAGCACATAAAGCAAAGCAAATAAAAGATTTCTGGACTTTTGACCACAGTGTTTTAGGATCTGAAGGTATGTATTTTTATTGCCATGTATGTTTGCTGGTGTTTTCTAAATGCATTTGGCCTAATGTTTACAACACTGAAGAAGTAATTTGGGGGAAAGATACCCTAATAGTAGTTCTCAAAGTATGGTCCAGAACAGCCTCATCTGGGAATTTGTCAGAGGTGCAAATTCTCTCCCCACATCCACCCCATTTAATGAAAAGTTCAGGGAAGGAGGAGAGATCTGTGTTTTAACAAGCCTTCTAGGGCAAAGTTTGAAAAGCATTGTCTTAGAAAAACATTGTATAAGTTAGGGCTCATGTTGTTCTGTGGTTAGTAATAGAGAACTAAAATAACAGTAGTTTAAATATACTTTTTTTCCTCCCATAAAAGAATACTGAAGGTAGGTAGTATTGGCTGATTCAAGTGTCATATTTTCATTGTCTTTGATTATGACTTATATACTCCTGGTTTTAAAATGGCTGCTAAAATTCCAGCTATTACAAACACATTCCAGACAGTAAGAAAAAGTAAGGGAGGTGGGAGGAAAGCAAGCTAAGTCAGCCACCTTTCAATTGCATTCTCAGATGCCCCATGCAATGGGGCAGAAGTCTCTGCTTTTTCTCCTTTGCCACCACTGATCGAAAGTGACTATATATTTCAGTTCAGTTCAGGTCAGTTGCTCAGTCTTGTCCAACTCTTTGTGACCCCATGAACCACAACACACCAGGCCTCCCTGTCCATCACCAACTCCCGGAGTCTCATGCGAAGAGTTGACTCATTGGAAAAGACTGTGATGCTGGGAGGGATTGGGGGCAGGAGAAGAAGGGGACGACAGAGGATGAGATGGCTGGATGGCATCACTGACTCGATGGACGTGAGTTTGAGTGAACTCCGGGAGTTGCTGATGGACAGGGAGGCCTGGCGTGCTGCAATTCATGGGGTCGCAAAGTGTTGGACATGACTGAGCGACTGAACGGAACTGAACTGAACTGAAAGACCAAAAAAAAGAGTTAACTATGGTTCAGGCAACTAAAGTGGAGCTGGGTGGCCACTGTGGATATAATTTCAGACACTTTCCTAAACCACTGAGAATTTGAATCATTTCTGAATTATATCAAACTCAGCACACAGCCAACCATTTTTAAATCAGTATCTGCCAGCAGCTGCAAGCTGCAAACTTGCAGCTACAAAGCTCCCTCCGTCTTTGCAACTACGTAATCATTTCAGACCCTAACTAAACCTTGCTTAACAAACACTCACCTTCTTGCCAGCTTCAATCCTAATTCATGACAATTTATTTAACCTTGTAGGGTTTTCCCTTGATAATCCTCCCCCGTTTGCAGTCTAGGGCAACATAAGAACTTTCTTCTTGAATCCCTGTCTCCCTGGCTGCAGTCCTAACAACTCCCCAATAAATGTCTCCTTACCTCAGTCAGGTCTCTGTTTCTGAAATTTTGGTTAACAAAAGGCTGGGAATTAATAGTTGCCCAGAACTAAGTCACAGAAGCCAGGGACAATGGATACGAGAAGGAATCAGCAGCCTTTAGATCCTTGCTGGAATGGAGTCAGTCATCAAAATGCAAACCTTGAGAATAATACTATTCTGAATGGGCTTTCACTAACCACACAGCAAATGCCGTCTTTGATTTGTTAGAAGACTGGTTGCATCCTTGCTTTAGGCCAAAGTCTTTGCTTACCTTTGAGGATCAGACTAGCCTTTTATTGGAATAAATAAATACAATTTATTTCAAATAGGTTGAGGCTGTAGTTGATATATACCAACTGGATGTCCTATACAATTTCTTGAGAGGGAGTTTTGCAACATACATTAAAAAACAATGAATTTTTAAAAATCCTTCATCTTCAGGATTGTCACTTCTCTCTCAGAAATAAGGAAGTGACTCAAGGAAAGGAGAAGATTTATGTATAAAACTGTTTATAACACTGTTATTTATGACAGAAGGGAAAAAGCAGTTTACAATCCAAATGTCCTACAATCAAGGAAGGACTGAGGGAATTATGGTATGACCATTAGGTAGCCATAAAGATTAAGCAGCAAGCAACACGGGAAGTGATTGAAAGTATATTGGCAGTGGGAAGAGATAGAGGCTGTATATGGAAATGGGTAAGATTAGAAGGGCATTCAAGATAACTCTAATGGTTTTGTCAGGATGTTAGAATTATGAATACAAATGATTTCTGTTTAACTTTCCTTTACTGCTCTGTAGAAAACAGCAACATTAACAACAAAAAAGGTGAAATAAATTTACCCACGTCATTGAGCATGCTTTTTTTCTCAGATTCTTTCCTGGCTAATTGTCCTCTGCATGACTTGGTCCAAGCTGCTCCCAGGAAGGTCCCTACATGAACGCCATACTCGAGGGCAGGTGAATAGTCTTTCTGGGGCTTTTATGCATCCTTGTGGGCTGACACACTGATCATCTGTCTGTGAGACAAAGCTCAAGCTGTTTACTATGCATCATCATAGGAATTTCTTTCCCAGT
Organism: Capricornis sumatraensis; assembly: GCF_032405125.1. Classification (NCBI taxonomy): domain Eukaryota; kingdom Metazoa; phylum Chordata; class Mammalia; order Artiodactyla; family Bovidae; genus Capricornis; species Capricornis sumatraensis. The sequence continues at coordinate 94,211,073 of NC_091070.1, read as the reverse complement.
AGTAGGAATAAATTTGCAATCATCTACTTTCTCTTGCCAAGCTTTCCTCATAATCGGTTTCATGAAACTAGAAGCCAGTTGTCCTAGTTTAGATATAGATTTGTAGGCACCAAAGGGGATTTTTAAAATATGGAATTGCTAATCTGGGAACCAAATAGCTTCTTTTCAAATACCTATGAAGAGAAGTGAAAGACAAGGGAGAAAAGGAAAGATATACCCATTTGAATGCAGAGTTCCAAAGAATAGCAAGGAGGGGTAAGAAAGCCTTCCTCAGTGATCAGTGCAAAGAAGTAGAGGAAAACAATAGTACGGAAAGACTAGAGATCTCTTCAAGAAAATTAGAGATACTAAGGGAACTTTTCCTGCAAAGATGGGCATGATAAAGGACAGCAATGATATGGACTTAACAGAAGAAAATGATATTAAGAAGAGGTGGCAAGAGTACACAGAAGAACTGTACAAAAAAGATCTTCATGACCCAGATAATCACTATGCTCTGATCACTCACCTAGAGCCAGACATCCTGGAATGTGAAGTCAAGTGGGCCTTAGGAAGCATCACTATGAACACAGCTAGTAGAGGTGATGGAATTCCAGTTGAGTTATTTCAAATCCTAAAAGATGATGCTGTCAAAGTGCTGCACCCAATATGCCAGCAAATTTGGAAAACTCAGCAGTGGCCACAGGACTGGAAAAGGTCAGTTTTCATTCCAATCCCAAAGAAAGGCAATGCCAAAGAATGCTCAAACTACCGCACAATTGCACTCATCTCACTGCACACCCTAGCAATGTAATGCTCAAAATTCTCCAAGCGAGGCTTCAGCAGTACGTGGACCATGAACTTCCAGATGTTGAAGGTGGATTTAGAAAAGGCAGGGGAACCAGAAAAGGCAGAGATCAAATTGTCAACATCCATTGGATCACTGAAAAAGAGAGTTCCAGAAAACACCTACTTCTGCTTTATTGACTACACCAAAGCCTTTGACTGTGTGAATCACAACAAACTGGAAAATTCTTAAAGAGATGGGAATACCAGACCATCTGACCTGCCTCCTGAGAAATCTGTATGTAGGCCAAGAAGCAACAGTTAGAACCAGACATAGAACAACAGACTGGTTCCAAATCAGGAAAGGAGTACGTCAAGGCTGTATATTGTCACCCTGCTTATTTAATTTATATGCAGAGTTCATCATGCAAAATGCCAGGCTGGATGAAGCACAAGCAGGAATCAAGATTCCCGGGAGAAATATCAATAAGCTCAGATATGCAGATGACATCACCCTTATGGCAGGAAGTAAAGAAGAACTAAAGAGCCTCTTGAAAGTGAAAGAGGAGAGTGAAAAAGTTGACTTAAACCTCAACATTCAGAAAACTAAGATCATGGCATGCGGTCCAATCACTTTATGGCAAATAATGGGGAAAGAGTGAAAATGGTGACAGACTTCATTTTGGGGGGCTTTAGAATCACTGCAGATGGTGACTGCAGCCATGAAATTAAAAGACACTTGCTCCTTGGAAGAAGAGTTATGACCAACCTAGACAGCATATTAAAAAGCAGAAACATTACTTTACCAACGAAGGTTTTTCCAGTGGTCATGTATGGATGTGAGAGTTGGACTATAAAGAAAGCTGAGCACCAAAGAATTGATGCTTTTGAGCTGTGGCGTTGGAGAAGACTCTTGAGAGTCCCTTGGACTGCAAGGAGATCCAACCAGTCCATCCTAAAGGAAATCAGTTCTGAATATTCATTGGAAGGACTGATGCTGAAGATGAAACTCCTATACTTTGGCCACCTGATGCGAAGAACTGACTCCTTGGGAAAGACCCTGATGCTGGGAAAGATTGAAGGCAGGAGAAGAAGGGGGTGACAGGATAAGATGGTTAGGTGGCATCATTGACTCAATGGACATGAGTTTGAGTAAACTCAGGGAGCTGGTGATGGAGAGAGAGGCCTGGTGTGCTGCAGTCCATGGGGTTGCAGAGTCAGACACGACTGAGTGACTGAACTGAACAGAATCTGGAAATCAAGCCTAATGGGTTGTCAATGCCATGCTGTATACCCACCCTACCACTGCCACTACCTAAAGCAGTCCAGATTCTTCCATGGGATTACTGTGGATTTGCAAAGTTGTCCAGCTTGGTAAGACCTAGAATTAACCTTTGGTTAAAGGAGATGTTCATTTTTCATATTGAGTTTTCCTAAAATAGCCTTATTCCTCAAGATGGATTGTGAATTATGAGTGTGACATGCATACTCCTTGTTAGTTAGGGAGGATGGTGACTGTTGCCGCTTTAGAAGGGTGCTAGAAGAAAACTAACTGGCCAGGAGGATCTTCAGAGCAGGGGTGGAGGTGGGGGCAACAGTGATGCCAAATACCCCTCAGTTTAGTAGAGCTGCAAAGACGGTGTTACCCAGGACAGAGAGAAACTCATCCAGAATCACCCACCCATCGAGTCTGAGGATCCTGGTGCAGCCTCCTCATACCCACGGGGCTCACAGCCAGGGCAGGCATCCTGGTGTAGAGAGGAAGTGTTGCTTTTCCAGGGACTGAGGAATGAAAGAGAAAGAGCTCAACCTACTCTATTAAGAACAAACTTCCATAAAGTAATCAAGCAAGCAAGAATACTTCTCTATATAGTTAATCTGAGAGGAGAAACTAACCTGAAGGAAAATTAAGAGAAATTCTAGCACATCCTTTGAGACTTTGCCAAATTAAATTCAAGTTTGTACACCTATATTCTGCATATAATACACACACTGATTTTTTAATTTTGACTCTGAGGTGAAATTAACTGTCCTCTTTCAATATTGGGCAAGTGTCATCAACTGAAAGAATGTGGGGAACCAGTACAACCAGAAAAATGAAACATCAGAGATTCCAAGGTCTTGGTTTTAGAGGCACATTTTATTTGACAGTACTAGAGATTAACATCTAGTAACAGCATAATACAAAAATGCAACCCCAATCTATTTAAAACTGATACAATGGGAACACGTCTTTCAAGAAACATGGGAAAAAAGTTGGAGATTTCGAGACATGTTGATAAAAATGTTAACAAAAATCAAACCTCATTCTATCATCATCATTCACTTTACATTCTCATGAAAAGATTGTCATTTTGTTTTCTTCACAATATGTCAAAAATATATATACTTATGCATAATATTCACATTCTGGAAGGCAAGAGAAATCTTCAAATTTAATTCCCTAAATTTAAACATTACATATATTTCAATTAAAATGACCCACACATTTAAAATAGCAGCACACTGGTCTTTAAATTACAGTAGATTATTCACATAATGTAGACATATTTGGGTGGCTCTTTCACTATTATCTAATTTACAAACTCCAAGGTAATGGTCTCATCATCAAATAACATAGAATCTAGTGTCAATAAATACTATGCAAAGAATTATTATAAAACACAGATTGCCAAACATTCTCCAGACTAGAGAGAACCATACTAAAACATTTTAGGGGAGAATCAGGTTTGAAGGAGGTTTGAAGGCATGCAGGAATCTGTGGGATTCCCAAGGCAAGAGAGAATGATCTGACAAGCTCCCCAAAATGACAGGCAAACTGTCAGGAACTCAATCCTGAGAAGTGTGTCCATGGGGACAAGGCACTGTCACCTCTTCATGGTGCCATGCTTCACTTGAATATGGCATTAAAGTCACTAACATCTGGAAAATTTCCCACTAAACAAAGGCTAGGATCATTTCTCACCAGGAGACAAGACATTGGACCAGAAGGTTGGTATTTATCTCTCATCATTTACATTATACTGATGACCAAAGGCATAAAAACTATTTCAGCTGGGCTTTGTGTTTTTAAGCCTGGGTGGTAGGAAAAGTATTTCTACCCCTACTCCTGATTTAAGCCACTGGGACAATTTCCTAATCCTACTGGCTTAAAAAGGACCCCAGGTATCGGGACAGGGGTTTCTTCATAACTGGACTCAGTTACAGAAGTTGCCTTGAAGATTGTGCCTTCTTTGTATATTTGGAAGGTTTTTCAGAAAAGGTGAATGGTTAAGTATCACATTGGGGTTGGGATCTCCGTTTCCCTCACAGTAAGACTGCTTGCTGGTATTTCAGTAATTTGTCCCCATCTTCAAGCCACTTCATACATGATTGCATTTGATACCCTCATACAGAAATCTGTGAGGCAGCCAGGACACACCCACGTGTTCCCTTTATAGACGAAGAAAACTGAGGCTCCTGGAGATGAAAGCAACAAGCTTGTCACAGTCACACACACGGACAAACTGGTAATTTGAAGGAGGCAGAAAAAAAGTGAGGATAAATGAGTTCATAAGAAAAGGAAAGGGAGACGGAAGCAGTGCCACTTGGCAGACTGTATCATAAACTTCAAAACAAGCAAAAGGCATCTCCCATGTAGAACACAGACATTTACACAGACAGTCTTCCCAACTGTCTCAGACTAGCCTGGATTACCATTTCTTTATGTAGTTACTGAGGCTGACATTGAAACATAAGATCACCAAGAAATTCTGACATGAGTTTCATGATTTCCCAGTAGACATAAAAATATTATAACCTGTTCTGAGGACCCTCACTCCTGTCTCATTTCACCTCCAGCACAGTAATTACAGGAAAATACATGTATATTTTGACTCATTTTGGTAGTTTTCTAAGGTGTAGTTTCACAAAATATTATTAGTGAATTTCCTTGCTATGTCCTTAGGAAAATTAGCTTTTTCTCTCTTGGATCAAAGCCGAGAACACTCCAATAAACTTAGAACTTTGATAATTTTGCGTTTGAACTCTACTTGATAGTTGAAGAAGAACATGTTTTAAATGACTAATAGTTAATTTAGAAAGCTGTCTTATTTCATACAATCTTTTGAAGAAAATTCAGTGATTCTTAGCTTGACAGTTTCACGAAACAAAATTATACCTATTGCGCTGTAAAAAAAACAACAACAGCAACTTACATATACTGATAATCTGTGAACCGAAAGACTTAGGTTTGATGCTCTAGAGAGTGACACTGAGCTGTTGAGCAGTTTTTAATTTTAACCAGAAAATATGTTTTAATAAACAGCTGAATTAAAATAGGAGGCCATTCAGGACACCGTTACAAAATGTGATGGAAAATCATACAGATCCCTTCATTGCCCCTCGGCAGCACCCGCCCTCCTCCAGGCACCCCACCACCTTCCTGACACTCACACAGTAGAAACGCAGGCCGTCAAAGTCCCGGGCCCTGCACTCAACAAACAAGTTTCCACAAGGTAAGTTACGCTTTGGCAAGTAGGAAATTGACCAATTCTTTGAGTTCTTCTGAGGTAGTACAGTCTTTCTAATATTCTAATGGTTGAGCAGAGTCTAAGGAGCTGAATTAACCGGCAAGTGGAGTGTGGTCACTGTGCTTAAACACTGCTCTGAAACTGGTGCTGAACACGGTTATGTGATCACTCCACTACTCTTCAATGGCACCTGATTGTTATGTGGAGAACCTAAGATATAAAGACTGCTGTGTGACTGGGGTAACTGTACTCATGACAACTTGGATTTAATTCCTGTATGTTTTTTTAAAAAGTGCCTGGTATACAGCAGAAACTCAATACAGATCAGATGACTGACTGTTTAAAATCTCCCACTTAGCTCAGTGAGATTACAAGTGAAAACACATAAAAACACCCAGCCAATTGCAGACTAGTTGTCACCAAAGGCCAGGTCACTTTCCCTTGCTCATGGAATTGTAGACACCTTTCCAATGGTACTGGCCATGGTATAGCATGCAATTCCATCTTCACCTTTTATCCATTACAATTTTATCACGAGGTGGTTATGGAAGGTTTAACCATAAATAACTTTGCTGAAGACAGTGTGATCCACTTTCTCTGCTGTTCCTCAAGCTTTTCTGCCAAGCATTTAATCAAAACGGGGTCCACCTTAGAATCAAATTTATTAGCAAACCAATGTCCGTATTTCATAAGCCACCTTAGTTCCGCTGCTCCATAGATACACACACTTCGGAGGTGAGAGCCAGTACAACTGGGATAGAAAAGGCCTTCTAGATAATTCCATTTGACCAGGCGGGTCTTACTCTGCAGGTCAGACACATCCTGGGCTGTCTTAGAAATCTCCCCAGGGATTCCTGGTACCCGAATTAAGGTAGCCCAAAAGTGCTCATCAGGTGAGTATGTATCTTTAGACCAGGCGAAAAAGTCTTTAACAAAGGAGTTGTTGAAAATATATTTAATGAATGCTCGACTTAACACAAAATAAGCACTGCCAACAAATATCTCGATGTTATGAGGGGGGGCCTCCTTGGAAATGTTCGTCCTCATCGGTAGTTTCACATATTCATAAGGTACCTGTTTGAGTTCATGGTGAAAAGTGAATCTTTCCGTCTTAGTGCTAGGGGGTTTCACTGTCTCTAACATATTTGATCCATTGAGTTTCTTCAACTCTGACACTAATTCGAAGTTTGACTTCAAAGGAAAATCCTGCCCACACAGGTTGATAACATATTTCCACTGAACTGAAGACTTGAGGAGGTCTGACAAGCAATTTAAATCAGCCTGGAGTCTGGAAATGTGTGCGTACTGCACAGTCTCTAATTTGGAAGCAATGAAAATATTGGAGAAGCACTTAGCTAAATTGTTCATGGCAACTTTGAAGGTATCCGATGATTTTTGGTCATAATGGATGCAATAAATATTGTGCCGGTTGTATATAGCAAGGATTAGCCTTTCAACCATAACTGCATCTTTGTGAACAACCAAAGAATAGGCTATTGGGAAGCTTTTCTCTTCCTCTGAAACAAGCTTTTCATCGTAGCTTCGTAGCGCCTGATAAATCTCACAATCACTGGTGATTGCCACAACATCGTCATCATCCAAGTCGATGATGGTTCTTCTTCTTATTTCCAGACTCTTGCCAATTTCCAAAGGCTCCTGTTCATAGACACCCGAACAGTTAATCTCATATCCGATTTCATTCTTGACATGGGTGTATCTGTTCCTTACAAAAGGCGACGTACTCAGAGAGTACTCAACCAAGTAAATGCCCCGTTCAGGGAAGAGGAATCGTTTAACATTTAGGAGCTTCAACAAGGAGAATAGCCATAGGGTTAGAAACAGGATGAAAACTTTCTGTTGTAGGTGATATTTAAAACAACATTTGAATGTCTTCATTCTGTAAGAGAACAAACGAACAATTCAGTTGAAATAGGAAGAGAAAATTAGCTCAGTTCAACCAACATCCACTAGGTGCCTACCACACACTAGGCAGAATGCTGGGCCCAGAAATGATTTAAATAAGTGTTGTTGCCCTTTAAAGAATCCAGAAATAAGGAAATGGAAATATGTTCAAGGGTTGTATTTTGTCGTATTCTCTGTTAGATATCTAATTTTGAGAGATATTGGTTACCAAATATTTGAATGAAAAATAATGTTAACTCCTTAAATATAGGTACTAAGTATCTTAATTGTCTGATTTTATGCTTAGCATATTTGCAGAAGGATTGCTGTGGTTTGCACAGAGGTCTAGAAGACTGGATTTTTTAGTAGTCATATACAGATGTGAGAGTTTGACCATAAAGAAATCTGAGCACCAAAGAATTGATGCTTTTGAGCTGTGGTGCTGGAGAAGACTCTTGAGAATCCCTTGGACAGCAAGGAGATCCAACCAGTCCATCCTAAAGGAAATCAGTCCTGAATATTCGTTGGAAGGACTGATGCTGAAGCTGAAGCTCCAAAACTTTAGCCACCTGATGCAGAGAGCTGACTCATTGGAAGACCCTGATGCTGGGCAAGATTGAAGGCAGGAGGAGAAGGGGGTGACACAGGATGAGATGGCTGGATGGCATCACTGACCTAATGGAGATAAGTTCGAGCAGACTCTGGGAGATGGTGAAGACCAGGGAAGCCTGGAGTGCTGCACACAGTTCACAGGGTCGCAAAGAGTTGGACACAACTGAGTGACTGGATAACAACAACAAAGAGGTCACTGAAAATGTAAACGACCCATCTGAGGCTAAAAGGAATACCCATCTTGATTTTTACCTTCAGATTCTGATTAGACCTAGATCTGAAGTCAAATGGGGAAAGCCCACTCAACTCCACTGCTATAAACTGAATGTCCGCATCCTCCCCCCAAATTTAAGTTGAAACCTGATCGCCAATTTAAGTTGATCAGGAGGTGGGGCTTTGGGGGAAGTTTTTAGGTCTTGAGGGTGAAGTCCAAATACATAGGACAGGTGCTCTTATAAAAGAGACCTGCCGGCTAGCTCCTTTGCCCCTTCCATCACGTGGGGGAAACCGTGGGAAGACTGCTATCTGTGAGCTACGAAGCAAGCGTTCATCAGGCATGGAATCTGCTGGAGTCTTGATCCTGGACATCCCAGCCACTAGTACTGTGAGCAATATATTTCTGTTGTTTATAAGCCACTCAGTCTGTGATATCTTATTATAGCTGCCTGTGTAGACTAAGACAGTCGCCTTCAGAAATAAGAGCATTGGGCAGACCCTAAAGGAGGCTACAGTAAATATTAAGACATTGTAAAATTTTATTCAGATTGCACAAATGTGGTAAACTTGCACATTTCCCTTATTTTGTTAGCTCCCTTTTCCTCACAGGGATTAGCAATTTAGCCCTTAAAAGGAAAAGAATCTGACTCATTGAGGGTATGTGGTAGGGGGCCAGTTTGGCTGAATCTGTCAGCTTTATGTACTTATCCAGAAGAGTTCATGTGTGTGTGAAGGTTCCCTGCAGGTCAGGCTAAAACCTGAAAACCACTAAGACGTCCTACAGGGCAGTGATTAATTACACCCAACCTGAGACGAATGTGCACGTGCCTCTGTGGGACAGCCCACACCACAGACTGTGAAATAGAAATAGGACCATGCAGAAAACAGTGCAGAATGAGCTCACATTTGTGTCCAAAAAAAGACTATATATACCCAGCAGCCTACATACAAAGAGCACACGTCAGTAAGCTTTTTCTTTCTCTGTCACAGCTGCTCAACTCTGCCACTGTAGTGGGAAAGCAGCCACAGATAGTGGGTAAATTGACTGGATGTGACTGTGTGCAAATAACTGTGTGCCAATAAAACTTTATTGACAAAAACAGGCAGCTGAACACCAATATTTTCATAAGGACTAAGAATCTGGGGCCTGGGCGAGAGGGGATTTATTTTTCATCAGATAGCCTTTTGGACTATTTGAATGTTAAAAATGATTATATTACTGCACCCAAATAAACGGACATGTTTAAAAAATGATTATATTACTTTATCGGATAAAAATGGGCTGCCGAGTGGACGGGCATTACATGTACTTATTTGGGGAGCAGCAGGAAATAGGCAAATCCACAAAGTATTACCCCGAGGCTTGAGGACAGCAAGGCTGGCCAAGCTCCTAGCAATGCTTCCAGCAGGTTCAAATACTGAGAACTGGGGAGGTCTGAGGAGCCCACATAGAATTTCCTTATACATCTCAATAAATCTTAAACAAGGACATAATCATTGAATCCAATTTCCTTAGAAATAGCAAGACATTTGAACCTGATTTACTTTTGTAGATTTGTTTTATATAGATTAATTGAAAAAGCTCCTGTAGGAATGACATACTCTGATCCACCTTCACCTGAATTATTCCGTTTAAAGAATGACACCTTATTTATCAACAGTGAAGTGCCCTGCAGAGTCTGTGTTCTCCTGCCACACCTCAGACTCTCCTCTGGTTTCCCCAGGGTCCTATTCTCAGCTTACTGCTCTTCTCATGAACACTTTCCCTTGCTTTCAGGATTCCACCTTCCATGTATACACTGCCAGCATCTTTATCTTCACCCTCCACCTCTTGCCTAAGCTTCTGACATGAACATCCAATTGCTTGATAGACATCCCCACTTAGACAGCCGTTGGGCACCCCACTTAGACACCCCTTGGGCACTCCACTTCAATAAGTCCGTAAGTGAGCAGGACATCTTCACCTCTCCTGTGTTTTCCATCTCAGTTTATCCACTCAATGACTCAAGCTTGAAACGCAAGAGCCACTTGACTCTTCCATTTCCTGTACACCCATAAGGTCATCTCACAAATACCCCTCAAATTCGTCCTTTCTTCTCCTTCCCAGTCACCAGGCCCAGACAACATCTTTGCTGACCATCACCCTCACACTTATTAAAAGCAAAGGCTTCAACGCCCGGGAGGATAACCTGCTGACTCTCCCCAGAGCTGGGAAGAGGCTGAAAGCCCCTTTCAGGATTTGATAAAAGCTCTTTCTGATCCAAAGGCTTGTACCTCCACCCCTTGTTCCTTCTAACTTGGGAAAGGGAGTGCTTTCAAAAGCATTTTTGGCCATAGTGAGCAGGTTAAGATGCTTCACGAGGACTTAGGACAGGACAGACCTGGAAGGCTGCTGGCTTCCCTGATGTTAAAGGCTACCCTGGAGACAGGTAAGTTCTCCTTCTTAAAAATGCCTGGCATGTGAGGAGTCAGAAAGCAAGCTTCTGGGCCGCCCCGATTCCCTCCTGTCTTCCTTTAGAATTAACTCTCCTCCCTGGTTGGCAAAGCTCAGACCCAGGGCCCAGAACCCTCCCATAGGACTTCTCTCAGTAGGCTGCCACCTCTCCTGCTCCAGGCACCCTGTGACCCTCCCCTGGGCAGCCACAGCCTCCTGGCTCAGCTCAGACTGTCCTGGGAACCAGCACAGCCATGCCCCCTCGACAAGCACCCCATCTGCTCTTTCCCTCTGAATGGCTCATGGGCAGAGAGCAGGCAGGTGTGTCTCTTCCTTGAAGTAGTCTTATAATTACATTACAAATAATTCCCCGCTCCTGGGAGAAGGGGTATTTCCTTCCTACCCAGCCAGGCAGGAGAGGAAGCTGAGGTGCTGGGGAGTTATCACTACACGGGTGCAAGCGCCTCGTGATGACGCAGAAGGAAATGGCAACAAAGGTTGACTCATCAAATGAGTTCTATCTGGATAATTCAATAAAACCCCAACAGGGACGAGGAATAAAGCATTCTTCCCAAACCATCTTCTCTCCCCCTGCCCTCCCAGGCATCGTTCACAGTCTTAAAGGAAACAGCAGGCACACCAAAGCACACCCCAGCTAAGTGGTTATAACTGCTTCAGGGTTAAACGGCCACAGCCATGAGCAGCTCTTCAGCGACCTCTCCTTCATCGGCAATTTAAAACCCAGGGCTGTCACTGCAGTGCCAGGAAGGGAACGGGAAATAACCAGGGAAGGAAAATGGCGAATGCGCTCTTGCTCGGGCACCGAGAATGTGAGAATGCGGGGCCCACCGTCCATGTTGCAGGCGAGCTGGCCTCTGCCCCCCACCTCCCTCCCCTGCCTGCTCCCTCCCTGCACACCCGCACACCTTCCCAGGAGCGCACAGGGGGAGGCCGGGGAGAGAAAGCAGATGGGAGGGCTCAGGGCGTCCAGACCCAGGCTGGAGTCCCCGGAGTGGCAGTAGCTTTAAGACTGGAAAAGCGACCCTCTTGAGACCCTCTTGAGTCTCAAACCGGGGACTGGAAAGGCTCCCCGCTCCCTGCGCTGGGAAGGTTCGGGAGCCTGGGTTAAAGGAGTCCGGGCAGACGCCCTCGGAACACGTCCCAGGTCTTTTCTTTCCCAGTGCCCAGCTTGTCTGGGAAGACTGAATCTTGGTTTTTTCCCCAGTATTACACAGGATGTACAACTGATCTTTTTTTTTTTTAAGAAAAGAATCCACTAGGTAATTATAGGCAGACAATGTGAAGGAAAGGGTCTGCACTTTTCTGGCCACATGAGGAGGTGGGAAGGCAGAAGGAAGAACAGAGCGGCTGAGAGTTACCTTCCTGCTCCAGGCTGAGCGGGAAAAGAGGCGGTCACGCGTGGTCCTGGCCGTACAGCCAGGCTTCAGCTGGTGGGAGGCCCCGGGTGGGTCGCTGGGCGAGCCCCTTACCCGCCACCCCTCTGCCCCATCAGTAGAAGGATGTAACTAACAGTAACTACCTGAAGGGATCTGAAGGCCAAACGAGGTAATGCACGGAGCTTGGGCACAGTCCAGACCCTGGCTCCCTGGGTAACGCTGGTGTGGCTTCCCCCTCAGCCTCACCATCTCCTCCTCGGCCCCCCAGCCTCCTTCCTCCTCCTGTTTCTACCACTACTCACTGACTTCTTTAAAGATCCCGCCCAGAACTAGGGCTTATTGGGCTATTTTTCAATCTGTCTCCCATTTTACCCCAAAGTGTTGATATCAATTCAATATTTTAGAGTCAATGCCTGAATGCTTTCATGTAATGCTCTTTATTAATTTAGCAATACCATGATAATTAATGTAGAACCACTCAGGAAAGAGCTGTTACATGATTCTAGGTACTCCACATGTGGCAGCAGTTTCCTCCATGGATCAACCAGGTAGATGCTACCTGTATCCCTCTAACACAACAGGAAGCGGAGGCACATGGAGATTAAGAGATTGCCCAAGGTTATAAACAGCTAGTACTGAAGAAGTGATGACTTTGAACTGTGGTATTGGGGAAGACTCTTGAGAGTCCCTTGGACTGCAAGGAGATCAAACCAGTCCATCCTAAAGGAAATCAGTGCTGAATATTCTTTGGAAGGACTGATGCTGAAGCTGAAGCTCCAATACTTTGGCCACCTGATGTGAAGAGCCACTCATTGGTAAAGACCCTGATGCTGGGAAAGAGTGAAGGCAGGAGGAGAAGGGGATGGCAGAGGCTTAGAAGGCTGGATGGCATCACCGACTCAACGGACATGAGTTTGGGTGAACTTAGGGAGTCGGTGATGGACAGAGAGGCCTGGCGTGCTGCGGTCCATGGGGTCGCAAAGAGTCAGATACGACTGAGCAACTGAACAATGACATAAAGAGCCAGAAAGTGCTTCAGCTGGAACTTGAACCCAAGGCAGTTTTGCTGCAGGGACAAGCCCTGTAGGCAATGCTGGTTTTTGGAATATAAATAAAAAATATTTTCACAACAGTTTTACTCCTCAGTTAAAATTTCTCATTACTATGTCTTATCTAACTGTCTTAAAGTTGGAGCAGAAGTGAACAACGAACTATGTTTGAGGTCCAGAGACCTTCCACTCGGTAGTTTAAGGGCTTGTTTAAATGGAGAATTCGCCTGGAGGAATGCTGGCTGATGAACAAGTTCTGTTCCTGCAGCCAGGGGCTGGAGTCAGTCCACATGCTGATGAAGAGATTAGTCCATGGTTCCATCAGTGGAATCTAAGAAAGGAGAGAAAAGTGAGCTCACCCTACGAAATTCTGCCATCAGCTACTCTTGTGTCCTGTCACTGACTATTCACTGATTCACTTGTTCTTGCAGTGACCAGTGCTAAAAAGTGGGTTCTCTGAGAATCCCTAATTATTTTAGAAAAATTTCTGGGTGCAATTTCTGTCTACATAGTGAATATACCGTGTGTGTGTGTGTGTGTGTCTGTGTGTGTGCTCAGTCACTCAGTCGTGTCTGACTCTTTGTGACCCCATGGACTGTAGCCCACAAGGCTCCTCTGACCATGGAATTTTCCAGGCGAGCATACCAGAGCAAGTTGCCATTTCCTACTCCAGGGCATCTTCCTGACCCAGGGATCAAACCTTTACCTCCTGCATCTCCTGCACTGGCAGGTGGATTCTTTACCACTAGCGCCACTTGGGAAGGCCTCCTATAAATTTTTAAAGTTTGAATCACTATATGTCAGTGTAAAAAATAAGATTTGAAGAGTCTAATGATACAAAAATATCAGAATTTTGTTTCTTTCTTACAGAGAGGAATTACTTAAAAACACTAATATAAAGATGAGCTCACTAAAAAAGAAATCCTGTCCTACTGCAGAGCCTGATTTCAACAAAGCCACTCATTCTCCCCTTGATCACATACTCATCATCAAACCCAAGGAAAGTTATGGAGTAAGACCATGAGAGGAGGGATGGCACAGCCTAGATGCATTTCTTCAGTGCCCCCAGAGCACCTGAAGTCAGCAAAGGAGCAGGAAGGCCAGCTTTTTGCTCTGATGACCTTACATCATTGTTCTAGAGGGACAATCGCAGTCAGTTCAGTTCAGTCGCTCAGTCATGCCTGACTCTTTGTGACCCCATGGACTGCAGCACACCAGGCTTACCTGTCCGTAACCAATTCCCGGAGCTTGCTCAAACTCACATCCAATCAGTCGGTGATGCCATCCAACCATCTCATCCTCTGTCATCCCCTTCTCCTCCTGCCTTCCATCTTTCCCAGCATCAGGGTCTTTTCCAATGAGTCAGTTCTTCGCGTCAGGGGGCCAAAGTATTGGAGTTTCAGCTTCAGTCCTTCCAATGAATATTCAGGACTGATTTCCTTTAAGAGTGACTGGTTTAATCTCCTTGTAGTCAAAAGGATGATTGCAAAAGGCAAGTAATTACCAGGCTGTGAGCAGGTAAAGAGAAGCAAAAAGCAAAGGAGAAAAGGAACGATATAAGCATCTGAATGCAGAGTTTCAAAGAAGAGCAAGAAGAGATAAGAAAGCATTCCTCAGGAATCAATGCAAAGAAATAGAGGAAAACAACAGAATGGGAAAGACTAGATGTCTTCAAGAAAATTAGAGATACCAAGGGAACATTTCATGCAAAGATGGGCTCGATAAAGGACAGAAACGGTCTGGACCTAACAGAAGCAGAAGCTATTAAGAAGAGGTGGCAAGAATACACAGAAGAACTGTACAAAAAAGATCTTCATGACCCAGATAATCATGATGGTGTGATCACTCACCTAGAGCCAGCCATCCTGGAATGTGAAGTCAAGTGGGCCTTAGAAAGCATCACTACAAACAAAGCTAGTGGAGGTGACGGAATTCCAGTTGAGCTATTTCAAATCCTGAAAGATGATGCTGTGAAAGTGCTGCACTTGATATGCCAGAAAATTTGGAAAACTCAGCAGTGTCCACAGGACTGGAAAAGCTCAGTTTTCATTCCAATCCCAAAAAAAGGCAATGTCAAAGAATGCTCAAACTACTGCACAATGGCACTCATCTCACATGCTAGTAAAGTAATGCTCAAAATTCTCCAAGCCAGGCTTCAGCAATACGTGAACAGTAAACTTCCTGATGTCCAAGATGGTTTTAGAAAAGGCAGAGGAACCAGAGATCAAATTGCCAATATCTGCTGGATCATAGAAAAAGCAAGAGAGTTCCAGAAAAACATCTATTTCTGCTTTATTGACTATGCCAAAGCCTTTGACTGTGTGGATCACAATAAACTGTGGAAAATTCTGAAAGAGATGGGCATACCAGACAACCTGACTTACCTCTTGAGAAACCTATATGCAGGTAAGGAAGCAATAGTTAGAACTGGACATGGAACAACAGACTGGTTCCAAATAGGAAAAGAAGTACGTCAAGGCTGTATATTGTCAGCGTGCTTATTTAACTTCTATGCAGAGTACATCATGAGAAACGCTGGGCTGGAAGAAACACAAGCTGGAATCAAGATTGCTGGGAGAAATATCAATAAGCTCAGATATGCAGATGACACCACCCTTATGGCAGAAAGTGAAGAAGAACTAAAGAGCCTCTTGGTGAAAGTGAAAGAGGACAGTGAGAAAGTTGGCTTAAAGCTCAACATTCAGAAAACGAAGATGATGGCATTTGGTCCCATCACTTCATGGCAAATAGATGGGGAAACAATGGTACAGTGTCAGACTTTATTTTTTTGGGCTCCAAAATCACTGCAGATGATGACTGCAGCCATGAAATTAAAAGACGCTTACTCCTTGGAAGGAATGTTATGACCAACCTAGACAGCATATTCAAAAGCAGAGATATTACTTTGCCAACAAAGGTCTGTCTAGTCAAGGCTATGGTTTTTCCTGTGGTCATGTATGGATGTGAGAGTTGGACTATGAAGAAAGCTGAGTGCCCAAGAAATGATGCTTTTGAACTGTGGTGTTGGAGAAGACTCTTGAGAGTCCCTTGGACTGCAAGGAGATCCAACCAGTCCATTCTGAAGGAGATCAACTCTGGGATTTCTTTGGAAGGAATGATGCTAAAGCTGAAACTCCAGGACTTTGGCCACCTCATGCGAAGAGTTGACTCATTGGAAAAGACTCTGATGCTGGGAAGGATTGGGGGCAGGAGGAAAAGGGGACGACAGAGGATAAGATGGCTGGATGGCATCACCGACTCGATGGACGTGAGTTTGAGTGAACTCCGGGAGTTGGTGATGGACAGGGAGGCCTGGCATGCTGCGATTCATGGGGTCGCAGAGAGTCAGACACGACTGAGCGACTGATCTGAACTGAGTCCTATTCTAAACTGGGTCTGTGAACTGTTAGAAAACAAAGGATTTGTAACTGAGGTCAGCATACTTTTCTACAGGAAGAAACATTGAAACATTTTGTGGGGCCTTTCCCACAAAAGCTGATTTAATTATCCCACAATTCCTGAAGAAGCTTAGAAGCAAAAGCTAAAGTTGCCAGGGACCTCAGTGGCGATCTGCGTCCCAACTCCTCCTTCTCTCAGTGAGGAAGCAGAGGCCTAGTTACCAATAGACGCTGTCTCACTCCTCACCTTCCCCCGCCACATGCGCCTTGGTATTTCCAGCTGCTTCTCTTCAAGGGACTGGGCAGAGGGGGCCGTCTGCTGCCCCCCAACCCCCCGCCAGGTCCCTCGGAAGGCACTGGGTCCATCTGGCTCCCCTGCCCCCTTAGCTGAGGCTGTTCTGCCAGCGTCGGCGCACACAGGCCCATCTGTCTAATGGTCCATGCTGAGCGCCAGTACCATTTACACTCTTAGGAATTTCAGCCAATAAACCTGTGGGGGAGGTACTATCATCTCCATGTTTCAGATTCGGGAACTGAGTTTCAGAGGATAAAGAGCTAGGATGTGGAAGAGCCAGGATTTTCAACGGTGGCTGATTTCAGAGCCTACACTAGTAACTGTAAAGCAAGCCCGCCAGGCAGTCTCCCGGCAGTAGAAGAACCCTGTTGGTTCTACAACTAAAAGGTCGGGGAATCCACGCATCCGTTTCCACGCTGCAGGAGCCACCCTAATCCAGGCCAGCACCACCTTTTGCTTGTATATGAAGTAACCTCCTTACTCGCCCGCCTTGTTTCCCTCTAACCCACTCTCTGTACTGTAGACAAAGGGATCTTTGGAAACCATCAGTCAGATCACACACCTGGCCTGGCCCCACTCCCAACACCTACACCACCTTCATTTGGGTTTCACTGCACACAGAACTAAAATCAGAAGTCCTTTCCATGGCCAGAAGGCCTAGCCAGCTCCTGCCCCTGCCTTCCTCTCCAACTAACTTCAGTCTTTTTTTTTTTTTAATCACTCATTAAGCTCTAAGCAATTCCAGCCTTTCTACAAGTTCCTAGAACACCACCTCGGGACCTCTGCACTTTCCAGCCTCAGGACCTCTGCACTTGCTATTCTCACGCTGTGATCATTTTTCCTGAATCCTGGCCTGACCGGCCCTTCCATATCCCTCAGGTTGTAAGAGAAATATTCTTCCCTCTGGTCCTCTCTAATCACCCTTCTCGAATCTCTTTCCTGAATGGCGTACTCCTGTTTGCTTCTCAACACTCATCCAGCATTGGAGGCAGACTCTTTGCCCTCTGAGCCACCAGGGAATCCCACCCTCATCACAGCAGCAGTTAACTTATTTATGTCTGTCTCTGGGACAAGCCTTATTTATACTCTACCGCCTGCCCCAAGTACACACCTACCTGGCCCAGAGTGCTGCTCAGCAGGACAAAGTCAGAAGACTCATGTTCCATCTGGGCTCTGCCACCAAAACGCCTCAAGTGACCCTGGTTAAGCCATTTAATCTTATCTGCACACGCATGCATGCTCAGGTGTGTCTGACTCTTTGCGATCCCATGGATTGTAGTCCACCAGGTTCTTCCGTCCATGGAATTTTCCAGGCAAGAATACTGGAGTGGGTTGCCATTTCCTTCTCCAAGGGCTCTTCCCAACCCAGGGATCGAACCTGCATCTCTTGCGTCTCCTGCATCGGCAGGCAGTGCCACCTGGGAAAGCCCTGAGCTAATCTTGAGTAAGTTTTTATTTCCCAAGTGTTGAGCAGGATAACACCCAACAGTGCTGTTATGAATGTCTTATACCACCATGCATGTGAAATAACTATGCAAAGAGAACTGTGGTATGCAGAAGTCAGGTACTAGGACCTTTACAAGATGGATGATTTCTCGGGAAACCAACATATTGACTCTTTCCCAGTTTTATAAAATACTACATTCATTATATTTCTAAGAGTACAATCATTATTCTCTTCATTCTGACATTCAATTATTATTTGTTTTTCACTTCCTGAAAACATTCTTTTTTTGTTAATGCCTGACGCGTATTGTTCTTGAAGACATACACCTATCTTGGATTTTCAAAGGCAGAAAAATTTACTCTAGTTAAATTTAAAATTTTAAAATTTAGAATTTTTTCCCTATGTCTGCTCTATATCTTTTGAAAGATCAAGAGCCAAAGAATTCCTTTAAAAGACACCCAAGGAGAGCCAACAGAACCACTTCTGTGTGGTTACAACCAGCTGAACTGTTCCTGTAACTCCCTGCATTGCAGTGGCTATAAACTTTCCCCGAGTTCATTATCTTTAGGGCGATTCTCTAGATAGTACAAAACTGCAGTGACTCCCTCTAGGATCCCTGGCAAGCAAAGCCATCTCCAGGAACCACTAACACAGCAGTCCTGAGAAAGCTGCAGCAATTTGAGTACACAAAACACACCCTTGAACAGGGCCTCCCGTGGCTCAGTTGCTCAGATTGTCCGTTCAGTTGAAACCGTTTCACTGGGGCAACGAAATGCCCTTTATCCAAAGGGGATCTGATTATGGTCCCTGGGAAACATGTCACAACTGAGAGTTTCCTCTACAGGCAGCAGGCTTCTGTTGACAAGTACAATACTATGCTCACAACTTTTCTTAAACAAAGGTTTACTTAACCCACAAGATGTGAGAACAGAGGTGTGAATAAAAATGCTGGATGGGAATCTCAGTCTATCAAATACCTCTTTACATTATAATTCTTCCAAATAGCAACTTGGCTGGCTCCTCTGAAGCTTGGGAGAGATTTATAGGGTCATTTAAGGTCACATGGGAAACGAGCAACCCAAATCAGGATGTATTTACCTCACGTCCGACCCTCAAGGTCATCAGAAATCTGGGCTTGCAGCAATGGAGCAAAAAAGTGCCAAACTCAGCCAGCTTTTTATAGTCACACCAATTAGGAGACAGCCAAGGATTCTGGGCTTTGTTTCATCTGCTCCACAGGGCAAACCTCAAAAGCTGCTTGTGTATCCTGCTGGGCAAAGCTATATGACTTAAGAAGTCTTTGCTGCAGTCCATGGGGTCGCTAAGAGTTGGACACGACTTAGCAACTTCACTTTCACTTTTCACTTTCAAGCGTTGGAGAAGGAAACGGCAACCCACTCCAGTGTTCTTGCCTGGAGAATCCCAGGGACGGCAGGCTGCCGTCTATGGGGTCGCATGGAGTTGGACACTATTGAAGGAACTTAGCAGCAGCAGTAGGAAGTTGAAAGGACCAGAAATGATCCTACTGGGTGAAGTTTTTATTTTGTAACCATTTGTGCCCCTCATTATGTTGCAAAACATTGGGCTTTTCCATAGAAAGAAAGAAAAAAAAAAAAAAGATTGGGGCTGGGGACCGGGTTGAGGGTTGGTTCAAAAATACCTATGCTCTCATATTTTGGCTCTGATGGCAACAGCTTAAATAAAATATTTCCTTCTCTGTAGATATAAAAGGTTACAAACAAGATGTTTATTGATGTACTTAATCTTTATCTCCCAAGTTTATAAACAGCAAAGTTACATTCCTTTCTCTAGTTCTTCTCATCTCTGCCTTCCATACTTAGCTGGCCCAGTACAAACCAATACATAGTTTATGCTTTATGCTCTAATTTAAAAACGTGGCTTTATTTTGGCTTCTTTCTCTACAAAGAGGAAAACCTTAACTGGAAAACATTTAACTCCTTTAAACAAACAAATGAACAAACAAATGCATGTTTAGTGTGCTAGAAAGAAAAAAGAACTTTCTCTGTCCAGCGTGTACCTGGGGTCCATCCCACTCCAGAAATTTCTATATGGCTAACTCTCTATTTCACACTGGCCAAAATTAATTCCTCAAAGGTTACACAGCTACTGAAGAGGTACAATAACTCTGATTTCCACATGTGCATTTAAAGTAGAATCTCCAATGCTCATAAATCACTACATCCCAGAGACAGCACAGGGGCCCGCAGATGTGAGTCAAGGTTATGGAAAGCAGAAATGGCTTAAGGCCAGGCCACACTCTTCTTGAATGGATTAGACACACACAGTTTTAAAATCATCAGAAAGGCTCCTTTGTTTGTCTTCTGTGGTGGGGAGCCGAGCCGGAGATTCAATACGCTTCTGCACTTTCACTAAAAGATTCTAGGCTGGCAACACTGTCAGGCTGCCACGACCGAGTCAAGATCTGTATTGTCCTGAGAACTTGTGTGCACAGAGACACAATAAAGTTAAGACCCAGGAACTTAAAGGGATGGAACAAAGAAAATCGGCAGGGCTCAGGAAAATTCTGCCAAAACAGTAACTTCAAAAGCAGAGGTTTTGTGTAAAATGTCTTACCCAAAGTCAAATCTAGAAACGACTTCAGAAAATTCTCCAGCTGGCATCTCCTAAAGGAGGCATTGGAGCAATGGTTCTTATTACTATTTTTATTTTTACTGAGGTATCGTTGATTATAATGTTAAGTTTCAGGTGTACAAAACAATGATTCACAATTTTCAAAGGTTATAGTCTATTTATACTTGTTATAAAATATTGGCTATATTCCCTGTGTTGTACAATATACCCATGTAGCATTTATTTTATACATAGTAGCTTGTACCTCTTAATCCTCTATCCAAATCTGGCCCCTCCCCCTTCCCTCTCTCCACTGGTAACCCATAGTCTGTTCTTTATATCTGTGAATGTTTCTTTTTGATTATATTCTTTAGTAATGGTTTTAATTAAGATAACAGGTCTCAACATGGAGGTTTTATTTTTGGCTAATATAATAAAAATTTTAAAGATTATTTAGTTAAAAACTAAGTATCTCAGCAGACTTATATGCCAACTCAATAGAATGCAAAAGTAGAAATCAGACTCTTCTGGTCTCCAAGTGGATTATAATGTTACAATCACCAAAACAGTGTGGCCAGAATAGACAGAGTTCAGTGGGATGAACTTCAGAAACAGATCTGGTAGGGAAGGATTGTATTAACAGGTATGGCTCTGGTAAAGACAGCAATTGCCTCCCAACATCCACCCTCCCTTTATAAGAGAATCTCTATACTGTTGACAGCAGAACCATAGCCCTCTAAAAGAATTTTCCCCAGCCTCCGCTGTAGAGGAGCAGTCAATGAAATACAGTGTGGGGTGTCTGTGAAAGCTCTTAGATGAACCTGATTCAGGCCAGATGGCATGCCAGTGTGGCTTTCTGTCCCCGTTCATCCACTTTTCCGCTTGGAATTCTGACATGATGGTTCATACGGTAGTAACCACCTTGGGACCATGAACAGGCCAAGAGTATACTAGCAACCACAGCCCCCAAATCCTCAAAGCATGCAACCAGTAGCAATCACCCACTCTACAGTTTTATTATGTTAGAAAAATAAGCCTTTATATGTGTAAGCAAATTTGCAAAGGTGCAACTTTGAAAGAACATATGAAAATGGTAATGCTTCACACACACATGAATGAAGCTTAAATTGAAACCAGGTTAAAGTGTCCACTTGAACAACAGTATAATCCTATATACAGGCAAGCACAAGTGTGTCTCACACGAGGCTGAAATTCTCATCTGTTTGGATTCAGAGGCAAATGGTGGCTTTAGATAAACCTCTGAAGAAAAGCAAATTCTCAGAGTTATCAATTTAACTCTGATATTGGCATGAACTGAGCAGTCTGCTCACCAGGCCTCAGGTAAGCTCTCTTCAGCTTACAGCATACCCCCTCTTGGATCTCTGAAGGTCACCTTGCAGGTTGGCTGCCTTTGTGAGAGCATGTTTTGCAACAAACTTGTTGTATGTCAAGAAACAGAGTTTCAGCACCATGGAGGGTGAAGTGTGTCCAGCGGTTCTTCCCTCCTCCTCTTGCATGCTCCCCTTTCTCTCCTCCCTGCCATACCCTCAGCTGCCTCCATCTCACCCTCCTGCTTTATTTGTGTATAGCATTAAGGTTTGGAATTTAAAGCCAAGGTTTCTGAATTGAAGTCCTAAACTGCACTGACAAGAGGTCACTAATCTCGTTAGAACGTTGCCTCCTCATCTGTGAAAGAGGCTCAGGGGCGCTCACTCCCATGAATACAGTGATGACTAACTCAACTCATGCACTGGGTATATTTTGGCAGGAAAAGCCAATGGGTGCCATTTGAGAAAACCATTAAAAAAAATCAGTAGTGTTAAAAAGTCTTGTTCCTTAGCCTATCCTAGCAAAGCTGTCCCATAAATGTTTGCGAGGTCATGGGTGGGTGAGTGGCTGGATAGATGGATGGAAAGATGGGAGGCTGGCTGGCTGGAGAGGTAGATGGACATGGATAGATTCATGGTTAAAATTTCAACCATTTTTTTTTCCTCTTAAAAAAATTTTTTTTTAAGTTGAAGGATAATTGTTCTACAGAATTTTGCTGTTTTCTGTCAAACCTCAACATGAATCAGCCATAGGTATACATATGTCCCCTTCCTCCTGAACCTCCTTCCCACCTCCCTCCCCACCCCACCCCTCTAGGTTGATGCAGAGCCCCTGGTTGAGCTTCCTGAGCCATACAGCACATTCCTGAGGGCTGTCTATTTTACATATGGTAATGTCAGTTTCCATGTTACTCTCTCCATACATCTCACCCTCTCCTCCTGTCTCCCCATGTCCATAAGTCTGTTCTCTATCCACGTTTCTTTCTTTTTTATCTTTTTTAAATTAATTAATTTTAATGGGAGGCTAATTACTTTACAATATTGTGGTGGTTTCTGCCATACATTGACATGAATCCGCCATGGGTGGACATGTGTTCCCCATCCTGAACCCCCCTCCCACCTCCCTCCCCATCCCATCCCTCAGAGCTGTCCCAGTGCACCAGCCCTGAGCACCGTGTTCCATGCATTGAACCTGCACTGGTGATCTATTTCACATATGATAATATACAGGTTTCAGTGCTATTCTCTTAAATCATCCCACCCTCACCTTCTCCCACAGGATCCAAAAAATCTGTTCTATACATCTGTGTCTCTTTTGCTGTCTCGCATATAAGATTGTCATTACCATCTTTCTAAATTTCACATACATGCGTTAATATACTGTATAAGTGTTTTTCTTTCTGGCTTACTTCACTCTGTATAATAGGCTCCAGTTTCATCCACCTCATTAGAACTGATTCAAATGTATTCTTTTTAATGGCTGAGTAATACTCCATTGTGTATATGTACCACAGCTTTCTTATCCATTCATCTGCTGATGGACATCTAGGTTGCTTCCATGTCTTGGCTATTATAAACAGTGCTGCGATGAACATTGGGGTGCACGTGTCTCTTTCAATTCTGGTTTCCTTGGTGTGTATGCCCAGCAGTGGGATTGCTGGTCATATGGCAGTTCTATTTCCAGTTTTTTAAGGAATCTCCACACTGTTCTCCATAGTGGCTGTACTAGCCTGCATTCCCACCAACAGTATAAGAGGGTTCCCTTTTCTCCACACCCTCTCCAGCATTAATTGTTTGTAGACTTTTTGGCAGCAGCCATTCTGACTGGTGTGAGATGGTACCTCATTGTGGTTTTGATTTGCATTTCTCTGATAATGAGTGATGTTGAGCATCTTTTCATGTGTTTGTTAGCTATCTGTATGTCTTCTGGGAGAAATGTTTGTTTAGTTCTTTGGCCCATTTTTTGATTGGGTCATTTATTTTTCTGGTATTGAGCTGCATGAGCTGCTTGTATATTTTTGAGATTAATTCTTTGTCAGTTGCTTCGTTTGCTATGGTTCAGTGGCACTAAGCACATTCACACTGTTGTACAACCATCACCATCACTCATCTGCAAAACTTACCATCTTCCCCAAGTGAAACTCAGTGTCCATCAAACACTAAACACTCCCCTCTCCATGGCCCCTGGCAGCCGCCATTCTAGCTCATCTTCCTACGAATTCGACTTCTCTAAGGACCTTGTTTTAGAGGAATCATGCAATACGTCACTTCATAGCTGGTTTATCTCACTTAACACCAAGCCTCCAAGGTTCACTCACGTTACAGAGCATGTGAAAATTTCCTTCCTTTTAAGGCTGCATAGTATTTCCTTGGATGTACAAAACCACATTTTGTTTCTCCATTTGTGGAAAGTGTCTGTTTATGGACGCTTACATTGCTTCTACCTTTGGGTAACCGTGAATGCTGCTGCTATGGACATGAGTGAACAGATACTAGTTCACGGCTTTGCTTTCACTTGTGTCCATATTTTACACGTCTTTATTTTTATATATCCTATTTCTACCCCCCTTCACTGGCTGCCCATCCATCCAGCACTCACTCACTGGGTGTCTACTACGTCCCAGGCAGGCACGGTGTTAGAGCCTGGAGAGATGCAACTAGAGACTATGCTGTCTGGCGGAATAAATACACAGAGAAAGAGCCATGAGGTTCTGGGAGACTTGGCAACACCATTTGAGGAATCCCAGCGGCTTTGTTACATTGAAATTTTGTTGTTTAGAGATAAACTCCCAGAAAAGGTAAGTCACTAGCTAGCATTTAGAAAAGTCTCTTTTCTTTAGAGATTCTTTTGCTGTGGGGTTCATCTTACATCAGGGCTTCCCTGGAGGCTCAGACAGTAAAGAATCTGCCTGGGGTGCGGCAGACCCAGGTTTGAGCCCTGGGTTGGGAAGATCCCCAGGAGAAATGAATGGCTACCCACTCTAGTATTCTTGCCTGGAGAATTCCATGGACAGAGGAACCTGGTGGGCTACATACAGTCCATGGGGTCGCAGAGTCGGACGCGACTGAGTGACTTTCACATTTTCGCTTCTCCTTCGCATGCCCCCTCTGGTTCCGCATCCCTTCCTCCAGCTCCACAATCTGCACATCACCCTGCACTTTTCCACGATCCAGCCTTTGCGACTTATTTTGTGCCTACCTTGTGTGTCACTCCGCCTCTCTCTCCCAACCCATCAGCTTTGACTTCTCTCTGCTTCTGCCTGAGAGTAGGGCAGGCTGTGGCTGGAAGGGCTGAAGGAAGGGAGAACCTGGGGAAGACGATGGCTGGCAGAGAAAGCCCTCCTTGCTGCCCCCAGAAGATACGTGGGGGGGCGTGGGGCAAGGATGCCACAGTGCAAAACTTCCAGCCACGCCGCAGTGATGCAGAGAAGGAGGAAGAGAAAGGGAACACAGGGGCTGTGCTACGCCTTCTTCTTGCTGATCCTGGGCTTGCCCTCTGCTGCCATCTGAACGAGTTCTGCCATAGGCTGTCCTGGTAGAAGCAATACCAAGGTCTACAGAAACAGGATTGAAAAAACAGGGTTTCCAAGGTTCTGCAGAACCTCTATCCAAGAGCAGACCGGCTGATAGACCTGAGTCTGAGAGCAGCCAGGAAGCCTTCCTTCAAAGTGACAACCTCATCTATTTTCCCCTGAACTACACTGGAAAAACAACAAGGGGGGCAGGAAGAAGGAAAAGCAATCAAAGAGGCAGATGGACAGGATATCATGGAGATTTCCTAGAGATTACAAATAGTTCCCTTATCACCCAGCACTTTTTTTTTTTTTTTCTTGCCATGCTAATCTCGAATGTCACATCAAAAAAGGTTTGGTGGCATCCTGGAGGAGGAAAGTAGGCTTGGATTTTATTGGGATTTTTTGCAGTTTGGTTTAAAGCTGGTCTTTCAAAGCAGCATGATGGAGGTGGGAGAGGGCTGGAGTAGGACTGCATAAAGTGCTAGTCGCTTAGTGGTGTCCAAGTCGTTGCAACCCCATGGATTCAAGCCTGCCAGGCTCCTCTATCCATGGGATTTCCCAGGCAAGAATACTGGAGTGGGTTGCCATTTCCTTCTCCAGGGGATCTTCTCCAACCAGGGATGGAACCCGAGTCTCCTGCATTGCAGGTGGATTCCTTACCATCCGAGCCACCGGGACTGGATAAAGATCATGAATGATCATGAAGGACCATGAATGTGGGAGTGCAGGAGTCCAGGCATTTTTTCACGCTCTAGCAACCATGGCTCAAAAGCATTCTCGCCATAAAATTGTTCTGCTTTGCTTTCTGACTTTTAAAACTTTTTTTTGTGTGTGATTATATTATTTAAGTGTATTCCTTTAAGAATCATATATGAGTAAAATTTCACATTAAAAAACAATTAAATAACCCTAATCTCCCAGCAAAATACAGACTTGACCACAAAATATCTGAGTTCTAGAGCCTGGATGGCTAGGGTCCTGAAGCAGAGAGAAGTGACAAGGCATATTTTTTTGCTTCCCATTAGTTGAAAATTTCTGAATTCACCTTAATCTGACCATTAACAAGCTGAAACTTACCTTGGGTCACCTACACAAAAAACCAAGACGCTGATGGTATAAACATAATAGGGAGGGAAAAGCAATTGTCAGAGACCAACTGCTCCAGCCCAATGTACTAGGGAGACTGAACCATGTAGAGGGGGAGGGCACTCAGGAAGGATCTGGGAAAGATGCCTCACGTGGAGAAACCACGCCAGGGGCACTTCCGAACAGCGGTAATTTAAATGCAAACACCAATGGGGCTGATGACAAGCATTCTTCCGATTTTAGGCACCCCCAGGGTCCACAAAGATGCCAAGTTTTTAAGCCTCATTAACTGTGACAAAGGCCGCTAACCAAGATGCTCCTGTTGTTATTACTTCCTCGGGCCAGGACACCAGCAGAGAGATCAGCAGAGGGCTCAAAGGTTCACGTGAAAAAGGACAGAAGGACCCAAACAGATCTGGGCAGACTTGGGTCTAGTAAGATGAAACTCAACAGAGATAAATACAAAGGCTAACAGTCAGGTCCACAAAATTAACTGCATCGTACCAGATGGAGAAACGTGATTTCACAGGAGCACCTGGAGAGAATGGTTCAGGGTTCTGGCTGACTGTATATTCAGGAGGAGTCACAGTTTGTTTGGTACAAGACTGCCGAAAGATTTTTAAAAGGCAGAAAAACCAAACCAGAAACCAAACCAGTACAATCCTGGGCAACATGAAAACCACAAGCTGTAGAACGTTAGAGCCTAAAGGGATCTTACCATTTTGCACCAGCGTAGACTGTGGGACAGAGGAATGAATGGGTCTGTGTCTGAGTACCACCCTCTACCAGGACACTGATGGAAAAGTAAGCAAACCAGTGAGCTAGTGACCACAGGAGGGAAACGGAAGGCTAAGACTAAAGAAGGGAAAAAACAAAGAGGCCTGAAAGCTGGCTCCAAATATTAAATCATAGGCTTACTGGGCCCCATTGGCAGAGGTTCTGATTCAGCCGGTCTGATGGCTGAAGAATCTTCATTTCTAACAAGTTCCCAGGTGACGCTGGTGCAGCTTGTCCACAGATGACACTTTGAGAACCAGTGCTCTAAGGAACAACATCGTTGTTTTCACAATATATATATTTCTAAGATTTTACTAAGACATAATGGCCTGTTTTCTGCTAAGTCCAAATTAGGGAGAATTTACTGGTTTTGAAACACCACACATTTATATTTATGCTCCTTTTAAAACCTCATTGTTTAGCAGAAGTTCCACCTTTCTTTCTGACCCTTAGTGTTTCTTATTAGTTCAGCTTCACAAAGCAGACTTCTGCTTCCATTTCTGGCATTTTTATATAATAGGCAGTTTCCCTCTGGCCTTCTACTTTTCCTTAATTTTCTATTGTGTTCAGCAAATCAAGCTTCATTACATATTAAGATGTCACCTGCTTTTACCAAATGGTATCTGGTTTCCCATATCTTCTAAAATAGTAAATATTGACCCAATCCTTTCCCTTAAAATCCACACTGAGCACACCATGCCTGGGGGCCCATTAGGTTTTGAAGCAGCTGCATTCAACTCCTGATTAATATAATTTGATCTTATATATGTGAAGCTTCAGCCCGTAGATCCCACTTGGTAAATAACCAGCATGTGAAAATGCATATAAAATGACATGCAAAGCAATGCAAATTAATACAAAACATATATCTCTAATTTGCTTGGGAAAAGTTTGTACGCCTTGACATTGTTATTATCTGCTTTGCTTCTTGCGTTCTGACAAGCAGTGACCAGATCCTTTTATGGAATTTCATGGAGCATCCAGTACATGACACTTGTTGACATGCTAAGGGGGAAGTGACCCTGCCTGTGAGTCAGGCAAATGGGATCCTGGCCTTAACTTCCACCGCTCTCTGGACTTGGACAGGATCTCAAAATTCTGAGTCTCCGATTCTACGTCTGGAAATGATGGGAATGAGATCATCATCATAAAACCACCTGCTCTAAGGCTTACCGAGCATTCATTATGCAGCAGGTATAAGGCACACAGGCACATACTGTACAAAGATGAGGTACACACAAGTGTTGTGCACACACAGTGCACACACGCCTACCTTGTGCACACCTCATGCACACAGGCAATCCTCCCCACAGCCCCTGAGCAGCGACAGAACACACACACCCCTCCAATGTGGGGCCATTTCAGAGACCAGGAAACCAGGGCAGAAAGGTAAGGAAATGTGTGCAAGGTCATAAGGTAGGCAGTGGAAGGGTCAGAGCCAGGGACGCTCAGCAGTCACATTCCTGGGGCCGCTCTGAGCTACAGTGCAGCTCTCTTTCATGGTTTCCATCCATGTTCCTCCTCATCATTAAATTTCCACGATCTACAAAGTAAAACTTCAAATTTCACAGTCATGCGGGCTTCAAAACATCATTTCAGTAGATGGTGATGGTTTATGTTTTATGAGTTTGATAGTAAAATGGCAGCATAATCAGACTGTTTTTAACCTGTTGCAGCTTAGTTATGTGGCTTCTGCTTCGTTATGTGGCTTCTACTCATCCATCAGACCACAGTGATTGTGTGCTTAGTCACTCAATTGTATCCAACTCTTTGCAACCCCAGGGACTGTGGCCTGCCAGGCTCTGCCCATGGCATTTTCCAGGCAAGAATACTGGAGTGGGTTACCATTTCCTCCTTCAGAGGATCTTCCCAACCCAGGGATTGAACCCAGGTCTCCTGCGCTGCCTGCCTTGGCAGGTGGGTTCTTTACCACTGAGCCACCTGGGAATCCCACTCATCCATCAGGTCCACCTTAAATCTCCCCAAGAAGGCTTCCTGCCTCCCCCAGGTCAGTGAGCTACATCTGTCCCACTGCACCCCAATATGGGCCTGGCACACAGTAAGGACTCACTGAATTGGGACGGATTGGCTTTTCAACCTCACATCACACAACCTTACTATCTTATTGCCTTCTTCCTGCATCTAAACCAAAAAAGGAAATCACAGTTTTACTTCATAATCATAGTTTTAGCCATCACAGTTTTACTTCCAGTATGTGGGGCTACGATGAGGCCCAGGGCACCAAATCATACTGAGCAGTCACATTCCAGAGGCCGCTCTGAGCTACAGTGCAGCTCTCTTTCAGGGTTTCCATTTACATTCCTCCTTACCATTAAATTCCCATGATCTACAAAGTAAAACTTAAACTTCACGGTCACGTGGGCTTCAAAACACTGTTTCAGTAGATGGTGAACAGTGTGGCTTCCCTGGCTTCTGTCGTTATTCTCAAGAGGACCAGGAACTGGACATCACTACAGCCCCACCTGCCCCCGCCCGCCCAAGTGAGCTCACGCAAAGTCAGTTTCATAGCTACTGACTGCCCACCTATCCTGAGGGAACTTAGTGTGATGCCAAGCGCCCACCTTGACTTACTGCCCAAAACGCGCCATTCACTCTTACCTCCCTCTGGGCAGACCTTGTGGCATTCAGTAAACGTGCTTCTCAAAGGAGACAAATTTACAGTTGTCCCCACTTCCCGCCCCCAAAGGAATTCCTCCTTTCGCTCAGGGCCACACAACCTGATTCTTTGGATACTGTTTCTCTGCAATACAAGCATGATACGATTCAACAGCAGCTTAATCGATCATTTCTCACAGAGAATTGATTCTTAGAAAGTGCAACATAGGAACCGCTCTCTGCAGTAACCTCCTGACTTCTAAAGATTTTACTTCCTCAAGACGCCATCAACAAAACCTGTTAAAACTGACGGCTAGTTTCTAGATTGTCTTAAACTGATAGGTGGTTCCCGAAAGGCATGCTTCTGTAAAACCAGAAGAGGTGACTTCTATCTACCAAACCACATGAACATTTAATTTAATATCACTGAATGTCATTCCCAACTCCCTTAATCTGGTTTGCCTCTTTTCAGTTTAAAGGACTTCTGAGAAGAGGGAACGACAAGCGCCTAAGGGCGAAGGTCACCTCTCCCTTTTTCCAGCGAGAGGAAAACACGGTTTCCCCTATAACCACAAGGAAAACCTCACCAAGGCAGGACAGCTCAGTTCTGAAATGCACATACAGTATCCATCCGCTCGCACTGTTAGCCTACGAGAAGATGCTTAACTGACTCGAGAGCCCAGATCTCTTGGCTCAGATCCTCGGAGGCTCCCAGCTCGATGGAGGAGGTGCCGCCACCTCACAAGGGGACGATCCGGGCCAGCTCTGCGGTACGAAAACTTGACCGTAAAAAGCGCAGAAGCTCGTCCCAGCGGCAGGCGCGGCGGGGAGGACCGCTCCGCAGCTTCTAATCCGCGACCTACTCAAAGACGCGCACTCCCACCTGGTCCTAAAGGAGAAGCCGCGCCAGCAGCCCATTCCCGCGCGCCGCGCCCCGCGCCCGCCCCCTCGCCTCCGCCGCCCCCGGGCAGCGCGGCTCGGCGCCGCGGGTCCAGGCTGCGGAGAGGCTGGCGATGGCGCGGCGCAGCGCGCGTCCGACCCCCGGCTCCGCAGGTCCCTCGCGGACCCGCCCCTCGCCCCTCACCTGGGCGGCTCTCGGGGGCCGGGAGGAGCGAGACCGCAGGACCCACAGCCCGGGAAGGGGCGCGTCGGGGAGCCGCGTCCTCACCGCTCGGGGAGAGCCCGGGACGAAACCCAGGTACGGGTGCGCCCGGCTGCTCCCGGCCTCCCAGACCGGCCCGGCCCGGCCCCGGGAGCCCGGGATGCGGGCACCACGGCCGCGTCTGCAGGGCAGCCTCAGGCACACGCGCGCTGACCGCCCCGCAGCCGGCCGGCCTCGGAGAACTTTCCAGCGTCCGGCCGCCGCAGGGGCCCGAGTCAACGAGGGCGCGCAGCCGGGCCAGGGCTCAGCTAGGCTCGCGCGGCGGCTGCCCCGGGCCGACCCCTTCCTTGCTACCTCTCCCTCCCCGGCCGAGCGAGGGACGCGGCGCCCAGGTTCTCCCCAGCGGGGAAGTGAAAGTCGTGAGCAAGGGGTCCCGGGCATCCGCGGCTGCGCCAGGAGCCCCGCGCGCTGGCCCCGAGCGTTCCTCGCCGGCCTGCGTGGCCGAGTGGACTTACGAAAAGGGAGCGGGGGCGCCCCGGGCGCGGAGTCCCCGCAGATGGACGAGTCGCTCCGGCCCGGCCGCGAGCTGCGCTTCGGGCTCCCGGCCCCTCGGCGGCGGCGGCAGCCGCTGGCTCCGGGCTCTCGCCTCCTCCTCGTCCTGCGCCGCCACCTCCTCGGCGCGCCCGGCTGGGGAGTCGCTCTCCCCCGGCCGGGGGCTGGGAGCGCGCTGAGCGGCCCCCGTGACGTGGAGGGAAAGGAGGAGCGTCGCCGCCGCGCTCCCGCAGAGGGAGCTCCGGCCCCGCGCTCCGGGGCCCCGGCGCCGCGCCCCGGACTAAGTTCCCAGGTGCGCGGTGCGCTGCGCTCTCCGCCGGCGCTCGGAGCGTCCGCCAGCTTCGGTTCCCTCCCCGCGTTCAACAGCACGAAAGCGGAGGTCTGGAGAGCCAAGTGACTTGCCCAGAGATGATCAGAGGGCGGTGACGGAGCAAACACATCTGCGACTGCTTGCTTTTTCCTTTGCGAGGTCCTGCGGGAATCGCCTCGCTCTCGCTGGTTAAGACCCACAGGTCAGTGTCCCAGGCAGCCTGGAGAAATATCTAGGAGCGGCGTGGGAAGGTGGAGTTTTATGCCCCATAAATAGACTACAAAGTTGTTTTCCCGTCTGTACCTGCAGGTCAAATAGACACTCTAAGGCTTCCTCTTTACCCTCAAGCGGGGGTGAGGGTGGCGGGCCGTGCCGGCATGGTATCCGGTCCCATTTCTGTTCACCCTATTGCCGGAAACACGCCTACTTAACCAACTGGGCGATATCTCCGCCTCAGCCTTGGTGGCGGGTTCTTGTGAATAGACCAGCTCTGAGAAGTGGATGCCCTACCTTCCATACCTTCTAATTCCGCACCTTCCAGACTTATCTCGCTGCGCTCCAGTCCTTGGTAGCCAGCGAGGCTCCTGGGGGGCTGCCTTACTGACCGGGGATGCACCAGGGAAGTCAGTCCCAGCCGGTTTCTTCCTTCCGTTAACCCACGTAGACTGAGCGCCTGCTGTATGCCAGGTGTGTTGGTGAGGAGCCAGATCGGACCAGGTAAAACCGGTTAGGCCTTGCGACCCAGGAATCCTAAAAGAGGGAGCTGCATAGGACCCCATATCCTTTACTCCTAGGCTCTGAAATCTGCCCACAGTAGTAGAGACTCTGAGACCAGCCTGCCTTTAAAAAAAAAAAAAAAAATTCCCAGTGTTTGGAAAAAGAAGTATTTTCATAAATACTTTAATACTTTGCAGACTTATTTTCAAGCAAATGGCCAACTTTGCATTAATCTCTCCAGTGTGGCCCCCTGTTTCTGGAAGAATCATTAAAGGTCACATTTTTCACCCTTCTGGTCTTGCTCATGATAATGATAAGAACAACTAAGCCTTCTGTTACCTGCTGTGAGGACTGTTCTAAGCAATTTGGGCAGATAAATCTTTCAACCCTCACAACTTTATGAGGGAGATGCTATTTTTTCTATTCTGATTTTCCAGAGGAGAGGGAGGCAAGTGAGGGGAAATAACTTGCCAGTAAATGGCAGAACCGTAACTCAGGCCAGCGTGGTCTGTCCCAGTGTCCATGAGATAACAGCTGAGGAAACTGTGACTTCCAGGGCTCAGGGGTCCACCAGCCACCATCAGCCCGGCTCCCACCATAGGCCCCAGTTATCTAAGCAAGGGCTGCTAGGAAATCCAAACACATATAGTTTCTCCCAAATTGGTCAGTTTAAAAATATGGATATATCGTATCATAAAGTAGTTGTCCATTCACTTACTTGCAGCCCTGTTTCCAACTCCAGGATCAACCTTTTGTCACAAAGTAAACTGTTTCTATGATAAGACCTTAAAAAATACCTGTATGAACTTCCCTGGTGGCCCAGCAGTTAAGAATCTGCCTTCCAGTGCGGAGGACACCCATTAGATCCCTGGCTCAGGAACTAAAGATCCCACATGCTGTGGGACAACTGAGCCCGAGAGCTGAAGATCCCGAGCGCTGCCACTAAGACCCAACACAGCCAGAACAATTAAATCAATAACTATTAAAAAGTACCTTTACCGTAATGCTTGTAAACCCTTTCTTTCTTTTCTACCCAGACTATATTCAATTCATTCCCCGTCCTCTTCAGTTACCCTCTTCCCTTAAAGCCTTGCTCTGATCAGCATCCCAGGTCTTCAGAAAGGATGCCTCTCAGCTGCACATGTATGGGTTTATGCTTAGTCACTCAGTCATGTCCAATTCTTGTGACCCCATGGACTGTAGCCCACCAAGCTCCTCTGTCCATGGGATTTGCCTGGCAAGAATACTAGAGTGGGTTGCCGTTTCCTTCTCCAGGGGATCTTCCCAACTCAGGAATCAAACCTGCCTCTCCTGTGTTGGCAGGTGGATTCCTTACTGCTGAGCCACCAGGGAAGCCCCTAGGCTGCATGGTGGCCCCCTAAGGCCCCCCCTACACCCTACAGTGTGCTTAGCACTCCTAGGGTGTTAGTTTCCCGGGACTGCCATAACAAGTCTCTACAGACTGGGTGACTCCAGACAGTATAAATTTACTCTTTCACAGTTTAGAAGTGTGACATCAAGGCATTGGCCAGACTGTGCTCTCTTTGAAGGATCTTAAGTTCAGTAGGGGCTTCCCTGGTGGCTCAGTGGTAAAGAATCTGCCTGCCAATGCAGGAGACGCGGGTTCGATCTTGGGTCAAGAAAGATCCCCTGGAGGAGGAAATGGTAACCCACTCCAGTATTCTTGCCCAGGAAATCCCATGGAGAGAGGAGCTGCAGTGGTGGGCTACAGTCCATGGGGTTACAAAGGAGTTAGACATGACTTAGAGATAAAACAACAACGAAGTCCAGTATGACCTATTCATAACTTGATTACATATGCAAAGACATGACCTTTGAGGGGACACTTGTCAACCCAGTACAACACCCAAAAGTCACTGTTAATGAAAACACATTGTTTGAGCTAAGAATACAAAGAGGCATGCATAAATCACAGACCTTGCCCTCAAAGAAAAGACACTGTAGTTACAGAGGTCGTAACTTCACAGTAACTACACGTCCTGTACGCAGAACATGCATCACCAACAAGACAGGAGACGCTTAGAATCAGCTGCCTGGGACCAAAGGGCAGCAGTGCCAGGGGAATTCACTGAGGATGCCACTAAAGGACTTCACTCAGAGTACAGGGAGTTCCGAGCAGGTCCTTGAAGGAAAAGCAGGAAAGGCGAAGCTAAATAAGGAGGGCTTGTCAAAAGCACAGCTCCAAAGGGGAGGATGTGCCTGAATCTTACTTCTGAAGTTTTGCTGTAGAAATGGGAGGCTGAAAAGGATGTAGATAAGTGCCATACAGAGTGGAAGAACTCAGTGAATTACTCTTTGATAATACTATGCTGTAATACTACTGCAGCAGTGAGCAGGCTGTGAAGTGGTCCCTAATTCATTCATGTTATTTGGTCTTTATGGCAATCTTGAGTGCTGTTATACAGCCAAGGATCCTGGGGCTCAAAGAAATACTAACGTGTCCAGGTAAATCAGCAAATCAGTTGTAGAACTAGTAGGAAACACATTGGTCTTGCTATTCTTCGTTTAGGAATTCCGCCACAAAATAATGTGCTTCCTGAGTGACCCTTCCAGTCCTGATAGTGTTGTTCTTGGCCCAAGGAAACCATTTGAAGAAGACAGTAATCCTGCAAGAAATGGAAATGTCTTCTAAAAGTCATGTAAATCCCAAATTGGAATTGTGGTAAGCCCTTCCCAGCCATCTGAATTACTTTCATGAAACCTTATGAGGAATTTCTGATGTATTTAAAAAGTCTTCTTAGGCCTTCAGAGACATCATAGGATCCAGTGTCTTTCTGCAGAACTAACTTAGCTGGTTATCTTAAGGAAATAGGGGCTGGATGGAACTTGAAGGCATGCAGAAACACTGATAAGAAGTTGAGGGGAAGTTGAATACAAAAGACAAGAAATTACACCACAGTCAGCAGAAACTGATAATTCAAGCTCTAGGTCTGGGCTCACCAGCGTGGAGTCAAGCACAGATGACCAGATCTTGGCATGTTTTGGAGGCTTTCTAATAGGAATTTGTCACAGGCTACCAACGGGAAGCAAGCAGGAAGTCTAGCCTTGGGTTGGCTATCTGATACTTACTGTGTTTCCCTGGATTTTCCTGTACTTAGCAAGCATGTAGCTTGCCAGATTCTCTGCTGGCTGAGTGTTTAAAGGTATATTTAAGGATGAAATGCTTTGGAGACTAATGTGATTCACTGAACTCTTGCTTGTGCAAAATGCTGCACTGGTTGCTATGGAAGAATACAAAAATACAACAGCCCTTGACCTTGGAGAAAATCTCATTTAATTTAGGAGATATGAGACATATAAAGTGTACATGATCTAAGTGAGACTAAATGAGATTTGTAAGCAGCTTCTCATGTTTAGATACAACTTCTTACGATGAGGCCCTCCCAGCTCCCCTTTTTAAAGCCATGTCCTGCTTTGGAGAAAGGACCAGGACGGGTGAGGCAAGTGGGACAGAGGGATGTGGGGGTGGTGGGGGTAGTGGCTGAGAGCACTGTCCAGGCCCCGAGCCAGCTGGCCGGCTGATGGAGTTTCACAGAAAAGCGCTACAAGGGAAGAGCTTGCTCTTGGGAAAATAGAGAAATAGGGTGCGGAGGCAGTAGACTTTTCCCTGTATGTCGACTGAGGGGCTTATGTCATTTGGCTTGGCTTCTAAAGGAAAAGGAGACCCACCACTACAGAGACAGGGCTCTAGGGCTCACATTACTATACATAAAGTCATTTGAGGCACAGAGCTAAGCTCTTCCAAATTTAACTGTTCACTCCTTTTTTTTATCCTGGTTTTTTATTTGGGTCAAAATCACCATTTTCTTTTTATCCCCCTTTTTTAAAAAATTGAAGTATAGTTGATTGATAATGTATTGGTTTCATGTGTACAGCAAAGTGATTCAGTTATACACACATATATGTTCTTTTTCAGATTACAGAATATTGCAAACCAACATTTTTTTAAACCTCTTCATTTCCATCACCAGTATTTCTTTTGGGGACATTTTTACACAAAGAGACATAGTTTCTGTTTTGTTTAATCATTTCACGACAGTTAATGAGTAGGCAATAATGAACAGAACCAAAAAAGCTGTGCTGAACTGAAGATGCTAGGGGATTGGCAAGGCTCACCCACTAGCTGGGTAACTTGCCTCACCATTTCCTTGCCTCCAGCTTTGAAGGACATGAACCAGCTTCGTATCTCAGCCACAAGGCCAGACATCAGTGAACTTTAAGATGTGTCGTGAACAGCTGAAAACAGAAATGTTAACTGCTTTTACCTTTACAAGTATCACTACTTACATTACAGCTTCAAATGTTTGCACCTACTGTTCCTACTTTAAAGAAGCCTAAATGAAAGAATATGAACTTACAAATACGGCCAACGAATTTAAAAGTTAACTATGCAGCCTATCGGAGAAGGCAATGGCACCCCACTCCAGTACTCTTGCCTGGAGAATCCCAGGGACAGGGGAGCCTGGTGGGCTGCCGTCCATGGGGTCGCGAAGAGTCGGACACGACTGAGCGACTTCACGCTCACTTTTCACTTCCATGCATTGGAGAAGGAAATGGCAACCCACTCCAGTGTTCGTGCCTGGAGAATCCCAGGGACTGGGGAGCCTGGTGGGCTGCCGTCCATTGGGTCGCACAGAGTCGGACTCGACTGAAGCGACTTAGCAGCAGCAGCAGCATGCGGCCTATATGAGGGACTTTAAGATACAGGCAGCTTGATCTATTGTTCAGTCACCAAGTCGTGCCCAACTCTTTGCGACCCCATGGACTGCATGCAGCACACCAGGTTTCCCCGTCCTTCACTGTCTCCTGGAGTTTGCGCAAATTCATATCCATTGAGTCAGTGATGCTTATCTAACTATCTCATCCTTGATCTGGCATGGCTTCAAATTCCATTCTTCTTATTTAACTGGTAAGAGAATTCAGGACATGAAAACATTACAATTAACATTTAAGCAGAAACTTTCCACATTTCTTGGCTTTTATGTGTTTGAGAGAGATGTATCCCTGGTTTCCTTTTGCAAAGCAGGCTTCAACAAAAATGAAATGAGAATAAATAGAAAATGAGTCCAAAGAAAACACATGTGGAGGTTATGTGCTATTATCCCTCACAGTCTTTGAGAACTCAATGAGACTTCAAATCCAAGTCTTATGGGCACATGCAGTCAATTAACAGGGTAGTTTTCCATGAAAACTGAGTTTGGGCAGTATCTCAGATGAATCAACTTTACTTTATGCCTGGGGCTCCTAGATTGAAAAAGAGAAAGCCCAAGAGCAGGGATCAACGGATTTGTACTGAAGCTCTTCCAGCAGGAATTTTGCATTCCATTTTCCACCAGCGAGCATCTCTGTCTGCCCTGCCTGTCATTCACCAAAGTGAGTCAACACTGACTCCTCAGAATGTGTAGGTGGCAGGAGTCAGTAGGGCCGCTGTCACTCAGAAAGATGTCAACACTTTTAATCATAATGTCTATTTTTTAGGCAGATACCTTTGATTTAGAGAGAGGAAACATATGATACCTAACAGCGTGAGTTCTGAAACCAGCTTACCAGGTTTGAATCCCAGCTCTACCACTTGGTGGTACAAGTGTGACTTTGGGCCAGTTTACTTCATCCTATACCTTGATTTCCTCATCTGTAAAATGGGGACAATAGTTCTACCTCATAGGGTGTGGTTAAGATTAAATGAGATAATACATTGGAAGTGCTTCTAACAATGACTTGGTATAC
Source organism: Capricornis sumatraensis (assembly GCF_032405125.1). Classification (NCBI taxonomy): domain Eukaryota; kingdom Metazoa; phylum Chordata; class Mammalia; order Artiodactyla; family Bovidae; genus Capricornis; species Capricornis sumatraensis. The sequence goes on along the minus strand of NC_091070.1, from coordinate 94,172,704 downwards.
GTTAGGTGCAATAAATACTAGCTCTCACCCCACCCCAGCCTTACTCACATGCTTTTTTTTTTTTTACTCGCCGAGTCCGGAGTGTATATGTCTGACTGCTCTTCTGCACCTGGGCATGTACTTAAACTCTTCTCAGCCAATCAAGAGTAGCCCGCTTCCCTGGCTAGTGACTGATGTAGGAACAGGCAGAAGGTAAAATTTTGCCTAATGAAATAAACTTTCCTGGGGTGGTGGTGGTGGCGTTCAAGGAAGGTTTCTTCCCAAATGATGTGCGTTGGTGGGAATGTTTCTTTCTTCTTCTAATGTTGCTGTTTCTGCATCTACATCTGCCTGAAACAGCAGAGTCATCTTGGCACCCTGAAGGGAGCTGGAAGAAAGATGGAAACAGTCATAACACTGTTGAGTTAAAGAGCTAACCAACCCCCAGATTCCTACCTCTGGACTTGTTATATGAAAGGATAAATTTTCCATTTTGAATATGGTTTTCTGTTGTGACTTGAATATACTCTGTATTTCTTGAGTATCTAGTGTGTCTGAGATATTTTATTGGAAACATGAAGTATAAAACTATAAAGCTGACCTCGACAAGTTTTCCAGCTACTTGAAGACAAGTTTTTCCAGCTACTTGAGGGAAATAAGCCATGAAAAGAACACTAATACCAAGCAGCAAATATTCAGTGCTTGGCCTGAGAAAGCAACCCAGGAGGATATGTATAAGGAGAGGGATCAAAGAATAAGGAAAACATAAATGGACAGATGAGAGAGGGAACGTTCTTGATAGTAAACAAAATATTGGGTAGAGTTAGGGATTGTGTTAGTTTGCCAGGGCTGCCAAACCGGACGGCTTAAACAACAGAAGATTATTGATCTGGAGGGGAGAAGTCTAAGATCGAAGGGTCAGCGGGGTTGATTTCATTCAGAGGCCTCTCTCCTTTGTTTACAGATGGCTGCCTTTTAGCTCTGTCCTTATAGGGTCTTTTACCTGTTCACATGTACCCCGGGATCCATTAGTACACCCAAAAATTTTTCATAAAGGATACCAGTCAGACTGTATGAGGACCTACTTCAACTGCCTTATTTTAAACATCTCTTTTAACAATCCTGTCTCCAAATACAGTCACATTCTGAGCGACTGAAAGCTAGGAATTCAACATATGAATTTTGAGAGGACACAATTTCAGCCCATAAAAGGGATGAAAAGGGAGTTTAAGAGTGAGTCAAAGGTTACAGATGATTGGGAGATTAAGCTGGAAAGTTATGTCAGGACCAGAGAGTAGGAGCCTCAAACCTTGGGCTGAAGTTTACTCCTGCAGCAGCAGCAAGGAAGTAAAAATAGACCTTTAGGAAGAATAATTTGGCACAGTGTGCTGCAGGTTTTTATAAGGCAAAGAACTGGGGTGAGAGAAATGGGATGAGGTTGCACGTAGTCTAGTCCTGATAAAGGACTGAACTCAGGAAGGGAACTTGAAGGGACTGAATGAAAGAGAAGTGTAAGAGAAAAGGACAAGATGTATTCTGGGACACTGCCAGCTATCAGGCCAGTGGAAGCTAATCTAATTCAAGTCTTACAAGAAAGTGTTATTTTGTCGTAACAGGATTCTGAGTCCAATTCGGGTGATTGGGGTTCCAGCTCTCTAATACTTAGGAGTACCTGTCTGAAAGTCTTCCTTGTTGGGTATGAAGTATCCTGGAGGTGTTCAGGAAGTTAATTTTATTGAAAGGATACAAATATCAGGGATTGTATAATTGGATATTCTTGGAGGTCTCTTATAATAGTTCAAGGTCTAGAAGTTAAACTAACTTTTTAGGGTCTAAAAGCCTTTCATTTAGAACCCAGAATAGACAAAATGTCTTGCCATCACTCCAAATTGCCCAGTCATCTCAGAGGGAAGATCTGGGGTAAGGCAGCTCTCTGGACCCGAGTCTGGCTTGAAGTAGACCCTTGTGTTTAGTTTGGGCAATACTCATATGCCTCTACCAGGTGTTATGTCAGTTACCAGTTGGTATATTTAATGTTAAATGGGCTTAGAAAATTAAGTTTAAGAATTTGATTACTAAAATGAAAACTCAGAATTGCAAGATTGGAAGAATTGATGCTTTTGAACTTTGGTGTTGGAGAAGCCGCTTGAGAGTCCCATGGACTGCAAGGAGATCCAACTAGTCCATTCTAAAGGAGATCAGTCCTGGGTGTTCACTGGAAGGACTGATGCTGAAGTTGAAACTCCAATACTTTGGCCACCTGATGCGAAGAGCTGACTCACTGGAAAACACCCTAATTCTGGGAAAGATTGAAGGCAGGAGGAGAAGGGGATGACAGAGGATGAAATGGTTGCATGGCATCACCAACTCGATGGACATGAGTTTGAGTAAGCTCCAGGAGTTAGTTGGTGATGGACAGGGAAGCCTGCTGTGCTGCAGTCCATGGGGTCGCAAAGAGTCGGACACGACTGAGCGACTGAACTGAACTGAGAACGTATGACTTTTATAAACTGTAATCACTAATAAACAAAAGACCTGCTTTTAAGTTATTTTATTAAAACTTTTTAAATTACAAAAGAAATGTTTGGCTTTTTAAATTTTATTTTTTGGCTTTTTTATTTTTAAAATGTTGAATGTAAGCTGCAAAACATCTTTCTACCTTCCCCAGTCCAGCTCCCTCAGGGATAGGCACTACAGTTTTATTTGTAGCATTCCAGACCTTTTACTGGACATTCCCAACACCACACACATACTTATGCATACAAATACACATTTCATAGCTTATAAAGTATATATACCATATATAAAATATGTATAAATATAATATATGGCTTTACATATTACACATGCACTCAAGGCATATAATTTTTCTTTAACATAATCAGGAGTTATACTAAAGACTGTCTAACAATCTGCATTTTTTTTTAGTTACTTATATATACAATTTCCCATGTAAGTACATATATTCCCAGATGGTCCATGTTTTAAATATCTCCTTAAGGAATGAAAGCCAAACAGATCACCAAATAAGGTAGGCTATTCAAAAATTAGAAAAATAGGGTAGTCTAAGAAAATGATAATGGAATAATTCTTGTCAGGTCTCACACATTACAACATGTAGGGTCACTTTATCCTGAACATTTTCAATTGACTCTCAAAGGAAGGAAAAATAAAATGATCTGTCTTTACACTTTTATTAATAGGCAAAACTTTTCAGCTGCTTTCCTTTCAGATATTTCAAATTTTTATCTGAATAGAAAGAATAAACACAGTACCAATTTCAAAGTTGCCAAAGGGTGCACGTAGTTAGAAGTCCTTCTTTCCCTGTAGCTCTTCAATCCCATAATTCTCTCCACGGGCAACTGCTGACCAGGTCACTGTGTATTCTAAAGATATTTAAGATTCTGTACATTTAAAATAAGAAAATATCAAGAAGCAACACATTATGGCTCCTCTGCATCCCCACCAAATTCCAGCACTTGCTGCTGCTGCTGCTGCTAACTCGCCCCAGTCGTGTCCAACTCCGTGCGACCCCACAGACAGCAGCCCCCAGGCTCCCCTGTCCCTAGAGTAATCTTTATTGCAGTTTGACATCGCTACCCAAAAAATGAGAGAGAAAGGACAGAATTAGGCCACAGAGTTACAAAGCATATTTGGGAATCTGGGGTAATTATCAGATAAGAATAAGATGGCTATCAAAGACAGCTATTAAGACACTTGTTTTTTTGAAAAGCTTATGAAAACCTATAAAACTCTTGAATAGAATCCTTTAAAAATAACTTCATGGCAATGTAGCAAACTTTACAGGTAAAATATACACCCTACTTAAAATAATCAGCCCCCAAATCAACCCTTGATTCATTGTTTACTGTAAGACAGCACAGCTATAATTCCATCGACACTAAATTTTATGAAACTTATGATAAACCTCTTTCATACTTCTACATTTTGATTTCAATATAAATTCCAAAGTAAATGGGGAGTAGATAGTAAGGTTTTAAGTTCTTTTTTGAAGTAGATTCACTTTACCAGGGATTTTTTAAGACCAATTATCACTCCTAGTTGTATCCTTACTTCCCGTAAAGAACAACTGTTATTTATGCAAAAGTGAGGTGTTGATTTAAAGATTAAAAGTCTGTGATAGTAAAAAGAAAGCCAGAGAGTCAATATTGTTTCTGTCAAAAATGTCTTTAATTGCAAAAAGTATTAATCTTACTGTAATAGCTGAAGTTACATGTTTTCTTATATAGACATTATACTTACACATCTTAAGCAGCAGCTCATAAAGTGTGTGTTAAATAGGTTCACCAGTCCAAACAAGATGAATTATGAACATCGACTAATAACATGAACAAATATCAAATAAGTTATTTAAAAGCAAGGCTTTAGAATGTTAGCTCCTCACATTCCGCATAGAACTTCCAATGCTCATCCATTATATGGCATGGGAGGAATTCTTGATCACTGCTTAACAGTATTTCTTTTATTTGAAGATAATGTGGGATGCTTTGCATTGATTCTTTGGAAGTTCCTGTTTAAAGAAGTGTCAACAAATTAGAAACTGCCTTTTGAAAAAATAAGATTGAAATTTACTTATTACAAACCTTAGACCCTGGTCAAGTGTATTAGCACACATAACAGGTTTTCTTGCCAGGTCATTCTTCACTCACTCCATTTTCTATACCCAAGAGAAAGCTGTAAATCAGCATTGACCCATCTGGGAAGAAAGAAGCCTGTTTGCAGTCTAAAGTACCAAGGCCAAAAAAGGATAACTGAAGGTTCTGAAGGTAACAAAGTCCCTCTGTGCCTCCATTTCCAATAAACTGAGGGTAAAGTAGTTGTGAAGATTAAATGAGACATCGCATGTGAAATGCGTGGCTACTGCCTAATACACAGCAAACACTCAATAATACTAGCTGCTGTTATTGTCATATTTATTACTGAAGACATTGTTAGGCTGGAAGATGGGTGATCAGTTTTCTAGGTCACACAAACTTGGTTGTGACCTCAAACAAGTTATATGGCTTCTCTAGACTTCCATCTCCTCTGAGAGGTGAGAGATGACCCACGGGGTCCCTTTCGGCTCTGCCCATCTGAATCAATGATTCTAAAATTGGCTTCTTTAAGCTCCCTGCCAGTCTCAGAGATTCCTTTCTTGAAGACTGGCTATATGACCTGTAAGTCACTCAGCTAATTAAATCTTATTCCAGGGATAGCACCAATATGCGTCTGTGTGACCTCGGCCAGGCAGTTTCAGATAGACACGCTGTAAGTCCGAGAGCTCTGCTCATAATTCTAAGCAGTACAAATGTTTGCACAGTTACCCATCTGCATAGATATCTGGGGTTTCTAATAACTAGGACTCATTTATCTTTCTAGTGGTGATCCCACACTAATTTGCCTCTGGAGGACGATCCTTTCCTGTCACACTTGGCCCAGGTGCTTCTGGTGAAATTGCTCTCAACTGTGTGGCTGAACCACACTGCCTGCCTCTTGTCAGCTCCATCTTAGGTCTGCAGTCCATCCCCTCCCCTTTCTGCACGACCACACCTTAGTCTGCTCCTGAGGAATGTGCCCATCAACCCACTCCAGTATTCTTGCCTGGAGAATTCCATGGACAGAAGAGTCTGGCAGGCTTCAGGGGGTTGCAGAGAGTCAGGACTGAGCAACTACCACTCACTCACTCAAGGAATGTGCCCAAGCCAGATAAACGCCCTAACATCTTGCCTTACCCTTGCTTTCAACTGATGTGAAAACTGAAAGAATGCCTTTTGCTGAGGTATGGTAAATGGTCGTGAGACCCCCAGGGAAGGGCGGGGAGTTCCATCAGCGCGGCCCAACCAGGCTTCTCCCTAGTAGTCAGGTTCTGTTCTTAGCTTTGGTCCCTTCAAGTGCTCCTTACCCTCTGCAGAGGCACGCAGTACCGCTGTGAATGCTTCTGGATCATCTCCTGACCCTCCCACCTGTGCGTAAGTTACCCACAGTAAACACTTCACAACTGTACTTTAAGGAGTTGCCTGCTTAGTGTTTTGGTCTTCAAGTTTCTTCTCCGTTCAGGGGACATTATTCAATGTCTCTGCTTTCCAACATCAATCTGATTGGTTTAGATATGACCCAATTAGTGAACAGGTATTGATTCATGGTAAGAACATGACCCATTCAGAGTAGATTACATGCAATGAGATCTTTGCTTCACCTTCTAGAAAAGAGTCACCTCCAGGTTCTTCCCCTCTGGACTTGGATCTGAAAGCATGGAGCTCTGGAATGAGGAGAGGAGAGGCTGTTACAAGGGAGCTAAGAAATGGAGAGTGAGAAACAGGCGGTGCCACTTCCTTGGTAAACCCACAGACAGCCTGCTGTCTGAACCCGGGCTTAGGTCTTAAAACCTATTCCTGGTACACAAACCAACAAAATCTCTTTTTAGGGGGTTTTAAGGCAGTCTGACTTGGGTTTTAATCTGTTACATATGACTCAAAGAATTTAAACCTTTTTACACATGGTCCATATGTAAACAAAATAATTCCTTTATTAGCAGCTTTGTTGTAGACAAAGCTGTCTATCTGAGGCAAGGTATCCCACCAAAGCTGGAAGTGGAGAGCATTCTTTCAAGAAAAACTCATGGAAATAAGTTTAAATATGTACTTAGGTTCATTTTGCTAATATTATCTTAGTTTCATAAGAGCAAGGATGGGCTTGTATACACAAAAGACCTATTTCCTCTGTCCATTGAGTGGGCCTTGCCTTGAAAGTCACAGACCCAAACAGGGGCACTTGTGAAAGATGGCTGGGAGCACCTGCTGAGCTTTATCTTATCTGTAATGGGCGTAACCAGAAAGGATCAGCACAGTGCTCACACAGCAAAGGTCACCAACAGACCTGCAGGCTGATAAGCAGCAGTAGCTTCAAGGGGAGTGACCTGCCCATTTTCCCAGCTGACATACTCCAAACAGAGGGGCCCAAATCTGGGGTGCGGAGATGACACACCTGAAGTGTTTGAAAGACAGTGTTTTCAGATGAACGTCTGTTAATCTATTAACCCCTAGAAGTGGGGTTTTCAACCAAGTAATGCTAGTGCTAAACACTCTGATGCTGGGAGGGATTGGGGGCAGGAGGAGAAGGGGACGACAGAGGATGAGATGGCTGGATGGCATCACTGACTCGATGGTCGTGAGTCTGAGTGAACTCCCGGAGTTGGTGATGGACAGGGAGGCCTCGCGTGCTGCGATTCATGGGGTCGCAAAGAGTCGGACACGACTGAGCGACTGAACTGAACTGAGTGTTAAACATCCTTTTCCTTTTGCTTTACCATTCCCATCATTCATCACCTTTGTCAAATGAGGAAGTAAGAAATACGAAAGCTTTCTGTAAAACTGTAAAGTGTTATTCAACATTGCTTTGCACTCTAAACGAGCTTTGCTTGGAGATGATTTGGGTTTCTCTCTCCCTCATGGGCTGTAATAAATTGAGAGAAAGGGACCATTTTAGGTCCATCTCCTCTTTTTGTTGTTGTTTTTTGTTTGTTTGTTTTAAGCAGTGCTGACTTTATCAGTAAAGTCAGTAGGGTGTGCTGGCTTTGATGTACCACTTTCTCAACAGGTTAGCTGCGTGTGCTGGTTTTGATGTACCACTTTCTCAACAGGTTAGCTGTGACAGTATCCACAAGGGTTATTTGGTTGATAGTCTAGCTAGTAGCTGTTCACATGGCTTCTCTTTCAAAGGGACAGAGGTCATGGCAGCCAAAATCCCACTCCCAGATCCACTTCTCACTGTTAGCATACTGTTAGTAATTAGAATTGCTTCTGAATTTCCTGTAATCACAGGACTTTAGGAAAACTGCAAGGGGCTCCGTGGTAACGGGCGGTGCCACTTCCTTGGTAAACCCATGGACAGAAGTCCTGGGAATACACTATCACACCACAGAATGCAGTATTAAGGACATCTCCTCATTTCTCACAGTACACCCTCTTTTCCACAATAACCAGACTGGAAAAATCAGAGGTCACTCTGCAAAACCCCTGCCCTCATCTCCTTTGCCTCTCGCCCTCTGCTGTCTCTCCCTTCTCCCCTGCCTCCTCTTCTGCACCGGGGAACTCTGAGCTCCGTCCACCACTCACTCCCACCCATTTCATTCCAGCCAGTGCTGCCAGGAGCCGGAACTTTGGCTGACCACAACTTCTAACGCTTCCAAGTTTCTTTGTTGTTATCTACTTCTCGATACATTGGGACCAGGCGAGCAACGAAACAAACAAACAAACAAAAAACACACACAAATATACAGAAAACTGAGCTAAACAGAGTAAGCCCCAGGTAAGGAAATGTAAGAATGCAGCCGATTAATTTCAAATGTACGATCCTGGTTTGAATTGTGTTAAGTAACTATACAATTGCTACATTATCCTAGTACGTAACAGTACAAGCTTCAAAAACATTTGAATCATTCTAGACAAGTCACATTCAGCAAAGTTAAAGACAAAGAGCTTCACTAACTTTCCTTCCTTTTTTGAAGCTGAACAAACCTTTTCTCCATGCCACATATGAAAGCATACCTGAAAGGCTGAATGCCAGTATATAATGTTTTAATAACTCTTCACTTTTTCTTTTCATAAAAAATTAAATATATATCTAGTAGAGTATATGTACATAAAATGAGTAAAAATATATCATGAGATGTATTATCAGTCTTCTGAGAAATAATAATAATCTGTTATTAACAGCAGCTGAGGACACAGCTACAGAATTACGAGTCTCCTCAGTGGGTCCGCGTCTGGGCTCACTCTGCAAGCCTCCTGGCTTCAGGGCTTTTAGAGCTGAGCTCGTATGTTTTCAGTTCAGTTCAGTCGCTCAGTCGTGTCCGACTCTTTGCGACCCCATGAATCGCAGCACGCCAGGCCTCCCTGTCCATCACCAATTCCTGGAGTTCACTCAGACTCACGTCCATCGAGTCCGTGATGCCATCCAGCCATCTCATCCTCTGTCATCCCCTTCTCCTCCTGCCCCCAATCCCTCCCAGCATCTGAGTCTTTTCCAATGAGTCAACTCTTTGCATGAGGTGGCCAAAGTACTAGAGTTTCAGCTTTAGCATCATTCCTTCCAAAGAAATCCCAGGGTTGATCTCCTTCAGAATGGACTGGTTGGATCTCCTTGAAGTCCAAGGGACTCTCAAGAGTCTTCTCCAACACCACAGTTCAAAAGCATCAATTCTTTGGCACTCAGCCTTCTTCACAGTCCAACTCTCACATCCATGCATGACCACAGGAAAAACCATAGCCTTGACTAGACGGACCTTAGTCGGCAAAGTAATGTCTGCTTTTGAATATGCTATCTGGGTTGGTCATAACTTTTCTTCCAAGGAGTAAGCATCTTTTAATTTCATGGCTGCAATCACCATCTGCAGTGATTCTGGAGCCCAAAAAAACAAAGTCTGACACTGTTTCCACTGTTTCCCCATCTATTTCCCATGAAGTGATGGGACCAGATGCCATGATCTTCGTTTTCTGAATGTTGAGCTTTAGGCCAACTTTTTCACTCTCCTCTTTCACTTTCATCAAGAGGCTTTTTAGTTCCTCTTCACTTTCTGCCATAAGGGTGGTGTCATCTGCATATCTGACATTATTCATATTTCTCCCAGCAATCTTGATTCCAGCTTGTGTTTCATCCAGTCCAGCGTTTCTCATGATGTACTCTGCATAGAAGTTAAATAAGCAGGGTGACAATATACAGCCTTGACGTACTCCTTTTCCTATTTGGAACCAGTATGTTGTTCCATGTCCAATTCTAACTGTTGCTTCCTGACTTGCATACAGATTTCTCAAGAGGCAGGTCAGGTGGTCTGGTATTCCCATCTCTCTCTGAATTTTCCACAGTTTATTGTGATCCACACAGTCAAAGGCTTTGGCATAGTCAATACAGCAGAAATAGATGTTTTTCTGGAACTCTCTTGCTTTTTCCATGATCCAGCGGATGTTGGTAATTTGATCTCTGGTTCCTCTGCCTTTTCTAAAACCAGCTTGAACATCAGGAAGTTCATGGTTCACGTATTGCTGAAGCCTGGCTTGGAGAATTTTGAGCGTTACTTTACTAGCATGTGAGATGAGTCCAATTGTGCGGTAGTTTGAACATTCTTTGGCATTGCCTTTCTTTGGAATTGGAATGAAAACTGACCTTTTCCAGTCCTGTGGCCACTGCTGAGGTTTCCAAATTTGCTGGCATATTGAGTGCAGCACTTTCACAGCATCATCTTTCAGGATTTGAAATAGCTCAACTGGAATTCCATCACCTCCACTAGCTTTGTTCGTAGTGATGCTTTCTAAGGCCCACTTGACTTCACATTCCAGGATGGCTGGCTCTAGATTAATGATCACACCATCATGATTATCTTGGTCATGAAGATCTTTTTTGTACAGTTCTTCCATGTATTCTTGCCACCTCTTCTTAATATCTTCTGCTTCTGTTAGGTCCAGACCATTTCTGTCCTTTATTGAGCCCATCTTTGCATGAAATGTTCCCTTGGTATCTCTAATTTTTTTGAAGAGATCTCTAGTCTTTCCCAATCTGTTGTTTTCCTCTATTTCTTTGCATTGATTGCTGAAGAAGGCTTTCTTATCTCTCCTTGCTATTTTTTGGAGCTCTGCATGTAGATGCTTATATCTTTCCTTTTCTCCTTTGCTTTTCACTTCTCTCCTTTTCACAGCTATTTGTAAGGCCTCCCCAGACAGCCATTTTGCTTTTTTGCATTTCTTTTCCATGGGGATGGTCTTGATCCCTGTCTCCTGCACAATGTCACGAACTTCATTCCATAGTTCATCAGGCACTCTTATCTATCAGGTCTAGGCCCTTAAATCTACTTCTCACTTCCACTGTATAATCATAAGGGATTTGATTTAGGTCATACCTGAATGGTCTAGCGGTTTTCCCTACTTTCTTCAATTTCAGTCTGAATTTGGTAATAAGGAGTTCGTGATCTGAGCCACAGTCAGCTCCTGGTCTTGGTTTTGTTGACTGTATAGAGCTTCTCCATCTTTGGCTGCATAGAATATAATCAATCTGATTTTGGTGTTGACCATCTGGTGATGTCCATGTGTAGAGTCTTCTCTTGTGTTGTTGGAAGAGGGTGTTTGCTATGACCAGTGCATTTTCTGGGCAAAACTCTATTAGTCTTTGCCCTGCTTCATTCTGCATTCCAAGGGCAAATTTGCCTGTTACTCCAGGTGTTTCTTGACTTCCTACTTTTGCATTCCAGTCCTCTATAATGAAAAGGACATCTTTTTTGGGTGTTAGTTCTAAAAGGTCTTGTAGGTCTTCATAAAACCAATCAACTTCAGCTTCTGCAGTGTTACAGGTTGGGGCATAAACTTGGATAACTGTGATATTGAATGGTTTGCCTTGGAGACAAACAGAGATCATTCTGTCATTTTTGAGATTGCATCCAAGTACTGCATTTCAGACTCTTTTATTGACCATGATGGCTACTCCATTTCTCCTGAGGGATTCCTGCCCGCAGTAGTAGATATAATGGTCATCTGAGTTAAATTCACCCATTCCAATCCGTTTTAGTTCGCTGATTCCTAGAATGTTGACGTTCACCCTTGCCATCTCTTGTTTGACCACTTCCAATTTGCCTTGATTCATGGACCTGACATTCCAGGTTCCTATGCAATATTGCTCTTTACAGCATCGGATCTTGTTTCTATCACCAGTCACATCCACAACTGGGTATTGTTTTTGCTTTGGCTCCATCCCTTCGTTCTTTCTGTATTTATTTACTGTCATCTATAATTTGAATTCGGCCTGTAGGCATGGTTTTCCTGAAACCCTCCCCCTGTTCCACCTCCCCTCCTACCCTGGTAACTAACCATAACAACCCAAGGTATATTACCGCCTTCTGTAGTTGGTTCTGTGTTGACAGTATAGCGCACATTTGTCCATCAATTTTCAATACTCTACTCTTTGCACAACCATGTGAGACAAGAAAAGGAAAGAATCCAAGTAGTTGGGAAACTGGGATTGAGATTTTTTTAATTTAATAACTCATTTATAGTATTCAATACATTCATTATTACTTAGTAGGTCCTTAATAGGTTGCACAAAATACAGGCACTTAAATAGAAAAGAAAACAAGTCTGGCCTCACCAGTGGAGTCTATACTCTTACTACAAGCCTTACTATTCCCATCAAGCTCTGGGCCAGTTTGGAAGGATGGGAACACATAAAGCACGAAGGACATACTTAAAAGACCTGCTTCCAAACCGGAAGCTCCCAGACACGGGAGTTTTGCTTCCACTCTAACCCGGACAGTCATGTTGGAGGTGGCAGCTGAGAGGGAATGAAGCAGCAAGATTCAGATACTGCATGTGAAATGCTTAAACATAAGATACTTTATAGGAAATGATTCTACTCTGGGTCCAGTAGCAATTGTTCCTGTGCCGTGGCCGCTGTGATCTGCAGTGACGTGAACTCACAGACAGGATGCTGTAACACCATGAGCAAACCCACACGTGCAGCCTAAGCCATCTGGCGGGATCTACTATTCATCTTCCCAGTCTTCACTGTGCGGAGGATTAACGTGTGGACTAGTGCTCAGAAGATCTGTTCTACTTAAGGGGCCCGACACCTCCTGGTCCTGAAGCCTCCAAGAAACTAAGAGGAATACGAGGATCTTAAAAGTTCTATCCCTGAAAGAATTCTTGTGAGTGAGGAAAGGAGAAATCAGAACCTTGAGAAACACTAACTTAATTCATTATTTGGTCAAGAAATTGTCTTCTTTGCAATGATAACCAAGGACATCTATTTGTAGCTTTGTGACAAAAAATTTATTCCATCAGCACTGTGAAAACTACCGAATCACCCCACTGGTAGGTAGGAGCCCTTCTCCCTTTAATTTTCACTTTTACTTGAGGTAGATTCCCTAGACAAAGTCAGTGCCCTCTGAGACCAGTAAATAAAATTTCTGAACAGTAGCACATTTAGCCACCCAGTACAGTCAGGAAGAAAGCCATTTAATTGGGTCTTTGGCTCATCTTGACCCTAATCTCCAACAGGAAAGGCACAGCTAAGGAGACATTCTGCCCATGGACAGGGTAGGGAGAAATAAATCTCCTTCAAGTAGTATCACTCCATGTTAGCTACTCTGCACAAGTCTGCTCAGACTGAATTCTAGATTCACTAGTAGGCAAAGGAATGGGCTCATGCAACTATTCATGTTATCTAGTTGCCGAAACTGGCACTTCAAAAATGATAAACTAGTTAGTTTAAACATAATTTTAACTTTTACTGTTTTTCTTCCTGTTTTTTTTTTTTAGTTCTCTTGATATGTCAAAACCAAAAAATAATCAGATTCATTATTTTAACTGATAGTTCACTTCAGACACACCCCTAACCCATTTTACTTCTCTTGCTCTCAAGCTTCATTACCTGTAAAACAGGTACAAGACCAGTTGATGTATTAAAAGTTCACTTCTAACTTTAAAATTATTGAATTGAGACTTCAAGAACTTGTGCTTACAAATGAAGCATTCTACACTTCATTAAGATTATGGGATGAAACATCACTTACTCTAGTTAAAAATGAAAATGAATATACTTATGTATACATTCTCATTCTGAATCAGAAATATAATTCCAATCAAAGGGAAACGATTAAGAATAATTTTAATAGACTGTAAAAATACATCTGCTCTAGTTATGATGGGGAAAAATTCTATTATGGCTATTTAAATGCAAAGTTCAATGCCTTCGGATAAATGAAGGATCCTAATTCAAAAGCAGAGACATTACTTTGCCAACAAAGGTCCGTCTAGTCAAGGCTATGGTTTTTCCAGTAGTCATGCATGGATGTGAGAGTTGGACTGTGAAGAAAGCTGAGTGCCAAAGAACTGATGCTTTTGAGCTGTGGTATTGGAGAAGACTCTTGAGAGTCCCTTGGACTGCAAGGAGATCCAACCAGTCCATTCTAAAGGAGCTCAGTCCTGGGTGTTCTTTGGAAGGAATGATGCTAAAGCTGAAACTCCAGTACTTTGGCCACCTCATGCAAAGAGTTGACTCATTGGAAAAGACTCTGATGCTGGGAAGGATTGCGGGCAGGAGGAGAAGGGGACGACAGAGGATGAGATGGCTGGATGGCATCACCGACTCAATGGACCTGAGTTTGAGTGAACTCTAGGAATTGGGGATGGACAGGGAGGCCTGGTGTGCTGCAATTCATGGGGTCGCAAAGAGTCGGACATGGAGAGCAACTGAAGTGAAGTGAAAGGATACATATGGTGATAGAGTATTATATGATTGGATATCTAAAACTAAATTAATAATTTGGCATATATTTACACTGAAGGGCTTCCCTGGTGGCTCAGCTGATAAAGAATCCGCCTGCAATGCAGGAAACCTGGGTTAGGACAACCTCCTGGGAAAGGGCCCAGCTACCCACTCCAGTATTCTGGCCTGGAGAATTCCATGGGCTGTAATAGTCCACGGGGTCACAAAGAGTTGGACACGACTGAGCGACTTTCACTACACTGATAAAATCAAAAGCCATCTGTGAAAACTGGACTGGAATCAAGAAACAGACTTGATCATAATATTTAGAAGTTTAAAACTATTTAGGCCTTCATTGTTCAGGGGAAAACTGAAACTAACAGGCAGTTCCTTAAGCTGAATTGGGTTTGGAGGACTTGATTGTACATGTAAGGTGTTCGGGTTTTCTGTGTATCTGTCATACAGATGTGAACTTTGGAGTTCACATCCTGAAAAGAAGCTCCTATCTACCCTAATGTATGTAACATAATCCAGCAGCGGGATGGCGCATGGCAAGTGCTCAACAGATCATTTGTTTTCTTCTCTTTCTTCCTCTATCCGTAGATGTAAACTACCAGGGTGAAAAAAAAAAAATGACCTGTTAAAATAGTGAAGAAGAATCAAAAGAGTTTAAATAGGAGCTGAAAGAAACACCCACTGCTCTGTTATCAGACAACCGTCTTCCTTGGGTGTTTAACTTTAACCACATCAAACAGAAGCACCTGTGAATGTTTGTCTTCTATGACATATTCTTTTACAGAGAAATGAAGCACAATAACAGCACTAAAATGAATACAACTCTTTCTTTAAAGTCATGTATTTACAACAGATTGCACACATGTCAAAGACTTTTCAAAACAAAAATGTCTTCTTTTTAGAACAGAAAAATTGTGTTCTATTTCCAAATGAACTAGTAATGTTAGATCCTCATGAAAGAAAATTATAAATTATATAATCAGTGTGCATTACATGATAGCTTGGGAAAAGAAAAGGCCTCAGGAGACACCTTTTTGTTTTGCTTAGATAAATACACTGAGCTTCACGTGTTCTGAGTGTATTGGTACTATGGTGAGAGGGGACATAAACATATAAAATTGACTTTCCAGGTAAATGATGAAATGTGATCTATATTAACATAATGCTTTTTCAGAGAACTTTATGAAAAGTATATCAATATGTTTATACACAGTGTTCACAAATGATGTAGAAGTTTTGGGAATGTTCCTTTTTTCCTATTCCAATATATACTGAAATATCAATGCAGAGTCCCTCAATAACACAAAAGGGAACTATAGCCAAGTACGCAGTGGAGAGAGAGGCTTGGGAGGAAGCTGTGAAATTTTAAGGGAAAATGCACCACAGACTCACTCCATTTTAAAGCTTAAAAGGACTTTAGAGATAAATACTTCAGGGATTCAATCAATATTTCATCAACAGAATTTTCATTTTTAAAGGTTATCTTTGGTATGTTTAAAATCTTTTATTAGACTTAACATATACCCTAAAATGTGTTAATATACCACATGTTAACACCCTGTAGTCTACCAATATGTTGCCTCGTGTTGCCAAGTTAACTAGTTTTTGTGTAGAACTCGAAAAAATAAAAAGTTCTTCCATTATCTCTGACTTATTGAACAAAGTCATATTATCTCTTATCTTCAAGACTCAGGATTTTCTTGATACCATGAATCCAAAATGAGATGTATTAACAGAAGTAAACTGGATGAGGGGTAAAGAGAAATAGTTCTCTTAAATTTCTGGATGAGAAAATGTGAAGGGCCATCACTTCTTTTTTTTAAAGTATAGTTGATTTATAATGTATTAGTTTCTAATGTACAGCAGTGACTGAGTTACACAGTGTATGTTTTTCACTGTGGTTTACTGAAAGATACTGAACACAGCTCTCTGCGCTATACACTAGGACCTTGCTGTTGATCTGTTTTACCTTTAGCAGTTTGTATCTGCTGATCCCAAACTCCTCCTTTGTCCCTCCCCCCAAACCTCTTCCCCCTTTGGTAATCGTAAGCTTGTTTCCTATGTCTGTTAATCTGTTTCTGTTTCATAAATAAGTTCACTTGTGTCATATTTTAGATCCTACATACAAGTGGTATCATGTGGTATGTGTCTTTCTCTGTTTAACTTACTTCAGTTAGCATGATAATCTCTAGGTCCATTCACGTTGCAGCAAATGGCATTATTTCATTCTTTTGTATGGCTGAGTAGTATTTCATTATGCATATATACCATTCCTTCTTTATTTAAAAAAATGTATTTATTTAACCGCATCAGGTCTTAGTTGCGGCATGAGGGCTTAGGTGCCCTGCGCCATGTGGGATCTTAGTTCCCCTACCAGGGATCAAATCCACATCCCACACATTGCAGGATGGATTCTTAACCACTGGGCCACCAGGGAAGCCCCTACTACATCTTCTTTATCCATTCAGCTGTCAGGAGACATTAGGTTGCTTCCATGTCTGGGCTATTGTAAATAGTGCTGCTATGAACACAGGGGTGCCTGTATCTTTTTGAATTATAGTTTTGTCCAGACGTATGCCTAGGAGTACCCACTCCAGTGTTCTTGCCTGGAGTATCCCAGGGACGGGGGAGCCTGGTAGGCTGCTGTCTACGGGGCTGCACAGAGTCGGACAGGACTGAAGCGACTTGGCGGCAGCAGCAACATGCCTAGGAGTAGGATTGCTGGGTCATGTGACAGCTCTGCTTTTGATTTTTAAAGGAACCTCCACGCTGTTTTCCACAGTGGCTGCACCAATTTACATTTCCACCAACAGTGTAGGAGGGTTCCCTTTTCTCCACACTCTCCAAGCATTTATTTGTAAACCTGTTAATGATGACCACCTCTAACAATGAAGTGGTACCTCACTGTAGTTTTGATTTGCATTTCTCTAACAATAAGCAATGATGAGTATAGTTTCGTGTTCCTGTTGGTCATCTGTATATCTCTGGAGAAATAAGACAGCAACCTTGCTTGTAATAACATTAGAGACTTTACATTTTTCTGACTTGCCAGGTCTTTTGATTTCTTTTAGGTACCACAAAACCAGGTACAAAAGAATCCTAAATCAAGGAATGTTTAAATAAAACTTCAACGGCAGCCTACAGACCTGTTTTATAGATTCCTAGGTCCAGATCAAGGTAGCAAGATGCTAGTTGGCATACTGGTGCCTCCACAGTTCTCAAATTAGTGCCAACAGCTGAAATTTCTAAAGGAAAGAAAATTCAGGATTTCTGGAGAGAAATTAGTAACAGGAAACGGTTTATACTGCCAGCAACAGAAGCAGAATCCGTTTTTCAAGTTTCATGCTCACTTAGCAGGTGATCTATGAGCCCTCTGAGAAAGGAGATGCGTGGCTGGGGATACACGCCTGGAGCTAGAGACTCTGAGGAGCAGACCACCTTGCTAGTATGAGGAAGAACCTGTATTTCCGCTTTGACTCTCAAGGATAAAACTAGGAGAAAGGTTTGCTTATCTTCCTTCAAGAAGTATGTGTCGTGTGTGTGTGTCTGTGTGTGTGTGTGTGTGTGTGTGTGTGTGTGTGTGTGTGTGAGAGAGAGAGAGAGAGAGAGACAGAGAGAGACAGAGAGAGACAGAAAAAGGGAGAGGGGAAGGGACAGAGAATGTGAGTATGCAAGCCCTGGGGTGGGGATGCTTTGGAATCAAAGTGAAGGCCTGAATATAAAGAATTTTCAAACTATTACCTGCATAAGAAATCAGATACTACTAGTCATTCAGAGTCAGCAGTCAGGCTGGCTGCCTAAGAATCACTTCTAAAAACTCTGAGTCCCGGGCTCATCTCCAAGATTAGGTAGAACTGCAGTCAGGGTTAGGAACCAAAGGCCATGAATCACAACTCCTTCCAGTTCCTTAAACCCTTTAACTTCTTCACAACTGTTTTATTTTACGAGCTTCCCCAAAATGATGAGAAACATTTTTGAGGCTATCCTTAGAAAACTGGGGGAAATGCATCTTATTCTGAAGCCAGTTTTTGAGACAAAGGGCTCTGTGTAAAGTTAGGAACGTGCTGAATTATTGGATTTGTTGTAAGGGAGCGAGTGACCCTGGGAAGCCCTGGTTAGGGGCCTGGTGACAGTAATCCTGTTTGATTTTTGACTGGTTATTACAGAATTATCATTTCTGTTTTGTACCTCTTTTCCTCATATATTGTCCCCAGCTGGTCTAAGACAGGGACACTGGGGGGAAAAGAGGGAAGGCTGCAGTAGAGGAGGGTAACAGCACTAGTTACGTCCACTTTTCATAAATGTGTGCTGGCCTTTCCAACAACTCTGCAATCGACTGCTGACTGAAGACTGCATTCTCCCCAGTTTTCTGAAGGTTTATTCCATCAAATGAAGTGTATCAGTCTCCATTAATAAGCAAAGCTTTATTCTAGTATCTAGTATTTATTTTTAGAAAGTATGGGAAACTAATCAAATCATGCCTGAAAAGAAAGGAAAAATATCATTCTCCCTTGTGTGCTAAGTTGCTTCAGCCATGTCTGACTCTTTGCGACCCTATGGACCATAGCCCACCAGGCTTCTCTGTCCATGGGATTTCTCAGGCAAGAATATTTGAGTAGGTTACCATTTCCTCCTCCAGGGGATCTTCCCAACCCAGGGATGGAACCGGTGATTCTTACATCTCCTGCGGTGGCAGGCAAGTCTTTTACCACTAGCGCTACTTGGGAAGCCATTTCCCTTTTATGACACTTAAAAAAATCTACCTTACCAATTTTTATTTGCAGGTTGAGATTTTAAGTGAAGTCGCATTATTGAAGACTTGGCTGTCTTGTGATGAATTTTTCATATGTATTCTCTGCCATACTATTGTTAAAATGAACTGCTGCTACTGTGAGATGGGTTTTAACTGATCTATTATAGGTTTCTTTCAGATGGCACTACTTTAGGGACATTCAAGCATTCGCTGCTATTGTTTGGGCCTCGTGGATAACGTACAGATTTAAAAACAAATCTTATTGCTGATATGTCCATTTCTTTCCCTGTACTTTTTTATATCTGGGATGTAGTCAAACTTATCTGATTTAATATGCATTTTTTTAAATGCCATGACTATTAAATACCTTGTTTACATACAGGTGAAATAAATTTATTCCAACAAAAAGAAATCTACCTAAAATAAGTACATCATAGATTCACAGAGAAAGGAGCTGTGAGGAAAGGGTTATTCTTTTAGAAATTAAGTTAAATGGAGTTTAAATGGAGTGCTGTGAACAAGCAGAAAATAATTTTTGGTGGGAATGTAGGAAAACTGGAACCCTTGCACACAGCTGGTAGGAATGTAAAATGATTCAGTTGTTGTGGAAAACATATGGCTGTTGCTCAAAAAAAGTAAATATATAATATATATTAGTAATATAGCAATTCACTCCTTGGTATATATCCAAAAGAACTGAAAACAGGTACATACAAATATATATATACACCTGTTAACAGTACCACTGTCCAATAGCCAGAAAGTGGAACCCCAAATGTCAATCAAAGAATGAATAAACAAATAAATAAACAAATTCCATTATATATATAATGGAAGCCATGAAAAGGAATGAAGTGCTGATAGATGTTACAGTGCAGACGATGCTTGAGAGCACTGTGCTAAGTGAAAGATGTCAGACACAAAAGGTCACAGATACTAGGATTCCATTTATGTAACATATTCAGAATAGGCAGATCCACACAGACAGGAAGCAGACCGGGAGTTCCCACAGATAGGAGGGAGTGGAGAATGGGAAGTCACTGCTGAATGGGTATGGGTTTCTTTTTGAGGTGATGGAACTCTTTTGGAACAGAGGTGGTGATTGTACAACATTATGAACGTACTGAATGCCACTGAATTGTTCACTTTAAAATGGTTATCTGAACAGTAGGTGAATTTAACCTGAATGAAAAAAGAAAAAGACAAGTGAAATGCCTTCTCAGTGGATTAGGGTGTCGTTTTCCACAACTAAGAAATAGGTTTTGGTCTGCACATACCTGGAAGATGAGGTTGATGTTGTTGAGGTACCAAGTTTGGGTCTGGAGGCATGGGTAATTCCTCAGAAACATACCTTAAAAGTTCCTTTCCCTGGTATGTTATCTGCACATAAGTAAACACAGAATTTCAAAATCATACAAAATCACAAGAAGAAAATGCACCTATCTCTTGCAAATTGTAACTCCAGTAGAGTACTGACTGTTGTATACTATGTATTGGCAAACTCACAGCCAAATGTGGGCTGCCCTCTTTTCTGTGACTAAAGTTTTATTAGAACACAGTGATACCATGCATTTACTTAACATCTATGGCTGTTTTTATGCTACAAAAGGATCAAGTAGTTTTGACAGAGATCTATGCTCACAAAGCCTGAAATGTTTCTTATCTGTCTCTTTATGGAGAAAACTGTTGATCTCTGATGTATATCATTAATTCTCTCATACATTCATTTACTCAACAAATATTAATTCAGTACCTGCTACTTTACAACATAAAAAAAGTAGTGTTGCATTAATAAAATTAAGCCATAAAAGTAAAATGGTACTTTTCAAGAAAGCAGACATGCAACTGATTAGATTAACAGCATTTCAGGTCTAAACATCGTTTCCTCTCCCCTCCACCTCCACCCTTGGTTTGCTTGTAAACTTAGCTATTGTTTATCAGCCCCAAAGTTCAGAGCTTAGAAATACATACATAAAAATGGGCTGGACTGAGGCAGACTGGCAAATACCTGCCAGAACTGTTTGGGCCCAAGAGTCTTTGCTTTCTCCAGACTGAGTTCTAAAGCAGGTAAGGTAAGGTAAAGGCGCTCAGTCGTGTCCGACTCTTTGCGACCCCATGGGCTATGTAGCCTACCAGGCTCCTCTGTCCATGGGATTTTCCAGGCAATCGTACTGGAGTCGATTGCCATTTCCTTCTCCAGGGGATCTTCCCGACCCAGGGATCAAAAGCAGTCTGATAACATAATCCCAGAAGCTAGGTTCACTATGGTTAACCCAGCAAGCCTTGACTTGAACACCCCTTCCTCCAGGATGCTCACCCAGAGATGCTCAAGTAATGACCTTCCTACAGGACCCCATAACCTCTGTGCTTATATTTCTGTCAAGCACTAAACCCACTTAAATGAAATTATGTATTAATGTGTCTGTTTTCACTAAAGATCTGTATCATACTAAGTTTTATTTTCTAGCACTTCACATAGTGCCTGACAATATAGGAAAAAAGCTCTGAAGTCCCAGATCTTAATCAGGATTCTTAAATTCTTTGAGTACCTCCAGATTTTTAAGTTGTGGGGAGTAAAAGGGATAGTACTTATGAGAAATATCCCTTTGGCATACTGTCGAGCACACCCTGGGTGCTCAATATGTGCTTGTTACTGAAGGGAGCAAGGGCGGCCTAAGGAGCATGGAATGGTTAGGCAGACTTAGAGCTCAATCCTATGACCAAACAGAGCCTCACGTGTTAATGGAACAGACCTGGCCTACTCAGCATGTTAAACCCTCATTACCTGCAATGGAAGAAGAAGTGCTGAGGCCACTAAATGCCTTCTGTTATTGCTCCAAATAATAAACAGGTGAAAACAATGGATTTTGACCATTTATCCAAAAAAAGAAGAATGTACCTTCAAAGTGCTCATGAAATCATATCAAGCATCTTTTCTAACCACAATATTAAGTGACTAGAAATCAGCTACTAAAAAAAAGAAAAAGAACAAGTGCAAAACACACAAACAAGTGGAAGCTAAACAACATGCTACTAACCAACCAATAGTTCACTGAAGAAATGAAAGAAGAAATAAAAAATACCTAGAGACAAAAGAAAATAAAATCACAATGATCCAAAATCTATGGGATACAGAAAAAGCATTTCTAAGAGGCAAGTTTATAGTGATACAAGCTTACCTCAGGAAAAAGAAAAAACTCAAACAACCTACCTTACACCTAAAGGAACTAGAGAACAAAGAACAAAAAAACCTATCAAAAAGATTAGAGCCAAAATAAATAGAGACCAAAAAGAAAAAAAACAGAAAAGATCAACAAAACTAAAACCTTGTTCTTGGAAAAGATACACAAAATTGATAAACCTTTAGTCAGACTCACAATGAAAAACAGGGAGAGGGCCCAAGTCAATCAAATTAGAAATGAAAGAGAAGTTATCACCAACACCACAGAAATACCAAGGATCTTAAGAGACTACTACAAACAACTACATGCCAATAAAATGTACAACCTAGAAGAAATGGACAAGTTCTTACAAATGTACAGTCTCCCCAAACTGAACTGGAAATAAATACAAAATCTGAATAGGCCAATTACCAGTGATGAGACAGAATCAGTAATTTAAGAATTCCCAACAGGGGGACTTTACCGGTTGTCCAGTGGCTGGGACTCCATGCTCCCAATGCAGCGGGCCTGGGTGTGATTCCACATGCCACGAGTAAGGCGCTGCGTGCCACAATTAAGACCCGACGTGGGCAAATAAGTAAACAAACATTTAAAAACCCCACGAAACTCCCAACAAAGATTTCCCTGGTGGTCCAGTGGGTATGGGTCCATGCTCCCAATGCAGGGGGCCCATGTTAATATCAACTGGCCTGGACACTAGATCCTACATGCCACAACTAAGAATTCACAGGCCACAACTAAAGACCCCACAGGCAGCAGCTAAAGGGCAAAGATCCTGCGAGTCATAACTAAGCCCTGGTGCAGCCAAATATGTAAATGTTAAAACAACAAACAAACAAACTCCCAATAAACAGAAGTACAGAACCAGAG
This sequence comes from Capricornis sumatraensis, assembly GCF_032405125.1. Lineage (NCBI taxonomy): Eukaryota > Metazoa > Chordata > Mammalia > Artiodactyla > Bovidae > Capricornis > Capricornis sumatraensis. The sequence continues at coordinate 94,149,658 of NC_091070.1, read as the reverse complement.
AGCTTCGCAGGTGAATCTTACCAAACATTTAGAGAAGAGTGAGCCCCTATCCTTCTCCAACTATTCCAAAAAACTGCAGAGGAAGGAACACTTTCGAACTCATTCTAGAAGGCCAGCATCACCCTGATACCAAAACCAGACAGGATATCACAAAAAAAGTCCCATAAATTACAGGCCAGTATCACTGATGAACACAGACACACAGATCCTAAACAAAACATTAGCAAACAGGATCCAGCAACATATTAAGAGGATCGTAAATCATGATCAAGTGGGATTTATCCTGGAGTTGCAAGGATATTTCAGTGTCTGCAAACTGATCACTGTGATATACCACATTAACAAACTGAAGAATAAAAATCATACAGTCATCTCAATAGATGAGACAAAGATTTTGACAAAATTCAATATCCATTTATGATAAAAAAAAAATACTCCAGAAAGGGGGCAAAGAGAGAATATGCCTCAACATAACAAAGGCCATTTATGACAAACCCATAGTTAACATCATAGTCATGGTGAAAAGCTGAAAGCACTTCCTCTAAGATCACAAACAAGACAAGGATGACCACTCTTGCCACTTTTATTCACGTAGTATTGGAATTTCTAGCCACAATAATCAGGCAAGAAAAAGAAATAAAGGGCATCCCAATTGTAGAGATATAAGTAAAACTGTCACTGTTCACAGAAGACATGATACTATATATAGAAAACACTAAAAACACCACCAGAAAACTACCAGAGCTCATCAGTGAATTCAGAAAAGTTGCTGGATACAAAATTAATATACAGAAACCTGTTGTATTTTTGTATGTTAACAATAAACTATCAGAGAGAGCTAAGGAAATAATCCTGTTTACCACTGCATCAGAAAGAATAAAATACCTAGGAATAAATCTACCTAAGGAGGCAAAAGTCCTGTACATGGAAAACTGTAAGACATTGATTGAAAAGAAACTGAAAATGACACAAATAAATAGAGATATACTGTGGGCTGGGATAATTAATATTGTTAAAATACTACACTAGCCAAGGCAATCTACAGATTCACTGCAGTCCCTATCAAAATACCAATGGCACGGAACTAGAATAAATAGTTTTAAAATGTATATGGAAAAACAAAAAACCCTGAATAGTTACAGCAGTCTTGAGAAAAGACTCTGATGCTGGGAGGGATTGGGGCAGGAGGAGAAGGGGATGACAGAGGATGAGATGGCTGGATGGCATCACGGACTCAATGGCCTGAGTCTGAGTGAACTCCGGGAGTTGGTGATGGACAGGGAGGCCTGGCGTGCTGCAATTCATGGGGTCGCAGAGTCGGACACGACTGAGCGACTGAACTGAACTGAACTGAGAAAGAATAGAGCTCAAGGAATCATACTCTCTGACTTCAGATTGTACTACAAAGCTGCTGTAATCAAAACAGTCTTGAACAGGCACAGAAACAGACACACACATCAACAGAACAGAATACAGAGCCCAGCAGTAAACCCATGCGCTTACAGTCAATTAATCTCTGACAAAGGAGGCAAGAATATACAATGAAGAAGAGACAGTCTCTTTACTAAGTGGTGCTGGGAAAACTAGACAGCAACATGTTAAAAAAATGAAATTAGAGCATTTCTCACACCATATACAAAAAGTACACTCTAAATGAATTAAAGACCTAATGTAAGACTGGAAATCATAAAATTCCCGGAAGAAAACACAGGCAGAACACTCTCTGACATAAATTAGAGCAATATTGTTTTGGATCTGTTTCCTAAGGCAAAGGAAACAAAATAAAAAATAAACAGGATCTAATTAAACTTAAAAGCTTTTATACAGCAAAGGAAACCACTGACAAAATGGAAACACTGAAGGGGAGAAAATACTTGCAAATGATATGACCCATAAGGGGTTAATATACAAAATGTATAAATAGCTCATACAACTCAGTATCAAAAAACAGCCTGGTCAAAAAATGGGCAGAAGACCTGAATAGAAAATTTCCCAAAAAAGAAACATACAGATGGCCAACAGTCACATGAAAAGATGTTCAACACTGCTAATCATACGAAAAATGTAAATCAAAGACACACTGAGGTACTACCTCACACCTGATGATGTCAGAATGGCCATCATCAAAAAGAACACAAATAACAAATGTTGCCAAGGCTGTGGAGAAAGGGGAACTTTTCTACACTGTTGGTGGGAACAAAAACTGGTGTAACCACAATGGAAAACAGTATGGAGGTTTCTCAAAAACTTAAAACTACCATATGATCCAGCAATTCTGCTCCTGGGTATACATCCAAAAACAAAAACACTAATTCAAAAAAGGTGAACGTGCACTTCAATGATCAAAGAAACACCGTTCACAGTTGCCAAGGCATAGAAACGACCTAAGTGTTCATCAGGGATTCCCTGGTGGCTCAGCTGGTGAAGAATCCGCCTGCAGTGCAGGAGACCCCGGTTCGATTCCTGGGACGGGAAGATCCGCTGGAGAAGGGATCGGCTACCCACTCCAGTATTCTTGGGCTTCCTTTGTGGCTCAGCTGGTAAAGAATCCGCCTGCAATGCAGCAGACCCCGGTTCTATTCCCTGGTCAGGAAAATTCGCTGGAGAAGGGATAGGCTACCCACTCCAGTATTCTTGGGCTTCCTTTGTGGCTCAGCTGGTAAAGAATCCTCCTGCAATGCAGGAGACCCTGGTTCAATTCCTGGGACAGGAAGATCTGCTGGAGAAGGGATAGGCTACCCACTCCAGTATTCTTGGGCTTCCTCTGTGGCTCAGCTGGTAAAGAATCCACCTGCAGTGCAGGAGACCTGGGTTCGATCCCTGGGTTGGGAAGATCCCCTGGAGAAAGGAAAGGTTACCCACTCCAGTATTCTGGCCTCGAGAATTCCATGGACTGTATAGTCCATGGGGTCATAAAGAGTCGGACACGACTGAGCAATGTTCACTTTCACTTTAAGTGTCCATGAACAAATGAATAGATAGAGAAGATGTGATGTAAATGTACAATAGAATACTACTCAGCCATAAAAAAGTATGAAATCTTGCTATTTGCAACAACATGGATGGACCTGGAGGGTTTATGGTATGTGAAATAAAAAAACACAGAAAAAGACAAATATTCTGTTATTACACAGGGAATCAAAAAATAAAATAAATGAATATAACAAAATAGAAACAGACATAGATAAAGAGAACAGACTAGTGGCAACCAGCGTGGAGAGGGAAGACCAGAGGGGCAAGAGAGGGGCAGGAGACTAAGAGGTACAGGTGACCACATATGAGATAAATAAGCTCTGGGGATACATTCTGCAGCGCAGGGAACAGAGCGAATATTCCACAATAAATTTGCATTAAGTATAACATAAACACGGTGAACCGCTATGTTGTGCCGCTGCAACTGACTATGCCTCAAAAATAACAATGTTTATCTGCAAGTATGTAAAAAGAAGAAAGACTGGGTTTCATTCACATTATCGTCCCGATGATATCCAACACACGCTATGCCCTTATCAACGTGTAGGCTCAGTATGTTTTCACCTGTATCTCAAAATTTAAAGTATATTTTTAATCAGTTAGTGGTGGGTAGACTTAGGGGTCCTGAGTCCCCTGTAAGCCCCAGACATATCACTAGGGATAATTCACACATTCAAAGAACACAGCTTTTAAGAAAATACATTGAGTTAAAAGTCTACCTTCCGTAAGGCAGGAGTGATTTAATGGACAGAGATAACAATGAACAGGCCTCAGACTGAACCGGCACTAGGTCACCCCAGGAGACTGCCGCAGCGAGAGGAGCGTGTGCTGCCTGGCGGGGTGAGCAGGAGGACTCCCCTGGCAAGGCCGTGCATCAGCTCGGCTGCCTGGGTAGACCTGAGTCAGTTCTGGGGCTCATGGCTCTGTCATTCTGTCGACGTGGATGTAGACGAAGGTCGAGACCTAGTTTTCTGGCATTTCTCGCCTGACAACCTGGCTCTACATCCCCACACCACCTAGTCAGTGAAAATGTCCCCATTTACCAAGACAGTAGAAACCTGTCCTCATCAAGAAGTGACTGTGAATTCAGGAGTTACCCCAAGACAAGAAGAGGTAAAGGTTACTGTGGTAAATTCCGAAGGAGGCTTTAAAAAAAATTGTAAACAAACTCAGTTTCTCAGCCTGTGTTATTTATGAGAAGTACATGAGTGCCCTCTCGTAATTTTTGAAACTATTTCTATTTCTAGGATAATCTTAAAGATCTAAGCTTGCTTAGATAATCTGTATGAATATCTCATATCCAAGAATTGCCCTAATTTTAGTGCCCACATTTGTATTTGGCTTCACCATCACGTAGATGTGAAACAGTATGGCTCTAATTTACATGGCTAATAAGGGAAGACCAGAGGCAATGTGATATGTAAACGAGGCATATACGTACAGAGTGAGGGCCAAATGATATCACACCCAGATGTGCAAAACCAGAAAATGCGGTAACTCCAACAGAGATAGAGAGTGGGAAGACTGAGTCATCACTAGGCACAGGCATGTCAGACTCCAAAGAACCTCGCGACAGCAACTAGCACCACGTTCGCTCCGTGAGCAGAGATTCAGTTTCAGCAAAACAGTACCATCCATCGTAACTCTAAGAAGCTTTGCAATAAAAAGGGATTTCCATGGGTAGAATGTTAATTACCAACACGCAAATATAATTTATGAAACCAAGGAAAGCCATTAAAGCAGGCTGAATTGAAAGGAGGTGACTCGAGTGGTCAAAAGAAAAAAAAATTACAGGAAAAGAGGAAGACAGAGAGACTATAAAGTAGAGAAAATTTTAAATGTGCTCATGTAAGTGAAGGAACTGAAAACTGTTGTGGCAACAACCTGCAGCAGAGGTCCGGGAGACCAGAGTTCATAGTTGAGGGACAAAAACAGACAGAAGCCAGCAAAGAGGGTGTGCAGTGCCAAGCTGGACAAAAACGGGGAGAGGAAAGCGCCTTCTACTCCTGGTGCACTAAGGCTTCCTATCATGGCTAGTGGAGGCTGAAGGTATTTGCAACTCTTTAAAACAGTAATGGTGACTGTCTGATGAGTCACACTTTCCTGGGTAAAACATTGCAACACTGTTCCCTGAAATGGTGCCATGGACATCTGGAGGTGGCTGATCATTGGACCTCAAGGGTGTTAGTCATCATACTCTTCATATAGGTCGTTAAACTGGGCTTATAAATCAGAAGACAGAGCTGAAGGGGGAGACTAGTAAGTCTGGGAAGTCTGAATAAAAATTCAGAAATTTTTCCTTCTGGGAGGCTAGCAGTTCGTGGGTAAGACTATGTTCAAACATGCGAGTCTCAGGCTGCTTCATCATGCCTTTCACCTTTGGGGGAAGATTCTGCTTTATCCTATCAGAATACTAGTAACATATTATTAACTGAATTCTATACATCAGTGGTCCCGCATCTTCCACGAGGAATCACAAGGACCTGATATCACTGTGGGGGTGGCATGGCAGGAAAGAGAGAGGAAGATCGGGGCATTCAGTTTTCTGACACAGGTAAGGCACGAGGAAGGAGAGGCTCGGTCAGCTGTGCGGCCCTGCTGCGCAACGTTCTGGCAAATGCAGACTGTGGGAGAGCTCGTGGCGTGCTGCAGCAGGGACACACAGGCACAGAACTAGTCTGGAGAACTTTCAGCGTCCTTTTTAATAAAGGAAACAGTTTTATCAGCAAAAAAATATGATGTTGTCTCCAACCGAATATGAAGTTAAAGATTAATTTAGGAATGACCCACCTTACTCCAAGCATAATTCCAGGTCACGTAACTGTCACCTCCTAGAAGATCCTTGAGCCAGGTGACTGGGTTTTGATAAATCTGACCATTTTCTACCTTTATTTTGCCACTCAATAAAACACTGGCTTTGTGGGTAGCCTCCTGAAGTGGAAAATAAAACAAAAATTAGGATTGAGAAAATACCTGAACTTCTGCTTCTGTCCATGATAAAGTAAATGGGGACCAGAATTATGTTAACACCTGACACAAGCAAAGAAAAGACAAACTAAATATATGAAACAATGGTTTCCAAGATACCAGACATCAGGGGAAAATGCATAGTTAGTTACTGGGAACTGAGGAACTACTGAGGTGAGCCCTACAACTGTCCCAGCTCACTGCCCTGAGAGAGCTTCCAGGTCTTCGTACAGGGATAGGAAATCCAGACAAAACCTGTGGATTCTCTCAACTGAGTAGACAGAGTAGGCTCCAGGGAGGCATGATGGCTAGAGTTTGCAGGACAGAGTACTGAAGAAGAAATACACAGAGAGAGAACTCTATAGAGCTTCAGAGGGTCCGCTTTAAGTATTCTGCTGAGTTGTGATTGGCCATGTGTAAGAGGAAATTAGCCAAGCCTGGGAAAAGAACCGTCTGAAAGAATTAGATGTAATGGCATTCTCTGGCATTCTCAAAAGGCAGAAACAACACCTGTTCCCAATAGTAAGATTAGAAAAACAAACTGATGGGGCATTGGTAGATACACGGAAGTCTTGCCTTTGCAGTGGGATATAATTTGCCTTAGACTGAACACTGCTCCAATCCTGCCTAACAAACTGTAAAAGGAAGACCCAAAAGGACTGGAAAAAGTCAGTTTTCATTCCAATCCCAAAGAAGGGCAGGGCCTAAGAATGTTCAAACTATCATACAATCACTCTCATTTCACAAGCTAGTAAGGTTATGTGCAAAATCCTTCAAGTTAAGCTTCAGCAGAACATAAACCAAGAACTTCCAGATGTACAAGCTGGGTTTAGAAAAGGCAGAGGAACACAGAGATCAATGGCCAACATTTTCTGGGGGCTTTCCTGGTAGCTCAGCTGGTAAAGAATCCGCCTGCAATTCAGGAGATCCCGGTTCAATTCCTGGGTTGGGAAGATCCACTGGAGAAGGGATAGGCTACCCACTCCAGTATTCTGGCCTGGAGAACTCCATGAACTGTATAGTCCATGGGTCACAAAGAGTTTGACGCGACTGAGCAGCGACTTTCACTTTCAAGTTCTGGATCACAGAGAAAGCAAGGGAATTCCAGAAAAACATCTACTTCTGCGTCATTGATTATGCTAAAGCCTTTGACTGTGGGGATCACAAAAAACTGTGGAAAATTCTTAAAGAGATGGAATACCAGACCATCTTACTTGTCTCCTGAGAAACCTGTATGCAGGTCAAGAAGCAACAGTTAGAACCTTACACTGAACAACTGACTGGTTCAAAACTGGGAAAGGAGTAGAAGGCTGTATACTGTCATCCTGCTTATTTAACTTATATGCAGAGTACATCATGTGAAATGCTAGGGTGGATGAAGCACAAGCTGAAATCAAGACTGCTGAGAGAAATGTCAACTACCTCAGATATGCAGATGACACCACCCTTATGGGAGAAAGTGAAGAGGAACTAAAGAGCCTCTTGATGAGGGTAAAAGAGGAGAGTGAAAAAGCTGGCTTAAAACTCAACACTCAAAAAACTAAGATCATGGCATCCAGCCCCATCACTTCATGGCAAATAGAAGGGGAAAAAGTGGACGCAGTGACAGATTTTATTTTCTTGGATTCCAAAATCACTGTGGACAATGACTGCAGCCATGAAAGTAAAAGATGCTTGCTCCTTACAAGGAAAGCTATGACAAACCTAGACAACGTATTAAAAAGCAAAGACATCACTTTGCTGACAAAGATCTCTATACTCAAACCTGTGGTTTTTCTAGTCGTGTATGGATGTGAGTTGGACCATAAGGAAGGCTGAGCGCCAAAGAACTGATGGTTTTGAATCATGGTGCTTGAGAAGACTTGAGAATTCTTTGGACTACAAGGAGATCAAACCAGTCAATCCTAAAGGCAATCAACCCTAAATATTCATCGGAAGGACTGATGCTGAAGCTGAAGCTCCAATATTTTGGCTACCTGATGTGAAGAGTCAACTTACTGGAAAAGACCCTGATGCTGGGAAAGACTGAAGGCAAAAGGAGAAGGAAATGGCGGAGGATGAGATGGTTAGAAGCATCACCAACTCAACGGACATGAATCTAAGCAAACTCCAGGAGACAGTGGAGGACAGAGGAGCCTGGCGTGCTGCAGTTCACGGGGTTGCAGAGCTGGACACAACTGAGTGACTTAGCACACACAAAACCCTTCCTGCTGAGTATAACTAAGTCTGGTCTGAGAGCCCAAAGGTGCTCGTGACTAAAAGGAATAGGGCAATTTTAGGCTACCCTGGTAGCTCAGCTGGTGAATCTTCCTGCAATGCAGGAGACCCCAGTTTGATTCCTGGGTTGGCAAGATCCGCTGGGGAAGGAATAGTGTACCCAGTGCAGTATTCTTGGGCTTTCCTCTAAGCTCAGCTGGTGAAGAATCCACCTGCGATATAGGAGACCTGGGTTTGATCCCTGGGTTGGGAAGACACCCTGGAGAAGGGAAAGGCAGCCCACTCCAGTATTCTGGCCTGGAGAACTCTGTGGACTGTATAGTCCATGGGGTCGCAAAGAGTTGGACATGACTGAATGACTTTCACTTTCACTTGCTATGAATATAATGGTCAGGTTTCCCCATTTAAACAGCCCAACCAAACCCTTTCCCTCTAATAAGAGCTATACACTGACACTATGTGACAGCAGCATTTTGGTCACTTATTTATAAATTTTACATAATTTTAGAGAGGAAAAAAAAAACAATAGGATACCTGTGTTTTGAATTCCAGAATGTTATTTCCTGGATTAAGTCTTCCTAGCAATATCAGATCCTTTATCTGCATACATTTCTTTTTGGCAGTTGTGTTGTAGTTTGAAGGTTTTTTCACAGTATGTTGGTAGCCAGACCCAGAGGAGGAGGAGCTCTGAGTATCATTTGCATGAGGAACAGTGAGAGCTGATTTTTTCAAGTAAGGTTTCAGCTGTTGCCCCATGTCACTGCCAAAGACATCAACCCCTTGCTGTGCCAGGGATTCTGATGTTCCCCCGGGTGCTTGGTGGGGAGCTGTTTTCCTGTTTCCTTCTTTTGGATCACAATCAGAAGGACCCTGATCACAAATAACACTTGATGGATGGGCATCATGGTGGGCAGACACACTAGTGGTTGCTGAAATCTTTAATGTGCCAGTTACTGCTGAAGGACTAAAGGACACATGCCCCTCGGCTGTACTACCTGTAAGATCATTCTCTTTTTGTGAATACTCTGCTTCAGCAATAAAAGTAACAGATTGGGACTGTAATTTAATCTGATTAGTGCCATCTGAATGTCTGGATTTTGATAATCTATCTAAGGTACAGTCATTGATATTTTGCTTAGAATTCAATTCACTTCCAGAAAAGTCTTCCCTTCTCACTGTCTTTGAATTTAGACAAGTGTGGGTACTTTGGTTGTCGTGCCAGACTTCCTGAGACAACTGTGTTTCCTGCATGCCTTTGCACACAAGGCTGACAGGAGAAAGTGAACCTGACTGGGGCTGCATGGAATTTTCCATACTGATACACTCTTGCCTGTCCTTTTCATTAGAGGTTTCTGAGCTTGATGGCAGCTTCCTAATACTAAGACCAGACAAAGATGTAGCATTCTTATAGGTGTGAAGTTTCTGGCTTATTTTTTTCTGTTTTTTTGCTACGAGTAGGAGGCTCTTCTGCCTTGCCGCCAAGTTAGCCAGTTGCTCCCTCAGGACTCCATGCTTAAATGACTCTATGGACACCCTGTAGAAAGAAACAGAAAAGGGAAAAATACAAAAACAGTGGAAAACTTTTTTTTTTAAGCAGTCATTTAGATTTTATAGATACTCTGTGTCAATTTAAATTTAATCAGCTCGAAGTACACAAGAGTCTATCTTTGCCCTGTGTATTGTTTGAAAGCAAACTGTTGTGCTACATGAGGCAAATAAGTATGCCTTTTTTAGGAGCTGACAGTGTGCTTTTAGGACGTGACAGTGTGCTTATCCCAGAGAAGGCAATGGCGACCCACTGCAGTACTCTTGCCTGGAAAATCCCATGGGCGGAGGAGCCTGGTAGGCTGCAGTCCATGGGGTCAGTAAGAGTTGGACACGACTGAGCAACTTCACTTTCACTCTTCACTTTCATGCATTGGAGAAAGACATGGCAACCCACTCCAGTGTTCTTGCCTGGAGAATCCCAGGGACAGAGGAGCCTGGTGGGCTGCCATCTATGGGGTTCGCACAGAGTCGGACACGACTGAAGCGACTTAGCAGCAGCAGCAGCAGTGTGCTCATCCACATTTATATTCACATTATTTATCAGTTGTGAGTCAGCCCTAAGACAGAAACACAACTTGAGTTGTCCATCTAGCTATCTACTAGTCCTTTAGTTGGAAGGTTACCAACTGATGACCAAGGAGCAATGCCACCTTCTTTAGGTTTGGAATTGGCTTAACTGTTTACAGGTAAATGGTGAATCAGGAAGTCAAATTCTAGAGTAAGTTCCACCCAAATTCACTTAGCTATGGGGGACTGGGGTTGTTTTGTGAATAATCATAAGTAAGCTAGACACAGGAATGTCAATACATCCAGTGATTACTGTGACTGTACTTTCTGAACCTGCAGTGAGGCGCCCGGAGTCCAGACGACGGCCCGGAGAAGCACTGTCCTGTGTGTCCTCCCCAGACCACGTCTCTCGGGGCTTGAGGACTGAAGGGGAGGCACTGACTCGCCCACGCCTCTGACTTCTGCTTATACTACCTATGCCACACGCATCTGCAGGAGACTGGACACTTTTGTTTCCAGTGGCTCTCAAACCTTTTGGTCTCAGGACTTTTTTATACTCTTAAAAGTTACTGAGGAACCCAAAGAGCTTTTGTTTCTATGGGTTATATCTATCAATATTTACTGTTTTAGAAAATAAAACAGAGAATTTTTTTTTTTTACATTTTTGATATTTGATATTTTATTTTTTTAGCTTTTTATTTTTTTAATTTTAAATCTTTAATTATTACATGCGTTCCCAAACCACAGAAACACACAAGTGTACATTCCATTAGATATTAGGATGATGATATCATTATATACCATGTAGCCTCTAGAAAATTTCATTGTACACTTATGAGAAAATGAGAGTACAAAAGGGCAAATAACATCTTAATATTATTATAAAAATGGCTTTTGACTTCTCAGACCCCTTGAAATGGTCTCAGTGACCATCTTTTAAGAGGAGCTGTTTTAAAGGAAAGCAACAGTGTAGATAATTCTCTCTCCTAACACAGGTTAGAGTTGTTGGTACTAAACTCCAAACTGCCTGGATATTAAAGTAAGTAGCATATGCAAGTGGAAGAAGTGTCAAGAAGAAATCAGAATTAGCAAATAACAAGTAGTATTAAATGTAAGAAGCTGGTTGAACAGAGAAGAAAAAAGAAATTAATATCACATTGAAAACTATGTGAAACAGAGTCCAGATAGAAAATGAAAATGCTCTTTAGATTACAAAATTTCAAGACTAATAGCAACATTAATAAGAAGACACATATAATGGAATATTTTTCAGCCATGAAAAGAAACAAATCCTGCTGTTTGTGACAACATGGACACATCTTGAGGGCATCATGCTAAGTGAAACAAGTCAGACAAAGACAAACACTGTATGATCTCACTTATATTTGGAAGCTAAAAACCAAAAGTCACAGGTTCAGAGAACAGACTGGTGGTTGGCAGAGGTGGAGGATGCATTCGGGTGAAATGGGTGAAGGAATCAAAAGGTATAAACACCCATGGTGATTACAGTTGATAATACTGTATTGTATATTTGAAAGTTGCTGAGAGTAGGCCTTAAAAGTTCTCATCTTAAGAAATAAAAGAATAAAAAAAAATAATACCCAAACAAGAAAAAATATATATAACAAGTTTCTCAAAAAAAAAAAAAAAGATAAGAGGTATATAATCAATATAACTAGGATAAAACTCTTTAAGGACTCTGAGAACTTAGAAGTACACAAGACTACAAAATATACATGATTACACTGCTTAGAAGAACATTTGTAATAGCATAGAAGAACCAACTTTAGTGTAAAAAAAATGTGAGTTTACTAAGGAAAGAAATTTACTTACGGGATTCATGGCCAGAAAGGCTTTCATGAAATTCATGGCTATGGACATTTTAATATCCTTTCTGAACATTTCAAGTAATAAAGTAGAAAAACATCTCTCTAGGAAGTATATATCAGAGAAGGCAATGGCACTCCACTCCAGTACTCTTGCCTGGAAAATCCCATGGATGGAGGAGCCTGGTGGGCTGCAGTCCATGGGGTCACTAAGAGTTGGACACGACTGAGCCACTTCACTTTCACTTTTCACTTTCATGCACTGGAGAAGGAAATGGCAACCCACTCCAGTGTTCTTGCCTGGAGAATCCCAGGGACGGAGGAGCCTGGTGGGCTGCCGTCTATGGGATCACACAGAGACGAACACGACTCAAGTGACTTAGCAGTGACTTAGGAAGTAAATATAATTCCTCATGGACATAATAGATTATATGACCTCATAAAGTCCTTTTCCAGTTCCACAAAACATCTGTAATCACAAGAAATTCGAGGCCAGGATTTCCCTGGTGGTCCAGGGATTTAGAGTCTGCCGGCCAGTGCAGGGTCACAGATTTGATCCCTGGCCTGGGAAGATTCCACATGCCACGGGGGCAACTAAATCGTGCACCACAGCTACTGAAGCCCATGCTCTAGCGTCTGTGCTCCGCAACAAGAAACATGCTCTGCCACTGCAATGAGGGCCCATGCGTTGCAACTAGAGAGTAGCCCCTGCTTGCTGCAGCTAGAGAGAGCCGGTGTGCAGAAATGAAGACCCAGCATAGTCAAAAATAAATAAAGTTAAAAAAGAAATTCTAGACCTATTATAGATTAAAAATAGATAAATTCTGAAAACTCCAAAGCATTCTTACCTTTTTTTAACTCACCTGTATTTTTTAGCTAGATCATCCCTTTCTGCCTTCTGTTTAGCAAGCACGTTGTCCATAACTTCTTTTATCTCTAACATCTTACCAGCGTATTGTTCTAGAAGCAAGGTAATAAAATAAAAAGTCAGCTAACTGAGAGATAGCAAATGTTAAATTTGGTCACAAAGGACTTAGCCTTATTGTTAAATTTTAAAAGCCATTATTTTCCTACCCTCTTCCACCATATCAATGGTCCAGATATCAAAGCTAATGGACTTATGTCACTCTAGAGAAGTACCCTGAGGTGTGTGAGACCACACCAAAGAAGGAGCAGGCAAGCCTGAGTTCTAACCCTGTTATCCCACTGACTAAGCTTGGTGATCCTGGACAAGTCATTGACCTCTCTGGTCGCTGCCTTAACTGTGACATTAGGGTACTAAAAGAAGATAAATAGTAAGATAATTTTGTCTGTTACAATTATTTACTTTTTAAAATACAAAAGGAAAACACTGTCAATGTAAAGGAAATTTTGAAATAATATGAATGTTTACAGAGAAGAATGCTCAGAAAGATCAAAGGCAGGAGGAGAAGAGGGTGATAGAGGATAAGACGCTTGGATGGCATCATCAATTCAATGGAAATGAACCTGAGCAAACTCAGGGAGGTTGTGTGGGTCAGGGAAGCCTGGCGTGCTGCAGTCCATTGGGTTGCAAAGAGCTGGACACGACTTGAACACAACAGGGAAGAGAAGTCAGGGTATTTCCCATTCACCCACTCCTTCTCAATATTTCACTCCATGAAAGAGACTGATTTTAATACTTTGGTAAGTGTGTGTGTGTTTAAAACATGTTTACTTTATATATAGCCTACATATTTATACTATATATAACTATTTATTATATGTACTTAAATATAAGAATCATGCTATCAGTTCTTGTTCTTTGCTGCTAAGTCGCTTCAGTCATGACCCCATAGACGGCAGCCCACCAGGCTCCCCCATCCCTGGGATTCTCCAGGCAAGAATGCTGGAGTGGGTTGCCATTTCCCTCTCCAATGCATGAAAGTGAAAAGTGAAAGTGAAGTCGCTAAATCATGTCCGACTCTTCGCGACCCCATGGACTGCAGCCTACCAAGCTCCTCCGCCCATGGGATTTTCCAGGCAAGAGTACTGGAGTGGGTTGCCATTTCCCTCTCCAATGCATGAAAGTGAAAAGTAAAAGTGAAGTGGCTCAGTCGTGTCCAACTCTTAGTGACCCCATGGACTGCAGCCTACCAGGCTCCTCAATCCATGGGATTTTCGAGGCAAGAGTATTGGAGTGGGGTGCCATTGCCTTCTCCTCTTGTTCTTTACACTTAACATTTAGGGCTATGATATCTAAAGTCACTTATGAAGTGAAGTGAAGGTCGCTCAGTCATATCTGACTCTTTGTGACCCCATGGACTGTAGCCTGCCAGGCTCCTCTGTTCATGGAATTCTCTAGGCCAGAATACTGAAGTGGATAGCTGTTCCCTTCTCCAGGGGATCTTCCCAACTTAGGGATCAAACCCAGGTCTCCCCCACTGCAGGTGGATTCTTTACCAGCTGAGTCACCAGGAAAGCCCAAGAATACTGGAGTAGGTAGCCTATCCCTTCTTCAGAGGAACTTCCCAACCCAGGAATCAAACCAGGGTCTCCTGCATTGCAGGTGGATTCTTTACCAGCTGAGCTACCAGGAAAGCCATCAGTTCAGTTCAGTTTAGTTGCTCAGTTGTGTCCGACTCTGCGACCCCATGAATTGCAGCACGCCAGGCCTCCCTGTCCATCACCAACTCCCAGAGTTCACTCAAAATCACGTCCATCGAGTCGGTGATGCCATCCAGCCATCTCATCCTCTGTCGTCCCCTTCTCCTGCCCCCAATCCCTCCCAGCATCAGGGTCTTTTCCAATGAGTCAACTCTTCCCATGAGGTGTGGCGAAGTACTGGAGTTTCAGCTTTAGCATCATTCCTTCCAAAGAGCATCCAGGGCTGATCTCCTTTTTTTTTTTTTGATTTAAATTTATTTATTTTAATTGGAGGCTAATTACTTTACAATATTGTATTGGTTTTGCCATACATCAACATGAATCTGCCATGGGTGTACATATGTTCCCAATCCTGAACCCCCATCCTACCTCCCTCCCCATACCGTCCCTCTGGGTCATCCCAGTGCACCAGCCCCAAGCATCCTGTATCCTGCATCGAACCTAGACTGGCGATTCGTTTCACATATGAATATACATGTTTCAATGCCATTCTCTCAAATCATCCCACACTCACCCTCTCCCACAGAGTCCAAAAGACTGTTCTATACATCTGTGTCTCTTTTGCTGTCTCGCATACAGGAATGTCTGGATCTCCTTGCAGTCCAAGGGACTCTCAAGAGTCTTCTCTAACACCACAGTTCAAAAGCATCAATTCTTCGGCGCTCAGCTTTCTTCACAGTCCAACTCTCACATCCATACATGACCACAGGAAAAACCGTAGCCTTGACTGAACGGACCTTTGTTGGCAAAGTAATGTCTCTGCTTTTGAATATGCTATCTCGGTTGGTCATAACTTTTCTTCCAAGGAGTAAGCGTCTTTTAATTTCATGGCTGCAGTCACCATCTGCAGTGATTTTGGAGCCCCCAAATATACAGTCTGACACTGTTTCCACTGTTTCCCCATCTTTCCCATGAAGTGATGGGACCAGATGCCATGATCTTCATTTTCTGAATGTTGAGCTTTAAGCCAACTTTTTCACTCTCCTCTTTTACTTTCATCAAGAAGCTTTTTAGTTCCTCTTCACTTTCTGCCATAAGGGTGGTGTCATCTGCATATCTGAGGTTATGGATATTTCTCCCGGGAATCGTGATTCCACCTTGTGCTTCTTCCAGCCCAGCGTTTCTCATGATGTACTCTGCATAGAAGTTAAATAAGCAGGGTGACAATATACAGTCTTGACATACTCCTTTTCCTATTTGGAACCAGTCTGTTGTTCCACGTCCAGTTCTAACTGTTGCTTCCTGGCCTGCATACAGATTTCTCAAGAGGCAGGTCAGGTGGTCTGGTATTCCCATCTCTCTCTGAATTTTCCAGTTTATTGTGATCCACACAGTCAAAGGCTTTGGCCTAGTCAATAAAGCACAAATAGATGTTTTCCTGGAACTCTCTTGCTTTTTCCATGATCCAGCGGAAGTTGGCAATTTGATATCTGGTTCCTCTGCCTTTTCTAAAACCAGCTTGAACATCAGGAAGTTCACAGTTCACGTATTAATGAAGTCTGGCTTGAAGAATTTTGAGCATTACTTTACTACCGTGTGAGATGAGTGCAACTGTGTGGGAGTTTGAGCATTCTTTGGCATTGCCTTTCTTTGGGATTGGAGTGAAACCTGACCTTTTCCCGTTCTGTGGCCACTGCTGAGTTTTCCAAATTTGCTGGCATACTGAGTGCAGCACTTTCACAGCATCATCTTTTAGGATTTGAAATAGCTCAACTGGAATTCCATCATCTCCACTAGCTTTGTTCGTAGTGATGCTTTCTAAGGCCTACTTGACTTCACATTCCAGGATGTCTGGCTCTAGGTGAGTGATCACACCATTGTGATTATCCGGGTCGTGAAGATCTTTTTTGTACAGTTCTTCTTTGTATTCTTGCCACCTCTTCTTAATATCTTTTGCTTCTATTAGGTCGATACCATTTCTGTCCTTTATCGAGCCCATCTTTGCATGAAATGTTCCCTTGGTATCTCTAATTTTCTTGAAGAGATCTCTAGTCTTTCCCATTCTGTTGTTTTCCCCTATTTCTTTGCATTGATTGCTGAAGAAGGCTTTCTTTTCTCTTCTTGCTATTCTTTGGAACTCTGCATTCAGATGCTTATATCTTTCCTTTTCTCTGTTGCTTTTCACTTCTCTTCTTTTCACAACTATTTGTAAGATCTCCCCAGACAGCCATTTTGCTTTTCCACATTTCTTTTCCATGGGGATGGTCTTGATCTCTGTCTCCTGTACAGTGTCACCAACCAACAGCAGTCAGGACCTGATCACGAGCCAAGAACTCTAGCGTTCTACTGCGTTACCTCTCCTTCCCTAAACGGGCAAAGAGACTCAAAAAAAGGATCATGATTAGAATAATCCCAGTGATAACATGATCACAACAGAATAAAATTAAGTTACAAAGCCTGGGAGTGGGGAGGGGAAAAGAGTGTCTAATCTTAGAAGCATTAAAAGCAACAGCAAAGAGGCTCATACATTCTACTATACAGAATTTGAGAATCTCTGTATTTAACACACACTAATATGTTATAAATAAAAATACCGTTAAGGGACAAAAAAAGTATTTGTAGCAGTTATGGGAGAAAAGGGGTCAATAACTTGATTATACAAAATGGCTTCAATTTCCTAACAAACAGGAATAGTCAATTTATGAAAGAGAAGATAAAATTAGTGGAAAAGTACCATTAATAAGCAATAAGTGAAAATAATATACATATTTTTTACTAAAATAGTAAAAAATTTTTTCAGTAAAATTATTTTAAATGAAAATACTGACGCTATTAGCAGTGTAAAAGCAAACACAAATGTGTGTTGGTGGAAGTACAAATTATTACGTAGCACTATAGGAAATCAACTTATCAATGTGAACCAACAGATTTTACAGTGTTTATATATTTTGACCCAATAATTTCAATTATGTTAATTTTTCCTAAGAGGATAATCCTAAATCCAGAAAAAACTATGTATGGTGGTATAATAGCAGAAAAAATGGAAAAATATACATGCTCAACAAAGAAGGAAAAATTAAGTAAATCACGGGACATTTATTGAACAGGATACGATGTAACCACTAAGAATGATGACTGTGACAAAAAGAAAACACGGCACATCTCACACGACCCCATCTACACTTTTTCACAATTTTATTGAGGTATAATTACATAAGCATTCTCTTAGAAAAAAAGGAAAACTAAACACCAAAATATTACGGTAGAGCAGCAGGTGATTTTTAGCATGTTTTTCCTCATTATTGTTTTTGAAGTGTATCTATATACCTTTTATAATGAAAAAAGTATATTCTTGTAAAATTCATCTTAGATGTATAAGATACTATAAATACTAAATAAAATATATGAACTATACATACTGTTTGGGGATATAAACTAATTTGGATTATTTTCCTCAAAATACCACCTGTATCATGTGTTAGGCCAGGATGAAAAGTAGAATGGGTATAGTTTAAAAAGAAGTAATTTTTTTAAAAGGTATACAACATGAATTAGGGCTTTCCTCATAGCTAAGTTGGTAAAGAACCTGCCTGCAATACAGGCGACCTGGGTTTGATTCCTGGGTCAGGAAGATTCCCTGGAGAAGGAAATGGCAACCCACTCCAGTATTCTTGCCTGGAGAATCTCATGGACAGAGGACAGAGGAGCCTGGCCTCCATGGGGCCGCAAGAGTCAGACACAACTTAGTGTCTAAATCACCACCACCACAACATGAAATTAAGCTAACAGACTAATTAACAGTTATATCCTGCTACAAAAAAGACTGATGAGGTACTATTTTGACTTTTAAATTAGTTTTTATTAGAGTATAGTTTATTTACAATGTCGCATTAGTTTCTGTTTTACAGCAAAGTGAATCAGTTATACATATACAAATACCCACTTTTGTTAGATTATTTTCCCAGATAGGTCATTATAGAGTACTGAGTAGAGTTCCCTGTACTCTGCAGTAGGTCCTTATTAGTTGTCTATTTTCTAAATAGCAGCATGTATGTGTTAATCCTAATCTCCCAATTTGTCCCTCCTACACCCCCTCACCCTTGGTAACTATACGTTTACTGTCTACATCTATGACTCTATTTCTGTCTTGTAAATAAGCTCATTTGTACCATTTACTTAGATTCCACATATAAGTGATATCATATGATACTGACCTTTCTCTGACTTACTTCCCTCAGTATGACAATCTCTAGGTCCACCCATGTTGCTGCAAATGACATTACTTCGTTCTTTTCGATGGCTGAGTAATATTCTACTATATGTATGGACCACATCTTTATCATTCATCAGGGCTTATAATGTGGACATTTTTTGCGGGGAGGACACCTTCAGCCTCACAGCACTCCTATTTTGAATTCTATCAAAAGTTTAGTTTTGCCTGTTCTTGAACTTTTTAAAAATGGAATCATACTATACCCACCCCATCCCCAAAAGAAAATGAGGCAGCAATGCCTTGGATGACTGAAATAATCAAACTTAAATATGAGTGCATATTTACCTGCATCTTCAGGGGTTCTTATCTCAAACTCTAATAAATTTTCTTGTTTTTCTTCTATGTCTTGTAGAATGGCGCTGATGGTCTGATGCTATCAGATAAAATATTAAAAACTTCATTACAAGAACGTAGATGTTTTTCTCTAACAGGCAACTGACAAATGAATAGTAAAAGTGCTACATAAAGCACCACAGAAAATGTGATCTCCCTTTACATTCCACATGTATTCAGGCCTCATTTAAACTTAACTACATATATATATATATATGTGTATTTGGGAAAAAACTAAACTTAAATACATCTTGATTTATGTAGCAGATCTGCTCCTGGAAAACAGAATGTTGAGTGGCAACCAATCACAATTTCTCAATGACTCCTTTTATAGGTGTAGGAGGAAAAAAAAAGAACTCAGCAAATAATATTTAAAGATTACATATATGCAAGAAGTTCACTTTAAGGCTTTATGATTATCATTGTACACTATTAAGATTTCACATACAGTCTTAGAAATACAAAACACCTTCAAAAACCCACAAAGAGGATTTAAAACAACCTCTTTATATACTTGTCAGTATTAATTAATAGTATTAATTAAACTATTAATATTAATAGTTTAATATTAATATTAAACAATTCAATGCAGATAGTTTCTTGGTTCATTGTTAGAGGAATTAAAATAGAGGAATATTAATACTGAAATGCCTTCAACATATTGGCTTGGCCAACAAATTCGTTTGGGTTTTTCCATAACGTCTTAGGATCATTTTTGCTTCTGACACATCTTTCATAAATTTGTATATTAAAACATATTGGTTGAGAGCACAGGCTCTGGAGTCAGATTACCTGGATTTTAATGCTGCCACTAATATGTAATAGAAATGTAATTTTGGATTGTTACCTACCCTTTCCTACTTCAGCTTCCTTAGCTGTAATGAGGAAGGTAATGATATTAACAGAAACTACTTTCATTATTATCGAGGCTAAATCGATTAACATAAAGCACTTAGAGGAGAGCTCACCATTGCATAAATACTCTGTGAATGCCAACTATTATCATTATGATAATCACTCTTGTACTCACTCTATATGGAGTGAGAGAAGGAGGCTGCCTAGATGCTGTGATCTAAAGGTGTTAGAAGGTAGCATCAAACTAAAATCATCTCATTTCCTTTGCATCTGGCCATAAAGTCACCCCTCATCCTCAATTTGGTTTGAAATTTTCAGCACTCAAAAACAAATTTACATTTACAAAGGATAAACCTTTAATGACTTTAAAGTCTGCATATTTTAAGTTTTTTCTTAAAGTTGGTTTTCATTCAACTTTTATCTCTTCATTATATTTCCCTGAGGCTTGGCATCGAAAGTGATACACATTATTCCTGAAACAAATACTCATACAGTTAATAACCATAGGGTTAGGATGATTTTTCCATAATGTTTTAATCTTTACATGAAAATATACCTTAAAGATACTAATGGTCAATACAGTGAGCTGAGCTGATACAGAAGGACCTCTGTCTACTCCAAACACCTGGAAAAATACACTAGACAAAATACAATAAATTTTAACCACCCATGCCCAGCTAAAATCGGAAAAATAAAGGGAAAGGAAATGAAGCTGGTAGCAGCCCATGAGGGATGTGGAGCAAACATAGGTTATTAGGAATTAGAGTCTGGGTTTTTAATACCTACAAAGGAACAGGAGATAAGGCCTCAGGGCTACATAAGGAAGGGGTTAGAATCAGTCAGTTGGGTTCAGTTGTATCTGACTCTTTGCGACCCCATGGATTGCAGCATGCCAGGCCTCCCTGTCCATCACCAACTCCCAGAGTTTACTCAAACTCATGTCCATTGAGTTGGAGTTAGAATGGAGCCCCACATAAAACTAGTGACCATGAGTGGGTGTCCTTTAGCTTAAATAAGGATTAGTAAAAACTCTACTTGTCACCCACTCAGCCTGTCGGTAGAAAATCAGAGGTCAAAGGGTATCACCCAGAATATAGTGTAGAGAATTAAAGAGATGGAAAATACAAAAAAGATATAGGGAGACTGGTCTAACAACCATCTCAAAAAATATGAGTTTCATAAAAGGAGAATACTGCTAATGGGAGAGGGGTAATAGTCAACAATCTAAGGGCTCAAAGTTTCCAGAATACAAGGAGAAATCTGTCTTCAGACTAAACGAACATGTCTAGTCCTTTTAGAGTAAAATTAATTAAAAACACACCTACATTTAGACATAACCTAGTGAAACAGCAGAATATGAACAAAAAAAAATCTTTAAAATTGTAAGCCTGAAAGATATATTAGAAAGACAATTAACTTTTCATTCATTACAAGAGATACCAGGAACAATGAAAATATTTTTGAAATGTTGAGGCAAACACAATTCATTTTAAACAGCATTTAAAATATTTTAGGTATAAAATAGTTGATCAATCATAGTTTATGTTCAATGAATAGTATTTTCCTCTCTACACGAACAAAAAGTATGTAAGGGAAGTCTAATCCACACACACGGTCTCATTCAAAATATTTCTTTGAGGGGTCTACTTTGCTTAAGAAGTTAGTGTCTAGGATGCTATGTGTTTTAATCAAACTAGTTTTAATCAAACTAGATGGATATGAGAATACCCATCTCATAAATTAATATATGGGCAACTAAGTTATTTTCTTTAAAACTACACCTTCACATGAGGGATTTCACATAGAGCAAACTACCACTATAAACCACTCAGGGTCCGGGTTGGTTAAACCAGGCTGCTTTCCTCTTCTCCGTCTAGGTTCCAAGGTCTTTCTTCCTACTATGTATCCGCGATACTTCTTGGAAGCTGGATGGATGCAGACACACTAGAACACTGCAACAGTGACACTGTCTGTGGGATAGGTAAGCGCCAAAGAATCCAATCCAGGAGTCAAGGATAGCAGCTAAACTCTAAGTCTCTGTTCAGTGCAGGCAGTTTCTTGGTTCCTTGTTAGGGAAATTCAAATAGAAGTCTTATTCTGGATTCAGAAACAGGACAGCAGGCCTCTCTGACCACCTGTCTGGGCACTGCCTAGATTCTGAATTCGGTGCCTGCCCTCAAGCACAGCAAGTCAGGAGTCACTTTACATAAGAAAGGGAGTGGGTTTTGGAATTCTTGAGCCCCTGGAGGTCTGGTCAACCCTAGGATCTAAAATTCTGTGACTGACTCACAGGTGAAACAGCACTGGAAGAAGGTATAAAGTAAAACCAGTACTGCATTTCTGCATGCACACTGATGTTCACGTCAGTTTGTGGCCTGGATTATAAGCAGGAGTCCCTGAAACTAGGATCTGAAGTCGCCCACAGGGCAGATGCACTGCCCAGAACCTGTCCCGATTGCGACTCCAAATTGCTGTTAATGAGGGACTTCCCAGTGCTGTTCAAGGCTGGATGTAGGCTGGCCCAATCGGTGATGCAGACACATGCTGTTATCTCTCTCTTTCCCTGGTGGCTCAGAGGTTAAAGCATCTGCCTCCAATGCGGGAGACCTGGGTCGGGAAGATCTCCTGGAGAAGGAAATGGTAACCCACTCCAGTATTCTTGCCTGGAGAATCCCATGGATGGAGAAGCCTGGTAGGCTACAGTCCATGGGGTCACAAAAAGTCGGACACGACTGAGCGACTTCACGATACTATACTGTTGTTTCTATTTCTTTTCTTTTAATGCTTGTATATTGAAATTAAGTCAAATCTTCTATAAAAGACTGAAACTGATATGTGTGTAATGAGTGGTTTCTTTGGCTGACGAGTCCTTCAAACCTAAAACAAAAGTAAAACTTTTGGCAAAACATTCATTCTGCTCAGTCATGCTGTGTTATTATCTTATGACAAAAAAAAATTTTTTTTAACCTGCATGTCCTTAAAAATGGAAAGAATGCTGCCACTAGCCAATGGCTGGCTGGCGCAAAGAATGGCATTTTCTAGGCTAAAGAACAAAAGCATTTCAACTTCACTCACCATGGAAAGGTTTTCTTCTGTTTTTTCTTGGTGTGAGATAGAAGGTGTATCAACAGTTTTGGAATCATCACAAATGCACTGTTTACGTCTTCTTGCCCGGACGTCAGGAGTTTTTACTTTAAAACATAAAATCAGAAAATATATTAAGAATGTGCAAAAATTTGCCTACTTTTATCAATTGTAATGGTGACAAGAATAGGAAGGATAAATTAAGTCTATAATTACCATATCTTAATGTTGATTAGCACCTCATTATTTATTGTCAATTGACTAATTTTAGCAAATCTATTGAATACGTATCACATGCTGGATATCCAACTCTTTTCGTGAATCATCTTATTTAATCTTCATACGAGCCCTGAGGGGTAGGTAGTTAATCACATCTATTTTACAGAAGAGGAACATGAAGCTTAGACGGATTCAAGAAGTTGCCTGATGTGTTGCACAGCTAGTACCGAAACCAGATCTGACTTCCGGTCCATGCTCTACTATGACCGTAATTCACCGTCTCTATAAGATTCTCTCTGAACCTTCTCCCATTCTGGATTCCCTTTCTTCACATACGGTTACCCTATATCCCTCATTCTATTGGGTTACCTGAAAGGAAAGGTATATACAAGGAACAACAGAAGAGTGGGAATAGATCTGCTGCTGCTGCTGAGTCGCTTCAGTCGTGTCTGACTCTGTGCGACCCCAGAGACGGCAGTCCACCAGGCTCCCCCGTCCCTGGGATTCTCCAGGCAAGAACACTGGAGTGGGGTGCCATTTCCTTCTCCAATGCATGCAAGTGAAAAGCGAAAGTGAAGTCGCTCAGTTGTGTCCGACTCCTTGTGACCCCATGGACTGCAGCCCCCCAGGCTCCCCCGTCCCTGGGATTCTCCAGGCAAGAGTGCTGGAGGGGGGTGCCACTGCCTTCTCCAGTGATCAAGATCTAGTACTTTATAACAGAGTGTGCAATAGCTCCAAATATGGCTGTGAAGAGAGAAAAAGTCATGCCTGGGGCTGTAAGAAAAGCCTCACACCTTATGGGCTTAGCATATGGGAGCAGACGAAGAAATGAGGATCTGTGTGTCAGTCCCGACTTTGACCTACATGTGATCTCGCGCACCAGTAAAATAGGACACAATGACTGTCCTTGCCTCTCACCAATCCTATCAGTTGGTAAGGGGAGTGGCAGGCCAGGGGAAAAGCACGTCACAGGGGTTCTCTTCCCAATAACCTCCCTCATAGACAACACAGATAAACTCCTGGCTTTTTTCTTCCATGAGTCAAGGCTCACACATGAAGGAAAAGGAAGATCAAGTCCCTCTCCTCAACACTTCCGAAATTGTTTTTAACTGCCTGTTTTCTGGTTTATCTCTCCAAAGCCTGCAAGCTCCTCCAGGGCTGATCTGCATAGCATGTGCTCAACAAATGTATGTTTTCTAAGTCAGTGCTCACTAAATGCTTCTTTAAAAAAACACAAACACACCCACATTGTTACCTTGTGTGTTTGTGTGTGTGTGTGTGTTGGTGAGAACATTTGAAAGTTACTTTCTTGGCAAACTGCAAGTATATAATTTATTATTAAAAACTGTAATCATCATCTTATACATTAGAAGACCCCCAGAACCAATTCATCTTCTAAGCGAAAGTTTGATCAACATTTCTCCATCTCCTCCACCACTTCCTCCCCCAAGCCCTTGGCAACCACCACTCAACCATCTATCTGGTTCTTTCAGCTTGACTTTTTAAGGTTCCACATATAAGTGACACCACAAAGAGTTTGCCCTTCTGTATCTTTCTATGCTTATTTCATTTAATGTGACATTCTCTAGGTTCACCTACGTTGCTACAAATGGCAGGACTAAATGGTTATTTCTTATAGACAACTCATTATATTAGTTAAGTGCAAAGTACTGCTAAAAATGGTTCATAAAAATTTCCCTGACTATATATTTCCTTGAAATATTCTTTCCACTATAATATATATTACACATACACTCACACACATATATAAGTATAGTATATTTGCTTAACAAATTCATATTCTAGCATTAGAATATCAGTCTTGAAAAGTTGGCATGAGTCCAACTTCTGCATGAATCATTATAAATTTTGAAGTAATGGAATCTTAGTCGCAAAGACTTTAGTATAATGTCATTCTTTTCCAGCCCCACTATAAAGTAAACCAATCTGCATAGATTCAGTAACACTCAGATCCAGTGTTATGAGAGATGAATGTTTGTTTAATGAACGTGTTTTGTTTCAACATATAATTCTAACACAATAGAACCATATAATCTATAAATTAAACCAAGTTTTGAAATGCTGTTTCTAAAAATAAATTATGCTTTTCAAGAGTTTAATAAACAGACAAAAAATTATCCCTAGTTATGAAACAATTTACACAAATCTGAAGACTTTGTTTTTCTAAGCAGAGGTATACACCTGTATAAAACAGCAAGAAACATTGCTATTCATACCAGTGACTACAGCATCACTCTCATCTCTGCTGTCAGTCTCAACGGCACCATAAGATTTCAGCAGCTCTTTCATATTTTCATTATCTGCTTCATCCAAAGCAGTCTTCTGCTTTTCATCCTTTTCATTAGGGTTTGCTCCATGCTGTAGTAGCATCTCAGCTGCCTAGAAGGTATTTTTCCAAAGTTATCTCTACAGACACCTAAAATCAATCATTTCTGCTTTCATTATAGGATAACACTATCAAATATTAAAAGCTATCAAAAAATTACTCAAACTCTGACCAAGAAAATTTCAATTAAATTTGATATGACAATTGTAAACTGATCCACTGTTTGGCCTGATCTGTCTTCACAGGAGAATCAAATACAGTGATATGAAAGTACCAGATATGCTGCTTTCATTGTCTAAGAGCAGACTTAGATAGACTGATGTGCAAAAGGATTTACTGTATCTCTGTTACACAGCCTTTTGCCCTCCCCTAAGCTGCTGGAAGATGGGGTACAGAAGGGAGGAAAGATCATTTCAGGATTATATTATATTGTATTATATTATACTATACTATGCACTGTATTATAAACCACCATTAGACAAAGTTGAATAAAGTTTTACTTGAACTATAATACTTCAGATATGTTACTTGTTTAGGAGTTTTTATAAGTTAGCTTGGGAACCTAATGTCCATTCTAATACTCTCTATGCAAATATGTTTCCTAAATAGATGACTTGTATTCACAGAATCTTAACAAGATAAAAAGAAACAGAAATAATCTACCCCAACCCCATCTTTACAGAGGAGAAAACTGAGGTCAAAGATAAATGTTGTGACATTCTGGGGGCAAAAGTTTCTGATATAAATAATGCTTTCCTGAATAACTCAAACTTGGGTATGAGAATTAAATTTGTGACTCATCAAAGTTAAAGACTGTCACTTATCAGTTGATAGTAAAAGTCAGTTTAGTAAAAAACAGTCAATGATTCCATCTGCATAATACAAGCAACTCAAATCACTGAAAAACCTTTTGATCAGGAAAAGATGGTCAGTATTTTGTTAAAGATATGTTATGTTCTAGTAGCTTTTCTCTTTCCACTTGTGTTCAGGTATGGAGAAGCATAAAAATTTAGAAGCAAATGCACCAGTAGAAATTATGACAGTTCCTTATTTGTTCTATCAGCCTAGAATTAGCCCAGCATGAAGGAAAATATATTTGTTTTAAGGTCAAGCATACAAAACTCACTCCTGCTACTTACTAGCTATGTCCTTGGGCAAGTTACTTACCATTTGAATCTCATTCTTCTCACCCATGAGGCTTAAATGTGAACCCATGTCTGAAGTATTTGGCACATGGTGGGGCTTCAGGGGAAACAGTCCCCTAATCAGCTGTGTGTAAGCCCCAGCAACAGTTCTGCCAGTCCTCCCTGCAGCATTTACGTACTTTCCTTACACACATTTGTAGATCCACCAAAGAACTGAGGAAGTTCCCCCTTTACATCACTGGAGAGGTCTCTCTATGCAGATACATTCTGTCTGGTATCTTGCTCTCAGAATTTTAGCTGCTGGAGCCTTTGAAACTCCAAATTCTGTCTTCTCAGCGCTCTGAGATCATAAGGCTATTTGTTTTCCTCCTCCCTACACGACTGCCTGGAAACTCCTCTGCCCAGAAGGTGGGGCAATCCACAAGGCTCGTCCCGTTTGCTTCTGTTCTCTCCTGCACGTTGTCTGATTTCTCAAAACTGTTATTTTACATATTTTGCTCACTTTTCTAGCTTTTAAGGTGGGAGGGGATATCTCATCCCTGTTACCCTATCTTGCACAAAAGTGAGGTTCCATTCCCATCCATATTTTAGCTTTAAAAAAAAATCTTTTCCTCTCATTCTCCTTTTCCTTATCTTTTAATACTCCACAGTTTATAAGGTAGAATACAAAACCACCTTGGAAGATAATTTACAACAGAAACTAAGATTTTTTTAAAAAAATATGCAAGTTGAAAAAGAAAATAAGATGATAAACTCAACTTTGTATCTAGTCATGCAAGAGAGAAAATCACAGGATATCACAGAATTGATACTTATTAGTTCTACAATTGGGCTTCACAGGTAGCACAAGTGGTAAAGAATTTCCCTGCAATGTAGGAGACCTAGGACGGGAAGATCCCCTGGAGAAGGAAATGGCAACCCACTCCAGTATTCTTATCTGGAGAATACCATGGACAGAGGAGCAGGACAGGCTACAGTCCATAGGGTCACAAAGAGTTGGACACGACTGAAATGACTTAGCACACACACAGGTCTACAATACCATATATTTATATATCTTGCTCCCTAACTTATCATTCTAGATTATCTATCAATATCCTACCTCAAAAAAAAAAAAATAGGGACAAAAGGGAGAAAGTGAATCAGAAATAAGAACAAATGACAAACTGTTGCATGGAGGGAAAGTTAATGAAGATATAAGGAAAGATGCTGGCCAATATATGTGTCAAAGTAATTAAAACATCATTAAAAACACTACCTCCATTTCAAATAGAATATTTCTCTTTAAAGTGAAGGCAATAGAGACATGGAAGGTTAATCCAAAAGTAAACTTTATCTGTATCACCACCTAGGTATCAAGAACATCAGTGATTCTCTAGAACAGGCAATAATAGCACACTATGGTCCATGGGCCAAATCCTGTCTGATGCCTGATTTTGTAAATGAAGTTTTAGTGGCGCACAGTCAAAACCCACTCATTTACAAACTGTCTAGGGTTGCTTTTATAACAGAATAGCAGGTGAGTGGTTGCAATAGAGGCTGTGTGGCCCAGAAAACCTGAACTACTGATTATCTAGCCCTTTGCAGGAAATATTTACCAATCCTTGCTCTAGACCAGAGCTGTCCAACAGAGGTCTCTGTGATGATGGAAATGTTCGAATCTGCATTGTCTAATACGGGAGCCACTTGCCACATGTAGCTACTGAGCACTTCAAATGTGGCCAATGCAACTGAAGAACTGAATTTTTAAATTAAACTGATTTTAGGTAATTCAAATTTAAATAGTCATCATGTGGTTAGTGGCTATAGTACAGACAGTGCAGCTCTAGATCAAACTCCTTATTTCAAGGGTAAAGTTATCTTTATCTTTTTCAAGCAGCAGAACTAGGCCTAGAATTCAAGTTCTCCAGTTCTGTGTCTTGTCTGCTAAACCAAGTTCCTTTCTGCTATTTCCTGTTCTTGACATTTATCTTTACAGAAGACCCTCAACGTCTGAGTAATCATCTTCCCTACCCCTTGAGGTTACCAAATTGCTATGAGAGAAGCTAGAGGCTTCAAAATAGGAAAATTCTCACTTATGAAGAGAAAGTCACTCAGTCATGTCCGGATCTTTGCAACCCCATGGAATGTAGCCTGCTGGCTCCTCTGTCCATGGAATTATCCAGGCCAGAATACTGGCCAGGAAAATATGCTACAAATTTATAACAAAGTCAAAATGTAAAGATGTAGGATTGCCTGAAAAGAAAGTGAAAGTTACTCAGTCATGCCTGATTCTTTGTGACCCCACAGACTATACAGTCCATGGAATTTTCCAGGCCAGAATACCAGAGTGGGTAGCTGT
This sequence comes from Capricornis sumatraensis, assembly GCF_032405125.1. NCBI lineage: Eukaryota > Metazoa > Chordata > Mammalia > Artiodactyla > Bovidae > Capricornis > Capricornis sumatraensis. Next base: position 94,120,458 of record NC_091070.1, on the reverse strand, counting down.
TCCCTTCTCCAGGGGATCTTCCCAACCCAGGGATTGAAACCAGGTCTCCTGCATTGCAAGTGGATTCTTTACCAGCTAAGCCACAAGGGAAGCCCAAGAATACTGAAGTGGGGGGCCTATACCTTCTCCAGAGGATCTTCCTGACCTAGGAATCGAACCAGGGTCTCCTGCATTGCAGGCGGATTCCTTACCAACTGAGCTATCAGGGAAGCCCAGGATTTCCTGAAGTCATATATTAAAATAATATTGTAGAAATGCTTAAAGCACCTGTGAAGCAAAACTGATAAGGGATAAACTAAAAGGTAAAACAGTTAACCTAAAAAAAGAAAAATCAGGATTTTAATATGGTGGTGGTGGTGGTTTAGTCGCTAAGTTATGTCTGATTCTTGAGACCCCATGGACTGTAGCCTGCCAGGCTTCTCTGTCCATAGGATTCTCCAGGCAAGAATGCTGGAGTGGGTTGCCATTTCCTTCTCCAGGGGATCTTCCCAGCCCAGGAATTGAACCTGGGTCTCCTGCGTTGCAGGCAGATTCTCTACCGACTGAGCTACAGTTAGAAAGAGTTAAATTTATTATATAAAAATTTCAAGTGTGATGTTGACTCTTTTGAAAATTTAATGTAGATTATAATGAACTAGCAGTATTAAAAATACAAGACTTGTCTTTAAATTAGCTTATCTAAATTCCTTTGGAATATGGTGTTTTCAGCTGGATACTGTAGAGCTAAAGCCAAGAAGAACTACATGATCGCTATATTCTTACTTATAAATCACCAAGCTTCCTGGAAAGAGCCAGATAGTAATGATTTTGTGTGTGTATGCCGTGGTTTCCCTGTCACAGCTACTCAGCTCTACTGAGAGAGCACAAAAGCAGTCACAGACAACACGCAAACAAATGAGTGTGACTGTGTTCCAGAAAAACTTCATCCATGTGCACGAAAATGTGAATTCCATGAAATTTTCATGAAATATTCTGTCTTCCCCCACCTAGTTACTTAAGACGATAAAAACTACTTTCAGCTATCAGCTGCTCCAAAACAGGCAAAGGGCCAGAATTGCCCTGGGAGCTGTTCGCCAGCCCTTGCTCTAGAAGAGAAATGTGTTTTACACAGTGATATGGATTAACAATTCTGAAAATGCTTTACATTTATATGAGAGTTGGACAAATAAGTAAATAAACTGTGGATAAAAATAACCAGGTTTATCACTGTCAGAAAAAGAAGTTATAAAGAAACAAGATGGATAAAAGCTAGAATGAACTCCGTGAAGCTGGATTAGAGTCTGAGAAGACAGTTTTAATTCATGTTTATTTTAATATATACGGATAGATTAATTCATAGATATAGAAATGAGTATACATGTATTAGTATACTCACATATTTTTCTGTCTTTACCCTCTGAAAGGGCCTAGAAGGAGTGACAAGCTGATAGCAATAAACATAAAAAAAGAAAAATCAGGACTTTAATATAAGTGTATTAATACAGGACCTAGGGCGAAAACTGTGGCACCTTTCAAAATTTTTGAAAAAAAGAACTTCCCTGAGACCATGAGGCAAAAAGTCAACCGTGAGATAAAGGATGTCCTACGTGCTGTCACACTCTTTTGCCAGAAAAGCTAGGCCAAGAAAACATACTTTATTGTGTCTCTGCTGAACCAGAAATCAATCAGTATATATTTCAGTTAGAAACTAAATACAATACTACTTCGAGGAGTTAACACAGCGGGCCTAAGACTGCTCTCTAGAGAGGCCGCTTATGTGGCTGGCCTGTAGCTGGCATGTGAGAACCGGGCTGGCAGTCAGTGTCCAGCGCTGATATAAACCTTTCCCTAATTGCTGTGACTCTCTGTGCTTAAACTGTCGACACACACAATGTGGTGTATGCTTCTGGGAGTCTGGAATCTTGGTAAGTGCTAGGTAGAGGGTGCCCACATGACCAGCCCTCAATATAAATCATGACCATTAAGTTTCTAATCAGCTTTCCTGGACAAAAATTTTGTACTTATGTCACTATACTTTCACTGCTGAGGGAAAAGCAAACCGTACGTGGCCTCTCGTGAAGAAGAGTACATAGTAGAGCCTGCGCACGGACATCTCCAGACTCCACCTTTTCCTCTGATAATCCAACTATGTATCCTTACTATATTGCTGGAATAAATCTTACCCATGAATACCATATGCAGGGCTCTGTAACACTTTCTAACAAATTTCCAGGTATAGGGGTGATGTTGGGGGTGGGGTCCTTATATTCTATATTGCATATATGCAATATTCTATATTGCATTTTTCAGGATAGTCTAAAATCCTAATTTTCCTACTATGAATTTTTTGCCCTTATTTAAGGGCTTTCACTTTAAATGACCTTTTTCCTGTGCAAATAACCAGCAGGTTCATCACTTCAGTGACTCTTCCTGTTTGTTTTCTTCCACAGCACGATCACATAACCTCAAGATTTTGTCAATTCCTTTTTAATTTAAACATCTTTAAGATCAAAGAGCTTCTTTGATCAAAAGAAGCCTCCCTGGACATTAGCCTACCCATCTGGTACTATTCTTAATTATTAGTTTATACCTTTTATTTCTGCAAGTCACAAATTCAATATTTTTCTTTCACATGACTATATTCAGGCTGAAAACAGTAGAGATATATTTTCACAAAATTAAATAAAAACTACCAGACTATTAAAAAATACCTAGAGACAGATAAAGTGGTATTAGTGAGAGATCCAAAATATTTTTTTACATGAATCTTGGTTTTATACTGTTGTTGTTGCTGGTAATTTCCTTAACGACTTTTCAAAGCGAAAAATTATTCCTAAAATCTACACTATCTACAGACAAATTTTCTCCTAAGGTTTGTCAAAAAAAGAGATAAGTTTAAAAATCTGAAGAACTTTAATATCTAGATTTGAAATTTAGTGTTACTCTAATAATTAACCTAGTAATTTTCCCCTGTTATTTTCACCACAGTAGTTTATTAAAAAAAATGAGAAAAAAAAATACAACAACCCCCAAAGAAACAAGCAACTTAAGCTTTTACTCATTTCTTTGAAACTTCAAACTCACTAAGAAATTTCTGAGTTTAAAATTGTCTGGTTATCAAATATATCATCACTATATATACTCTTTTATGTACAACAGCAAATCATTTGAGACAATTAAAATTACAGTGTATTACATTGATAGGCTGTGTTTACTCTTAGCCATTTCATTTTATTCTGATTTACATGAATTACGCAATGAAGAGACAATGGAAACAGGATTCATTAGGAAATATATTGCTTTTCTAAACTATATGTAATATCATATATACTTGTGCCTCTAAGAAGTTTTAAAAATTCTTTGTCTTAAGGAATCACCTTAATTAGCAATTTAAAATACCTTCACTGTCTTCATTCACTTTTTAAAGAAAAAGAAATAGGAACCTAATATGATGCACTATACCTTTAAATGGTTGTTTGCAACAGCATCATGTAAGGGTAGAATTCCATCTACATTTTCACAATTAACATTAGCACTAGCTTTTAACAACTCTACATCACTCCATCCGTTACTAGCTGCCTTATGAAGTGGTGTCCAACCTAAAAAAAGAAAAAAAGAGAAAACAAAGAAGCTACTTACAAATCAATACTCAAGTAGTATCCTCATTATTAAGTTCATTTGCACTAATGGAATGAATATATATATTGATTCAAATGTATATACTAAGTACTGGACAGGAAATAATATTGAAAACAGGCCATTTTAACATCCTCTGAGCCCACAGCTGCCCTTGAACATGGCCCTGTCCACCAGAAGGCCCAGGACCCAGCTCTTCCCACAGTGCACACACAGTAGACCCAGGACACCCAGGGCCCTGCAGCCAAAGACCCTGGAGCCCAGTTCTACCCACCAATGGGTGGGGACCAGCCCCAGAAACCCCTGGGCCTAAGCCTTGTCCATCAGCAAGCCTGCTCTAGCTTTGGGAATAGACTCAGCCACTAGCAGGTGGACACCAGCCCCTGGACTATTACAGCTCCACAGCCTGCTGTGACAGAAGGCAGTCTACCAACAAGCAGGCCAGCACCAGCCCTAGGACCAGCTGGGCCCAAGTTCTGCTCAGCAGTAGGCCAACATAAACTTTAGGTCCACTGAATCCCACAGCCACCTGTATCAAGAACTGGTCCCACTCATCAGCAGTCCAACACGAGCTCTAGAACCTGTGGGCCCTGCCTCCAGTCCCCAAGACCTGGCTCTGCTCACCAGTGGGCTGGCAGTAGTCCCAAGAACTAGCTTCATCCACTGGAAGGCAGGAAACAGCCCTGGGATCTCCTATATCCAGTCTCTGCCCATCAGTAAACAAGCACTAGTCTTGGGGTCTCCTGGGGTTCAACAGCCAACTGCCTTGTGACATAGCTCCACCAACCAGGCCAGCAGCCTCCACACAAAGCAGGGCAACCAACCCAACTGGGGACAAGCCAAGCCTACCAGACCACCCACAGCAGTCAGACTAACACAAAAGAAGGACGCGTGTAGCCCACATAGTGGGGACACCTAGAACATACAGCGCTGGTAATCAGAGGGAAGTGAGCTCCTAGAAGCATAAGACATTTCCTATAAGAGGTTACTTCTCCAAGGTTGGGAAATGTAGCAAACCTATCAGATACACAGAAAAAAACTAGTTAGTTAGGCAAAATGAGGCAACAGAGTTTAAAAGAAAGAAACAAGATGAAGCCCCAGGAGAAGAACTAAGTGAAGTGGAGACAGGAAAACTATCTAAGAAAGAGTTCAAGGTAATGACTATAAGGACAGTCAAAGAACTTGGGAGAAGAATGGATAAACAGAGAAGTTAGAAGTTTTTAACAAAGAGTTAGAAAACAAAGACCAACCAACCAGAGACAAAGAATACAATAACTGAAATGACAGACTAACAGGAATTAACAGTACACTAAGTGATATATAAGGACGTATCAGCAAGCTGGATGACACAGGAGTGGAATTCAAAAAGTAAGGACAGTTTAAGAGCTATCTGGAACAATATCAAGTGTGCCAATATTTTCATTATAGGAGTCCCAGATGAAGAAAAGAAAGAAAGGGACTGAAAACATATTTGAAAACATAATAGCTGAAAGGTCCCCTAGCCTGGGAAAAGAAAGAGACATCCAGGCCCAGGAAACAAGATCAAGACAGTCCCAAACAGGATCAACTTAAAGAGGACCACATTAAGACACATTGTGATTTAAATGGAAAAATTTAAAGACAGAGAATATAAAAAGCAGCAAGAGAAAAGCAACAAATAACATACTAGGGAACTTCCATAAGACTCCTGGCTAACTTTACAACAGAACTCTGCAGGTCAGAAAGCAGTGGTACCATATATTTAAAGTGATGAAAGGGAAAAATGTACAACCAAAAATATTGTACCCAGCAAGGTTTTCATCAAATACGATGAAGATATCAAAAGCTGTATAGACAAGGAAGAGCTAAAAGAACTCAGCACCACCAAACCAGCTTTATGAGAAATGTGAAAGGGACTCCTCTAAGCAAAAAAGAAAAGGCCACAACTAGAAGCATGAATATTATTATGAAAGGAAAAAGTTAACTGGTAAAGGCAAATATACAGTAAAGATAGTAAGTCAACTGGGTACAAAATTAATAGGAAGTTTAAAGATTTTAAGTTTACAGATTTTTCACTCATGGTTACCATGAATGTGTGTACAAGTGAAAAATCTACAATAGATATGCAAAAAAGAAAATGGAAACTAAACATAACATTAAAGATAATCATAAAATAACAAGAAAACAAAAGAAAAACATGAATAAAAAGAGAATTACAAAAACAACTCCCAAACCATGAACACAATGGAAAGAAGATCATATATATCAACAATTACTTTAAAAGTAAATGGACTAAATGCTCCAATCAAAAGACAAAGAGTGACTGAATGGATACAAGAACAAGACCCATATATATATATATATATATATACATATATACTGCCTACAAGAGACTCACTTCAGATCTAAAGACACACACAGATTGAAAGGTGGGGAATAGGAAAAGGTATTCCATGCAAATGGAAACAAAAAGCAACCTGGAGTAGCAATATCCGTATCAGATAAAATACTTTAAAACAAAAATTGTTATAGGAAACAAATAAGCACATCACATAATGACCAAGGAATCAATCCAAGAAGGTATAACAATTTAAAATATATCTGTATCCAATACAGGATCACCTAAATATATAAAGCAAATATTAACAGACATAAAGGGAAAAACCGACAGTAACACAATACTAGTAGGGGATTTTGACACCCCACTTTCATCAATGGACAGATCATCCAGAAAGAAAACCAATAAGGAAAAACTCATAAATGACACATTATATTAGATGGACTTAAACTGATATATATAGAACATTCCATCCCAAAGCAGCAGAATACACAGTCTTTTCAAGTGCACATGGAACATTCTCCAGGAGAGGTCACATGCTAGGCAACTAAACAAGTATCGGTAAATATAAGAACACTGAAACCATATTAAGTATCTTTTCATTCATATTGAAATCACTATGAGACTAGAGATCAACTACAGGAATAAAACTGAAAAAACACAAACATATGGCAGCTAAACAGTATACTACTCAACAATCAATGGATCACTGAAGAAATCAAAGAAAAAAACAACAAACACATAGAGACAAATGAAAATGAGGACACAATGATCCAAAATCTATGGGATACAGCAATAGCAAGTTCTAAACCTCTACAGAAGAAAAGTCTCAAATAAACCTAAGCTTATCCCTAAAGGAACAGGAGAAAGAACAACAAAAAATGTGAAAGGAGAAGGAAAGAAATCATAAAGTTCAGAGCAAAAATAAATTAAGTAGAGGCCAAATAAATAGAAAAAAAAATCAGTGAAACTAAGAGCTGATTCTTTGAAAAGACAGAATTGAATACACTGTGGCCAGATATACCAAAGAAAAAAGAAAAGGCCCAAATAAAATAAAATAAAATATAAATAAAAATGTTACAATTAACAGCACAGAAATGTAAAGGATCATAACAGATTACTACAAACAACTACATGCCAATAAAAAGAACAACCTACAAGAAAAGGAAAAATTCCTAAAAATATGCAATCTCCTAAGACCTAACCAGGAAGAAATATAAAATATAAACAGATCAATTACCAGTAATTAAATTGAATCAGTAATTAAAACTCCCAACAAAGTTCAGATGGCTTCACAGATAAATTCTACCAAACATTTAGGGAAGAATTAACACCTGTCCTTCTCAAATTATTCCCAAAAATTGCAGAGGAAGAAACACTTCCAAATTCATTGTACATGCTCAGCATCTTCTTGACACCAGAATCAGAAAAAGATATCACACACACAAAAGAAAATTACAGGTCAATGTTACTGATGAACATAGGTGCAAAAATCAAATTTGCAAAAATTTTAGCAAATCGAATCCAACAATACATTAAAAGTATCATACACCATGATCAAGTGGGATTATCCTAGGAATGCAAGGAGTTTTCAATGTCTGCAGATCGATTAATGTGACATACCACATTAACAAAATGAAGAATAAAAATCGTATGACCACACAGATGCAGAAAAAGCCTGTGATAAAATTCAACACCCATTTATGATCAACTCTCCAAAAAGTGGGCATAGGGGGAACATATCTTAACAAAATAATAAAGGCCATATATGACAAACTACAGCTAACATCCTACTCAACAGTGAAAAGCTAAAAGCATTTCCTCTAAGATTAGGAACAAGACAAGGATGCCCACTCTCATGTTTATTCAACCTATTATTAGAAGGTCTAGCCACAACAATGAGAGAAGAAAAAGAAATAAAGGAATTCAAACTGCAAAGGAAGAAGTAAAGCTGGCACTCTTTGCAGATGACACGATACTACACATAGAAAGATCCTAAAGATACCACCGAAAAACTACTAGGGCTTATCAATAAATTCAGTTAAGCTGCAGGATACAAGATTAATATACAGAAATCTGTTGCAGTTCTACACACTAACAGCAAATGATCAGAAAGCAAAATTAAGGAACTTTCTCATCTTCAACTGCAACAAAAAGAATAAATACCTTGGAATAAACCTACCTAACGAGGTAAAAAACCTATACTCAGGAAATTATAAAATAGTGATGAAAAAACTGAAGATGATACAAACAGTTGAAAAGATAAGATATACTGTATTAAAAAAATTAATAGTTAAAATGACTATACTACCCATGGTGATCTAAGATTCAATGTAAGTCCTATCAAAATACCAATGGAATTTTTCACAGGGATAGAATAATTTTAAAACTTGTATGATAGCACAGAAGATCTTAACTAGGCAAAATAAACTTGAGAAAAAAGAACAGACTGGAGGAGTCACATTCTCTGACTTCAGATTAGACTACAAAGCTACAGTAATCAAAACAGTCTCATATGGGCAGAAAATCAGACACACAGATCAATGAAACCGAATAGACAGCCCAGAAATAAATCCACACACTTATGTCAGTTAATCTATGACAAAGGAGGCAAGAATAAACAATGGAGAAAAGATGGTTTCTTCAATAGTGGTACTGGGAAAAACTGAACAGTTATATGTTAAAAAAAATGAAATCAGAACAGTTCTCACACTATATGTAAACATAAACTCAAAATGAACCAAAGACCCCAATGTATGACTGGAAACCATAAAACTCATAGAAGAAAACATAGACAGAATGCTTTTTAAGTAAATTATAGCAACACTGTTTTGGATCTGTCTCCTAAGACAAAGGAAACAAAATTAAAAAAATTTTAAATGGAATCTAGTTGAACTTAAAACCTTTTTCACAGCAAAGGAAATCATTAACAAAAATAAAAGAAAATCTACTGAATGGCAGAAAATATCTGCAAATGATATGACTGGTAAGGGGTTAATATCCAAAATAGATGAACAGCTTATACAACTCAACATCAAAAAACAAACAGGCCAATCAAAAACTGGGCAAAAGACCTGCACAGACGTTTTTCCAAAGAAGATATACAGATGGACGACAGGCACATGAAAAGATGCTCAACACTGATAATCATCAAAACAATGCAAGTCAAAGCCACAATGAGATATTATCCCACTTAGGTCAGAATGACTGTCATCAAAAAGAACACAAAGAGTGTTCACAAAAAGAATACCAACAAATAACAAATGTTGGTGAGGATACGTAAGAAAGAGCCCGTACACTCTGTTGGTGGGCGTGTGAATTGGTTCAGCCACTGCAGAAAAACAGTATGGAAGTTTCTTAAAAAACAGAACTCCACATGATTCAGCAATTCCACTGGTGGGTATATATCTGAAGAAAACAAAAACACTAATTCAAAAAGATACATGCACCCCCATGTTCACAGCAACATTATTTACAATAAGCAAACGAGTACTGCTGCTGCTGCTGCTAAGTCGCTTCAGTTGTGTCTGACTCTGTGCAACCCCATAGACGGCAGCCCACCAGGCTCCCCCGTCCCTGGGATTCTCCAGGCAAGAACACTGGAGTGGGTTGCCATTTCCTTCTCCAATGCATGAAAGTGAAAAGTGAAAGTGAAGTTGCTCAGTCGTGTCCGACTCTTAGCAACCCCATGGACTGCAGCCCACCAGGCTCCTCTGTCCATGGGATTTTCCAGGCAAGAGTACTAGAGTGGGGTGCCATTGCCTTCTCCAAACGAGTACTACTTGGCCATAAAAAGAATGAAATTTTGCCTTCTGCAAAAACATGGATGAACCTGGAGGGTATCATGCTTAGTGAAATAAGTCAGACAGAGAAAGATAAATACTCTATGTTATCACTTATACGTAGAATCTAAAAAATAAAAGAAACAAGTAAATACAACAAAACAAAAACAGATTCATGGATACAGACAATTAACTAGTGGTTACCAGTGGTCAGAGGGATGAAGAGAGGGGCAAGATAGGGTAAGGAATTAAAAGGTATAAACTACTATATATACAATAAATAAGCTCAAGGATATACTGTACAGTACAGGGAATACAGTCAATATTTTATAATAACTAAGTGGAATATAGTCTAGCAATTTTGAATCACTATGTTGTATACTTGAAACTAATATATTATAAATCAAGTATATCTCAATAAAAACATAATCTTCATTTTTTAAAACAAATTAATCTTATCAAAATACTTATTGATACAAGTGACAAATGACTAACAGAACACAAGCTATCATGGGACCAAGTAAGCACCAATCATGCCAAATTGTTTCAAGTCAGATATTAAATTAGAGTAAGATCATGGGAACATTTCATGCAAAGATGGCTCGATAAAGAACAGAAATGGTATGGACCTAACAGAAGGAGAAGATATTAAGAAGAGGTGGCAAGAATACACAGAAGAACTACGCAAAAAAGATCGTAATGACCCAGATAACTACGATGGTGTGATCACTCACCTAGAGCCAGACATCCTGGAATGTGAAGTCAAGTGGGCCTTAGGAAGCGTCACTATGAACAAAGCTAGTGAAGGTGATGAAATTCCAGTTGAGCTATTTCAAATCCTGAAACATGATGCTGTGGAAGTGCTGCACTCAATGTGCCAGCAAATTTAGAAAACTCAGCAGTGGCCACAGTATTGGAAAAGGTCTGTTTTCATTTCAATCCCAAAGAAAGACAATGCCAAAGAATGTTCAAACTACTGCACAATTGCACTCATCTCACATACTAGTAAAGTGAACTTCCAGATGTTCAAGCTGGTTTTAGAAAAGGCAGAGGAACCAGAGATCAAATTGCCAACATCTGCTGGATCATGGAAAAAGCAAGAGAGTTCCAGAAAAACATCTATTTCTGCTTTATTGACTATGCCAAAGCCTTTGACTGTGTGGATCACAATAAACTGTGGAAAATTCAGAGAGAGATAGGAATACCAGACCACCTGACCTGCCTCTTGAGAAATCTGTATGCAGGTCAGGAAGCAACAGTTGGAACTGGACATGGAACAACAGACTGGTTCCAAATAGGAAAAGGAGTACGTCAAGGCTGTATATTGTCACCCTGCTTATATAACTTATATGCAGAGTACATCATGAGAAACGCTGGGCTGGAAGAAGCACAAGCTGGAATCAAGATTGCCGGGAGAAATATCAATAAGCTCAGATATGCAGATGACACCACCCTTATGGCAGAAAGTGAAGAGGAACTGAAAAGCCTATTGATGAAAGTGAAAGAGGAGAGTGAAAAAGTTGGCTTAAAGCTCAACATTCAGAAAACGAAGATCATGGCATCCAGTCCCATCACTTCATGGGAAATAGATGGGGAAACAGTGGAAACAGTGTCAGACTTTTGATTTTGGGGGGCTCCAAAATCGCTGCAGATGGTGATTGCAGCCATGAAATTAAAAGACACTTACTCCTTGGAAGAAAAGTTATGACCAACCTAGATAGTATATTCAAAAGCAGAGACATTACTTTGCCGACTAAGGTCCGTCTAGTCAAGGCTATGGTTTTTCCAGTGGTCATGTATGGATGTGAGAGTTGGACTGTGAAGAAGGCTGAGCACTAAAGAATTGATGCTTTTGAACTGTGGTGTTGGAGAAGACTCTTGAGAGTCCCTTGGACTGCAAGGAGATCCAACCAGTCCATTCTGAAGGAGATCAGCCCTGGGATTTCTTTGGAAGGAATGATGCTGAAGCTGAAACTCCAGGACTTTGGCCACCTCATGCGAAGAGTTGACTCATTGGAAAAGACTCTGATGCTGGGAGGGATTGGGGGCAGGAGGAGAAGGGGACGACCGAGGATAAGATGGCTGGATGGCATCACTGACTCGATGGATGCGAATCTGAGTGAACTCTGGGAGTTGGTGATGGACAGGGAGGCCTGGCGTGCTGCGATTCACGGGGTCGCAAAGAGTTGGACACGACTGAGCGACTGAACTGAACTGAAGATCATCTGACCTTCCTATTTATATCTTGTATTGTCACATTTCTCTTTAAAAAGACATGTGAACAATCAATCTGAGTTTTTTCCCTCTGGAATTTCTTACACAAGTTTTTTTTGTGTGTGTGCTTGAGAAAAATGTTAGAAGATCAATTTAAAAATGGAGCTTTAAGATAAAAACATGACCTGGAAGAAAAAAAGGAATATTATCAAGAAATAAGAAAAGAAGGAACAGGGAAAGAGGAAAATTTGGCATTCCCTATAACATTAAGCAATGATATTAAAGCCTCTAAGGAAAATGCCTTAATAAAGCTTCTTTATTGAAAAATGAATGAAAATAAATGAATGCTCCCAAAGATATATTAAAACCTGTTACCATGGTTATTTTTGCAATTGGTGGGAACTAAGATAAACCATAAAATATTATAAAAAGAATTTTCAAAGTGAGCTTCTATATAACAGTCAGGATCAAAATGGGGGAGGGTGGGTGAAATATATATATCAGTGAGTTCAAATTATAAAGACATTTACAATTTAAAAATCCAAACCTGCATTATCTTTTAGATTCATGTCTGCTCCAGATTCTATTAGAGCTTTCACCAGAGACAAATGTCCTCTTCTGGCAGCCAAATGAAGCCGGCTTTCCCCTGTGGCGTTCCTCTCATCGATCCCAGATGTCTTCCTTTCTGTAAATTTGCCAAGCAAAACTGAGTTTTCTGCCAAGTGCTGATTATTATGAAGGATCTTAGAAAACACAAAGCAACCTCCTAAAAACATCCTAAAAAGCATGCACTACACACAAAGTGAAAGTCGTTCCGTCACGTCCGACTGTTTGCAACCCATGGACTGTAGCCCGCCAGGCTCCTCTATCCATGGAATTCTCCAGGCCAGAATACTGGAGTGGGGTGCCAATCCCTTCTCCAGGGGATCCTCCCAAGTGAGGCATCGAATCCAGGTCTCCTGCATTGCACGCAGATTCTTAACCATCTGAGCCACCAGGGAAGTCCCACACAGAAACATACCTCAATTAATATTATAATTGCTGTTGCTATTTTAAAACACAATTCGTGAAGAAACAGTAGAGCATCTGAGCACATTAATGCATTCTAGCTGTTGTTCACTCTGTCCTAAGCTTGACTGAGACAAATAAGACTTGCTTCATTTCTATGCTCATTTCACTCGGTAGTTCATAATCCACTTTCTACATTTATTCTCATATCTCAACGAGTGTGTCTCTGATGACAAAAGATGTCAAGAACCAAACTATGGCCTATTGAGAATTTCATTTTTCTTTCACAGAAAATTCAGTACAATATTATTATCTAAATATTTTTATTTCTTTTCCTTACATCACAAGTTAAAAATACTAAAAACAATGAAATTTTTCCCTAAACTATGCTAACATTATATAAAGAAAACAGATGACACTATCTCTTCTTTTGAGTGGCCTGCAGCCTAGGGGAATGAGAGACATGTAAAAAACTACATGAAAATCTGATTAAGTGCTATGAGAGAAACATATTAGTTTCTTGTGGTTCTAGAGACCAGAAATCCAACACCAAGGTGTCAGCAGGGCTACAATTTCTCTGGAAGCTATAAGGAAGAATCCTTCCTTGCTTCCTCCAACTTAGCTTCTTTGGCTTTTGGCCACATCGTTCTTTTGTCGGGCTCTTCACATTATCTTCTCTTTCCTTGCGTGTCTCAAAGCTGTCTCCATTTTTCCTTTATAAGGATACTTGTTGTTAGATTTGGGTCCCATTTGGAAAATCCAATACAATTTCCTCATCTCAAGGTCCTTAACTATATCTGCAAAGATTCTTCTTCTAAATAAGGTTATATTCACTCTTTATATGCAACAGTATCATAGATTCCAGGGATTAGGACATGGACCTGGGTTTTTTGGGGGGCCACTACTCAATCCACTATACTACTACTACTAAGTCGCTTCAGTCGTGTCCGACTCTGTGCGACCCCATAGATGGCAGCCCACCAGGCTCCCCCGTCCCTGGGATTCTCCAAGCAAGAACACTGGAGTGGGTTGCCATTGCCTTCTCCAGTTTTCCTTTAAAATTGGAGGAACTTACAGTTCAGTACACACAGGCAAAGTCATACCCGACTCTGTGACCCCATGGACTGTAGCCCACCAGGGTCCTCTGTCCATGGAATTCTCTAGGCAAGAATGCTGGAGTAGGTTGCCATTCCCTTGGAGGTATGTATAAGAAGCGCGTTAGTTTACATGAGAGGGAGACAATGGGGAAAAGTTCCAAAAGGATGTCTAGTATTCCTACCTCTTACTCTATCAACTTTTTCTTACTAATCAACTTAGCAGGGCTTAACACTTGACCTGAAGTAGTCCAGCCTATGGTTCACCACAGAACTAGCTCCAAGAACTACCAAAGAATAGCCATTTATCCATACTGTCAAGCACACACAGTTCATGTACCTGACAAAAAGAAACTAGTGGCCATGCTTCTTTAATTTCCCTTATGTTAAAAGGGCTCAGTGAAAGTTCTAAGGAATCTGAACTGACACAATCCAGATCTGCTGCCGCGACTCAACCTCCTTGCTGTCTCTACTGTTTACCTTATCCCCTCTAACATAACAAACAGACAAAAATATGACAATATATTGGAAGACTAAGAGATTCTCAAGTGGTGTATTATAGTAAAACAAATAGAGCCGAAATAATCTTATAAATTAGTGAATGATTAAAAAAATAAAACAGTAAATATGAAAGTGTATATAATTCTTTGAAGGAGAGTGGATTGCTAGGAGTGGTCATGCAAAAACCTTGTCCTTATATAGTACAGGAATACAAACCTTGGCTGCAGGTAGCTTTGGAGACAGTTTTTCTTTTTCTGAAATTCTGAATTTTTTTGTGTGATTGGATATTAGTAGGCATACAAATTTCTGAATCTAGTTTTTCTTTTTTGTCTTTACAATTTCTTATACCGTTTTCATCTCCATTGACAAATTCCTCACCTGAAAAAAAATTTTTTTTGAAGTATCAGTGTTGTATTTCTCCTTACTGGTTATAGGACTAAGCAAGAGTCTAGTCATATAATTGCTCCACGTTTCTATTCCTTTCTAGACTGCTTTTTTATTTAAAGGAATGGAAGCCTTTAAAAATGTTTTCATACAACAAACGTAAATTAGTTTCCTGGATGCAATTTCAACAGTGAATCACTAAAATCAATGGAGCTAACATTTTCCTGCTATGAAAATGTTGTTAGGTTTCTTGACATCAAGTAGGTGCTATATTAAAAAGAAAGCTAAAAACTCATAGAAATACTTTTTTAACTTCTGTCAATATTAATTTAGTACCTTCTTTCAAAGAAAATACCATTACTTAACTAATTAATAGTATCTCCAAATTGTGATCCACACGTCCTCATTCTGATCAGTTTGGGCAGAGGTTAAGTGAAATTCAGTTGGAAATTTCTATGAAATAACTAAATCTATAGGAAATGTGTACAAATTGAACAATACTAGTAATACCTGGTTTGTGAGAAATCTCCCTCTCTTCTCTTTGACTAAGTTGTGAGATGTTGGTCAATTCTTCATTGTCAGCAGAATGAAAACCTGTATTTTGTATGGCTTTGCTCTCTTGTCTCCTTTTTTCAACCTTAGTTGTTTCCATTACTTGAGAAGGAACACCTCTGGATGAAGGCCTATTTGAAGGACTTGTTTTTCGGCCTGTGTCGGTATAATTCCTTTTGGTGTCTCCTTCCTTATTCACCTTTTCCACAATATGTCTATCTGTTTGATTCATTAAAGGAGTTAGTGTGCTGGGGCTATAATCCTGAGGATTCTTGATCAGCTTCTCATGGCTGGTCAACTCTGAAGCTTCCTGTGTCGAGAGTGTTCCTATACAAGCCAGAGGAGTATGTTCAGGACTGCCGTGTGAGTGATCAAAAGAAGTTCCACATAAACATTGCTCATAATCTGGAACATGTTCAGAAACTATTATATTATCTGAATTAGAAAAACGAACAGCTTCCTGTTGTGGAAGTATGGTTAGGCTGTCTGCTTTTAACTCATTTTCCTGTGGAAAATGGTCTTGAGAAGGAAAAAATTGTTGAAAATCCATTTCTTCTCTATTTGTTTTATTCTCTTTATAATTATCATGGTTTTTGCCACCTGAAGAACTTATCACCTTTTTAGATATGACAGTCTCCTCAGAGGCACAGGAATCACCATGATCATCATTATTAAAGTTTTCCTGTATAAAGGATGGGGAAATCTTTTCCCACTTGAGGCTCTCATCTTTTTGACTTGAGTTACTGTTTTCATGAGATTTATAAGGGCTAATGTGCTCCTGGTCTTGGAGAGTATGACACTGCTGATCTGTAGTAACAGGTGGTAACTTGGTTTTTTCATGTAGAGAAAGTCCTAAGAGAGAAACAGCTCCAGCTTGGTCAGTGGATTCTACTTCCATACATTTTATTTCTTGACTGTCTGATAAATCCAGGCTTTGAGTATGTGTCTCTCTGGGAATTGAACAAGTTTCAACATCATTACACAAACCATTTTTCAGGCCTGATAGAGCTTGGCTGAAAGGTTTACATGACTTTTCTGGAAGGTCATCAAGGATTTGGAGAGCTTGTTGCTGACGAGTAACTGATCTGCTTCTTCTTCTAGAAGAAGAGACAGCCACTGTCTTTCTTGGACTGCTTTCTTGGCTTGTATCATCCACTTGAGTCCTTTTATGTTGCGTATATCTTCTTCCTTTATCTTTAG
This sequence comes from Capricornis sumatraensis, assembly GCF_032405125.1. Classification (NCBI taxonomy): domain Eukaryota; kingdom Metazoa; phylum Chordata; class Mammalia; order Artiodactyla; family Bovidae; genus Capricornis; species Capricornis sumatraensis. The sequence goes on along the minus strand of NC_091070.1, from coordinate 94,103,791 downwards.
ACACACTTGTGCTGGGATCCTCAGCACTATGGAGATTGTCCTTTCTGAATCCTGTAGAGTGTATCTGGTTGAGAATTGATTGTTTCTGCTTGGATTTACCAATTCTCATGTTTGGGGAATCTTTTTGATAATGTTCATATATATCTGTATTTATAAATAAACTCTTTCTGCTTCCTTTATTGACTTCTACATGTTCTGGCTTCTGTCTGTTGGAATTTTCATCACAAACAAACCCACTGTGATTTTTAGAACTGAATTTTGGTTTCTATAGAAACAAAATACGTAGTTAGCTTTAACTGTCAGCTGTAATTCTGCATTCAATTCATTCTGGACTGGAGAAAAAGAAAACTATTATTCCGTTCAACCTTATAATTTGATCTAACCACAGGGCCTGCTAGGATATATACAACCTGATGTATATTTCAGAAAAAAATAGACGAAAAGCAGAAAGACAAATGTAATAGATTCAAATTCCATATAGGCGCTAATTGTTATTTTTTCCTGTACATTTTACTTTGTACTTGCCAGTATTTTAGCACTATCAATCTTATTACTAAACATAATAAAAAATTTTAATCAAGCTAATCCGTATAGGCTTTTAAAACAATCAGATAATTCCTTCATAAAGAATCTTTGTAAATATGCTTTAGAACCACTCTCCTCTCCCATTTGTTACAGAGATAGAATTAAGAGTTTCTTCCTCTGGTATCTGTGAGCATCATAGTATGCTTCCACATAGGGTAGTGGAAGAAGGGATTTAAAAACAAAAAGACAGATAATGCAACCAAGTAGGCGTGTACGGAAAGATTACTGTGGGCTGACAAGACTGAGACAGGAACAGGGCTTCCTCTCACACATCACAACGGAAGCATCAGATGGGAAATAACTGCCCACCACGTAAAGTTTAACGGGCTGGATTAGCACCTTTGACTCTCATACTGTGCTCAGGCCAGAGGAAAGTCAACATGGCTGATAAACCTCATGGCTTTATAAAGAGGAGAAAGGAAGTAGAAATGGTTACCAATACATTAGTGTGCCCACATACACTACATTTACTCAACTGCTTCCCACACTAATAGCCCAGAACCTTCTGAGTCTCATGTAATTGTTCCAAAGTGTCTAAAAAGCAAAGGCGAAGTCACTGTTCCTGATGAATGCTTAACAGTCTTTCTTTCCCCTCCAATGATCAATAAAATAACCCACAGGTATGCTCCATAAACATGTTCACCGCTGAACAGAGAGCTACCTTGTGCTGGTGTGCCTCCTCTCCATCTGAAGGGTCAAGGCTATTCTTCTGAGCTGTAAACAAAAAGAGAAAATCAAAGAAAACAGCCTCCAGAGGTCAGACTCTAGGCTTCTAAAACCACAAGGCCTTTTGCCATGAGCAAACCAAGTGGAAAAAATAAAATTACAAAAACACATTTTATTAAAATTGGCACATATAACATTATATAATTTATGATTTCCATATTTATTATAAACCAAATACTATCTTGAGAGAGCTGAAAACACTTCTGTAGGAAAAGCAAAGCAGACCCAACAACATAATGCTGAAGATGTGCACTGAACTCGGTATTTTTATATTCCCCACAGTTATACGCAGATATGCAAGTGTACAAGCTTTTATAAGGCAAAAATTCTTTATAATGAATTGTATCATTATCACTTCCTAATACATCTGCTTACTAAAGTTGAAGGATACATGATTAATATACAGAAATCCACTGCTTTTCTATGCACTAATAGGGAACTATCAGAAAGAAAAAGTGAGAAAAAAACAATTACTTACATATACAATCTCATCAAAAAGAATAAAATACCAAGGAATAATCTTAACCAACTTATACTTTGAAAACTATAAACATCAGTGAAGGAAACTGAAGATGATACATGGAAAAGAGAAGATATACTGTGTTCTTGGACTGAAAGAATACTATCAAAATTTCCATACTACTCAAAGTAATCCACAGATCTAATGCAATCCCTATCAAAACAGTCACAGCATTTTTCACAGAACTACAAGTAATCCTATAATTTATGCAAGACCACGAAAGACCCTGAACTGCCAAAGCAATCTAGAGAAAGATGAACAGAGCTGGAGGAATCATGCTCCCTGACTTCAGACTACACAAAACTATGGTGATGGCACAAAAACAGACACAGATTGATGGGACAGACTAGAAAGTTCAGAAATAAACCAATGCGGTTATTTTCAACAAACTTGTGACAGAGGAGGGAAAATACAATGGATAAAAGAAAGTCTCTTCAATAAATGGTACCTATGATAAGTAGTGAAACTGGACAGCTACGTGTAAAAGAATGAAATTAGAACATTTTCTCATACCACATACAAAAATAAACTCAAAATGGATTAAAGACATAATCGTAAGAACAGAAACCACAAAACTTCCAACAGAGAACATGGGCAGGATGTTCTTTGAAATAAATCATTGTAATATTTAATATTATTTTGTTATATTATTATATGTTTCCTAAGGAAACAAAGGAAATGAAATAAAAGATAAACAAATGGGACCTAATGAAACTGAAAAGCTTTGCATAGCAAAGGAAATCACTGACAAGACAAAAAGATGACCTACTGAATGAAAGAAAATATTTGAAAATGATATGACCAATAGAGGTTAAAGTCCAAAATATATAAGCAATTCATACAATGCAATATTAAAAGAAACAACTAAAAAAATGGACAGAAGACATGAATAGACATTTTTCCAAAGAAGATATACAGATAGCTAACAGGCACATGAAAAAATGTTCAACACTAATAATCACCAGAGAAATACAAGTCAAAACCGTGGTGAGATGTTACCTCACACCTGTCAAAATATCTGTCATCAACAAGTCTACAAACAACAAAAGCTGTTAAGGATTTGTAGGAAAGGGATCCCTTGTACACTGTCGGTGCGGATGTAAACTGCAGCCACTGTGCACCGACTCAGTGGACATGAGTCTGAACTGGGAAACAGTGAAGAACAGGGAAGCCTGGCGTGCTGTAGTTAATGGGGTCGCAAACAACTAGTTGGACATGACTTAATGACTGAACAACAACAGCAACAATGGAAATCAGTATGGAGATATGGAGACTGTTCCTAAAAAGAAAAGTAGGGCTATGACTGGACTTCCTTGGTGGCACAGTGGATAAGAATCCACCTGCCAATGCAAGGGACACAGGATCGATCCCTGGTCTGGGACGATTCCACATGCTGTGGAACAACTAAGCCCGAGGGCCGCAACGACTGCGTCCATGCTCTGGGGACTGTGAGCTGCAACTACTGAGCCTGTGTACCGCAACGGGTGAAGCCCACACGCCCGAGAGCCCACGCGCTACAGCTACTGGGCCAGCGTGCTGCAACCGCTGAGGCCCGAGCCCCAAAAGCCAGCGCTCCGCAACCGGAGACTCCACCGCAAGGAGAAGCTCGCGCACCGCAAGGAAGAGCAGCCCCTGCTCTCCACAGCTAGAGAAAGCCCGCACAGAAAGCAGATGAGGACCCGCCGCAGCCAAAAATAAAATTAATTAATTAAAAAAAAAGAAACCATGATATGATCCAGCAATTAAACTGCTGGATATACATCCAAAGAAAATGAAAACATGAATTCAAAAAGATACTAGCACCCCCATGTTCATAGTAGCATTATATATAATACCAAAGATATGGAAACAACCTAACTGTCCATAGCAGATGAATGGATAAAGAAGATGGAGTATATATTCATGCAATGGGATACTACCTAACCATAAAAAAGAATGAAATTCTGCCATTTGCAACAACCCAGAAGGTATTATTCTTGGTGAAATAAGAGAAGGAAAAATACTCTATATTACCACTTATATGTGGAATGTAAAAAAATAAAACAAATCAATGTATAAACAGAAACAGACTCACAGATACAGAAAACAAAGCAACAGTTACCAGTGGGGAAAGGGAAGAAGAGGGGAAAAAAGGTTTGGGAATTGAGAGATACAAAATACTATGTATAAAATAAATAAGCACAGGGATATAGCCATTACTTTGCAATAACTTTAAATGGAGTACAACATATAAAAATACTGAATCACTACATTGTATACTGGAAACTAACATAATATTGTAAATCAATTATACTTCAATAAAATATAAACAATTCTTATATAATCTCTTTGAAACTGAAGTTTAACTTATCTGCTCCTTTGCTGTTTAACTTAACAGTGTAATGATGAATGACAAGGCAAAAGTATAGCCGTAAGAAAATATTCTTCAGGAATGAAAGCAAACAATCCTGACCATATTCATTGAAAAAGATACAGCCAAACATAAGTTACAATTTATAACTCATGTTGTTCAGTCAATGGATTATGGGGGGAAAACCCAGAACTGTATAAAAGTTTCCTGTTTGCAATGCATATCCTGGGGAAAAGTACATTTAGTATTATCTTAGTTCCTTTAGAGTTCTTCCATTTGGTGCATTTGCAAATGAAGCCAGAACGTCACTGGATGGGTTTTCTCAAAATTTTTGAGGAAAATCAATTTAATTTCTATAATTCTAAGCTTGATTTCTGTAACTCTCTACTAAGACTCTCTACTAAGGATGACATGGTTGGATGACATCACTGATTCAATGGACCTGAGTCTGAGCAACTTCCAGGAGACAGTGACAGGTCAGCCTGGTGTGCTGCAGTTCATGGGGTCACAAGGGGTCGCACACGACTGAGCGACTCAACTGCAACTGCTGACATGATGAACAGATGTAACAGAACAGTTTAAGTTTACCTGATGTAAGATGGTTTTGATGTTTAGGAACAAATCTCTCAAGGAGACGCATCATACGTGAGTCTTTGGCTTCATCTAAAGCACATTTTCCATTGTCATTTCTAAATAAAGGATCGGCTCCATTCAAAAGAAGTAACTCTGCCACCTAGAGGAAGATTGTTTCATGTGAGGAGCCCAGACAAAAAGTATAATATTATTATAAACGTATGCTAGCATACAACTCTAAGCAACATCAAATATTTCTTTCCAAATATTTGGAATTTACCAACCATACAGAGTTTGGGTTTACCTGTAACATCGTTGCCCAACAACAAAATTCAATGTAACTGCTACTGAATCATAATCTGTTGATGTACATATGACTTCTCTTACCAAAAAAAGAGAGAGGAAGCAAGGAAGAGGGAAGAAAGCGGGGAGGGAGGGAGGGTGGACAGAATGTCTGTGGTTTACCTGATGATGAAATGGAGCTAGCATACATATGGGGAACTTGAATTACATTCTGCACTAGTTAACAGGTTCCAGGAGATAGTGTCTTCTCCGCATTGCTTTGCTGCTGCTCCTCCTCCTCAGCGTCAGAGAGAAACCGGTAAACTCTTAATCTGTTGCTACTCCTCAAGTAGCCTCCTCTATGAAGCGCTCCCTGACCTTCTCACCCACTGATGCCCTAGAGAAAGATGACCTCTTCCTTCTTTTATGTGGATATTTTATGTCCAATATATGCTATATTATATTATACTCACCTCCTATACCTATCTCTCTCCTATATTTCAAGTTTTTTGAGGGTGGGACTCTGATTATCTTTTAAAATTAATATTTTTGGATAGGAAATCAATAAATATGGCTCAGAATACAGAAGGCTCAGAGAAACAGACAATGAAAACTAAGTTTCCCTTCTCTACCCTTGTACTTCAGTCATCTAATTATTTCTCCTGAGTTAGCCCTAGTTACAGTTTCCCCTGAATTTTCCCAATAGGTCTAGTCCAACAGGTTATATATGTGTATATCATAAATGTGTATATATGTTGTTTCTTACACAAGTGGGCCTATAATATATATATTTTTCTGTGCTTTAGCTTCTTTCCTGCCTACCCTACCCTGCATCAGACTCTGAAAACTGTTTCAAATCAGATAGATTGAACTTCCTCATTCTTTCTAGCAGCTGAGTAATAATTTACTTTTTAATATACCTATATGAATGTATTAATGCTACAATTTAGAAGACTCTTGAGAGTCCCTTGGACAGCAAGGATCTCAAACCAGTAAATCCTAAAGGAAATCAATCCTCAATATTCATTGGAAGGACTGATGCTGAAGCTGAAGCTCCAAAGCTTTGGCCACCTGATACGAAGAGCTGACTCACTGGAAAAGATCCTGATGCTGGGAAAGACTGGATGCAGGAGAAGTGGATGACAGAGGACGAGATGGTTGGATGGCATCACTGACTCTTAATGGACATGAGTTTGAGCAAAGTCTGGGAGATGGTGGAGGACAGGGGAGCCTGGCGTGCTACAGTTCATGGGGTGAAAAGGAGTCAGACATGACTAAGCAACTGAAAAACAACAACCCTACTAATGGATATTTAAGTTGCTTCCAAGTTTTCGCAACAGATATATGTCTTAATCATCTTTATATTCCCAGTGTCTATTTCAGTATCTGGCACAGACTGTATGTTTAATAAAAGAATGAATGTTGGTCTAGGAGGATGTGTGAAACAGGCTTTAAAGAACATTATACTAAAAGAAGCCTAGATTTCCATGTAAATGTCTGGAATGAGAGAAAAGGTCAGAATTTCTATAAATTTTAAGCATCTAAAAATTATATACATATATATTTATATCTATATATATTTAATATATATTTCCTTTTACATATATATATTCCCTTTTACCAAAAAAGCATTCTACGAGAGAAAAGTACCCCATCACACACAGGGATAATATAAGCTAAATCCTTTAAAAATTAAGATTCAGAAACTTGATGATTCTGCTTTTCAAACGACTTTATTATGGGAGTTTAAAGCTAGGTAAGAGGATTGGAAGTAATAGTAGGTATAATTAAATCTATAATTCATATGCCTGGATCTTCACATACTGTTCAGCAATACAAATGGAAAGCATATTGCTTTCTTTCAGGAAAAGTAATTCCACAAGTTTGTTTATCTCTGGAGGTTTTATGTCAAATAATGAAGCATGCAGTATGAGAGTATCTGAGGATCAAGGAACATGAAAAAGAAGACAGGAGGAAGGGAAGAGAGCCTCACTTCTCTGGAAATCGGGGATGGTTACCCTAAGGGAGGGAATACATTACTCTGGCAGTCTCTGTCTTATCCACTGTCCAGTGGATACTCTCTATCCATATACTCTATGGACACCAGCTATCCACAGTCACCAACTTCCTCTATAGCCTGCTATCAGGACTTCTGAAGCCTACTTATATTATACACTCTTTAACTTAAAAAACTCTCTCTTCTCATCAAATGGCAGTAAATAAGTTATTTCCATGGAGTTTTTAACCCTGTATTTTAAACCTGTATTTGATTCTGTATTAGTTATCTGTTGCTACCTGACAAGTTACCCCAAAACTCAGTAGCTTAATAATAAATATTTACAATCTCATAGTTCTGTGGTTCAGGAATTTGGGAGTGGTGGAGGTGGTTAGTTTTGCCTCGGGGCCTCTCAGGAGGTTGTAGTCAAGAGGCTGGCTGGAGATACAATCATCTAGAAGCTCGACAGCACCTGGAGGACCCGTTTCTAAGATGGCTCACTCACGTGGCTGTGGGCAGGAAAAGACTCAGCGCACTGTCAGTACACCTCTCCATGGAGCTGCTTGAGTGGCTGCTCGATATGACATCTGGCTTCCTTCAGTTGTTGAACGAGTGATGGACAGAACAAGGAAGAAGCCACGATAGCTTTCAACCAGGTCTCAGAAGTCATATAATGTGTTGCTTCTGCCACATCCTATTTGTTAGAAGCAACTCACTGAAACTGCAGCCCACACTCCTGAGGAGAAGACCCAGGTTCCACCTTTCGGACAGAAGAGTGTTAAAGAATTTGTGGCTATTATAAGGCCACCACATATTCTTAACTGGAACAAGCAGAGCCATTTCAGTAAGCGGCTGGCCTCACAATCTCCACTTGTTTAGTTCATCAAACAGTAGACCCCTGAAGGAAATACTTCTACTGAGAGCTTGCCCATAGCTTTTCACCTTCAACAATATTATTGACTCTAGTGCTTTTCCTCCTTCTAGAATCAGCTGACTTCTGTGCTGCTGAACCACTCTGACTCCATCTTGTCAGCTCTACTTCAGTCCTTCCCCTCTCCTTTCTGCATGACTGCACTTTAGCCTACTCATAAGGAATGTGCTCAAGCCAGATAAATTCACTACCAACTCTGCCTTCATCAGATGTGAAAGCTGAAAGAATGCCTTTTGCTGACGCAGATGGTTAATGGTCATGAGACCCCAGGAGGAGGAAAGCTCCCCCGTTCCAGTCAGTGTGGATGTGCTTCTCACTTGGTGGTCAGATTCTAATTTTAGCTCTGGCCCCCTTAAATCCCCCTGGACTCCTTTCTGTGGTGTGGAGCACAGCTGTGCATGCCTCTGGATTGCTCGCTGCCCAATCTTGCAGTATATAAGTTATCCACAATAAACGTCATGATTGCACTGTATGCAACTGCTTTGTTAATAAAGCTTTGTTTTACAGACTCAAAGTTCCTTCTCAGTTTGGAGGATATTATTTCAAATCTCTTCCTTCCAATAAATCCCTTGTGTAAGAAGCCAATAAGACAGAGAATAAAATTCTTTCAAGTACTTGAAAAGCCAGTATTTTGACTATACATTCCTAATGGGGTATAAACAAACAAAAAGCAATTCATTAGTAGTTCCATTGTTATTACTATTGTTAATAACAGAAATATCACTAATAGTAATACTGTAAATAAAATGTACAATAAAGAAATAAGTTAATGTATTAAGACACAAATGCTTAGCATAAAAGGAAAAGAGACACAAGTAAAAAGTAAAGTTATTATGAATCTATAATATTAAGTTTGAAATGGAAATATAAGTAAGAACTCATGATTTTTCTTTCTAAAAGTATGATTTCACGGAAAATGCCTAAAAACAATGACATCCAATAGCAATGAGCACACCTCGCACCCAAACTATGGTCTCTAAATAGATTTTCCATTAAAACAGCCACTTACAGAAAATACGAGAAGAAACCATAAAAATCAGTCAAATCCAGAATTTCAGAAACCCCAACCAACAAATTACCCAGGCTCCAGAAGAGACAAAACACAGGAAGAAACATTATAGATCAAAACATACTTAAGAGACATAAAAAACACATGTAGTACATAGACCCTGACAGATCCTCATTCAAACAAAATTTTTAATAAAAACCACTTTTAGATAATTTGAGAAAACTTGAATATGGACTGGGTATTATTAAATGGTATTAACAAATAAGTTTCATTAGGTAAGATGATTAAAAAAATGTGGGTGTGAGAAAAAAGTCCTTATCTGTTAGAGATGCAGGTACAAGTATTTATCGGTAAAATGGTACGATGTCTGGAATTTAAAAAAAAAATACTCCCAACAATGACAAAACACTATCCATGGTCCCGCCTACTATGCAGTATGACTTTTTATAGTGCAATAGAATAAACAATCAAACTTTATAAGACAGCTCACTCCAGACACAAATGGAATGGATAATCAACATGTCTGGGGATATCTTTTTAATTTCTGTGAATCCCAATAACATAGTCAATGAACTTCTAATTCAACATCTCAAATACTCACATATCACAAGCATGCTCCATCAAATTAAAGCTTGCTCCTGTTGTTGCTGCTAAGTTGCGTCAGTCATGTCTGACTCTGTGAGACCCCATAGGTGGCAGCCCACCAGGCTCCTCTGTCCCTGGGATTCTCCAGGCAAGAACACTGGAGAAAAGTTTGCTAAAACTGAGATAACTTATATCAACTTGCCATGCCATTTCCTTCACAAATTAACCCTAATAAAGGAGGATCAAGGTCAGTCTGACATGATGTGTTCTTAGCGATGTCTGCTTATGCTCAAAGATCATTATGCCTGCCTAAATGTCTCCCATTGTATGTTTAATAATTTGTCCCAGAATTTTCTAAGCAACTACAGTGAGCTGATCATCTGAAATTCACAAATTCTACTTTCTCCACACTTGAAAGAATGTATTTAAGTGTTGTTGTTGTTGTCTAGTTAGTAAGTCATGCCCAATTCTTTGCAACCTCATGGACTGCAGCATGCCAGGCTCCTCTGTCCTCCACTATCTTCTGAAGTTTGCTCAGATTCATGTCCACCGAGTTGGTGATGCGATCTAACCATCTCATCCTCTGCTGCCCCCTTCTTTTGCCTTCACTCCTTCCCAACATCAGGGTCTTTTCCGATGGGTCAGCTCTTTGAATCAGGTGCCAGTATTGGAGCTTCAGCATCAGTCCTTCCAATGAATAATCTATGGACCTTTGTCGGCAAAGGGATCTTTCTGCTTTTTTAATATGCTATCTAGGTCTGTCATAGCTTTCCTTCCAAGGACAAGCATTTAACTTCATGGCTGTAGTCACAGTCCACAATGATTTCAGAGCTGAAGAAAAAAAAAATCTGTCACTGATTCTACTTTTCCCCCCATCTATTTGCCATGAACTGATGGGACTGGATGCCATGATCTTAGTTTTTTGAATGTTGAGTTTTAAGCCAGCTTTTTCACTCTCCTCTTTCACACTCATTAAGAGGCTCTTTAGTTCCTCTTCACTTTCTGCCATTAGAGTGGTATCATCTGCATATCTGAAGTTGTTGACATTTCTCCCAGCAATCGTGATCTAGCTTGTAATTTACCCAGCTCAGTATTTCACATGATGTACTCTGCACAGAAGTTGAATAAACAGGGTGATAATATACAGCCTTGATGTATCCCTTTCCCAATTTTGAACCAGTCAGTTGTTCCATGTCTGGTTTTAACTGTTGCTTCTTGACCTGCATACAGGTTTCTCAGTAGATGGTAAGGTGCTCTGGTATTTCCATCTCTTTAAAAATTTTCCAGTTTGCTGTGATCCACACAGTCAAAGGCTTCATTCAGTGTAGTCAATGAAGCAGATGTTTTTCTGGAATTCCCTTGCTTTCCCCATGACCCAACAACTGTTGACAATTTGATCTCTGGTTCCTCTGCCTCTTTGAAAACACAGCTTATACACTTGGAAGTTCTCAGTTCACATACTACTGAAGCCTAGCTTGTAGGATTTTGAGTATAACCTTCCTAGCACATGAAATGAGCTCAACTGCATCCCTTCTAAGAGATTCTTGCCTATAGCCTTCCCCAGCTCTACCTGTGGCAGGTATTTCTTCTGGAGAAACAGAGCAGATCTTCCTTAGCCCTCTTTCCTACTCTAGAGGTTTTAAGCCCAGAAGCAACTTCCACCACTTTAAATAAACAATAAACTATTTTCAGGAAATGCCTCAGCCCAATGCAGTCCCTGGACCAGAAAAAATGTCTAGGAAGCTCAGAGTACATATGATAAAGCATTTGTGCCAGTCTTAATTAAGTTTCATAACTGTGGGCTTCCCAGGTGGCACTAGTGGTAAAGAACCCAGCTGCCAATGCAGGGGACGTAAGAGACCTGGCTTCGATCCCTGGGTTGGGAAAATCCCTAGAGGAGGGCATGGCAACCCACTCCAGTTTTCTTGCCTAGAGAATCCTATGGGCAGAGGAGCCTGGTGGACTACAGTCCATAGGGTTGCAGATTCCATAGGGTTGCAGAGTCAGATATGACTGAAGCAACTTAGCATTTACGTACCATTACTTTAGTTACTATTAACCAACATATATGGAATTATAGCATTCTGATATTATAACCATTGGTACCTCTGTGCTGGTGTGTACTGGTTGGTCATTAAACCTGACAGGTTCTCATGTCTTAGTCTGATTCTGAAAGTAACACTAGACTACAAAAAGCTGCGAGCCTGCTGCGACCCTATCATCGCATAACATACTAAGAAGGAAGTGTTCTCCTAGAGCCTGTAAGGGTGTCCCTCATGACTCAAGCGGTAAAGAATCTGCCTGCGGTGAAGGAGACCTGGGTTTGATCCCTGGGTGGGGAAGATCCCCTGGAGGAGGAAATGGCAACCCACTCCAGTGTTCTTGCCTGGAGAACCCCATGGACAAAGGAGCCTGATGGGCTATAGTCCACCAGGTTGCAAAGAGCTGGACACGGCTTAAGTGACTCAGCACATGCACACAGAGCCTATAAAGTACTATACAAAAAGAGTCCTAAGGAAGTTGAAAAAATACTATGTACAACCAAAATACACATCATGTAGTCATTAAAAGTAACATATAAAACAGGATCTGCCATATGAGGCACAACCAATCCATCACGGTAATATTTTTTTTATAAATTCTGAGTACTGATTAGCAGAATGAACTGAAACTGAATCCCTATCTGTTTTTCTACTGCTTGGTCCCAGAGGTTTTTAATAGTTGCAGAGTGTAGTGTTTGCTCTGCAAACGAAAGAATTACAGTACCTGATAATGCCCATTAATCACAGCATCATGTAGGGGAGTGATCTGGTACATTCCGCTGATATTCACATCTGCTCCACCTTTTAACAGTTCACTTACTGTCTGATAAAACCCTCCTAAACTAGCTTCATGAAGTGCAGTCCAACCTATGACACAAAAAAGTAATGGTGTTTTGTTATATTTGGCATCTTAATAATGTCTGTGCTTGCCCTTAAAATAAGAACTCTAATTCTAAGTTGCTGCTTTAAAAACACTTTGGCTATATGAAACAAGATAATCTCACCATGAGGCAATCTGTATTATCTGCGGATTCAATTCAAACTCTTATTAAAACTCCTACCCTTAACACTGTTGGTATTAATATGGAAAAATATGAAAATAGCAAAAAATTTGAAAACACTCCTGCCCCCCTCAAATAAAAAGGCTGTAAGGAGGGAGGGGTCATTATTAGCTCATAGAGAATGCTGGCTGCAGGTTACTTTTCTGCAGAGAAGAGGGAAAAAAGCCTTATTCGTAGCTCAAGGTACTTTTGTTAAAGTAACCCAGCCAGCAGGACCTCACAGAAGTCAGTTTAAAAGTTGATTCTTGACCAATGTGGGTTTGAACTTCGCAGGTCTATCTTATACACAGATTTCTTTCCAACAGTAAATACTATGGTATCACACAATCTGAGGTCATTGAAGGAGAAACCATGGATAGGGAGAGCTAACTGTAATTTATACTCAGATTTTTGACCACAATGAGAGTCAGGACCCTAACTCCCACGCTATTCAAGGGTCAACTGTATAATTTTTTCTCCCAATTTGCAAAAAGTTAGTTACAATAATTCAATTAACATACTACAAAGTGCTCCAAGGATACCAGTCAGCCAGATAAATCTTTTCGTTAGTCAGACACAATGATATAAGTCAAAGATATCTATTAAACTCCAAAATAACAATCTTTCATTATCTCCCCAAACTGCAAGTTGGGAGATCCTCACACAAAATCTTTTTTTCTTTTTAAAAATGTAACTATCTTGGAGGAAATTTCCTCAAAGCTTTCTGAGAGGATAGATTTCCTATAAAGACAATACAATTGAACCCACTGTTTAAAAAAATTCAACATCATAATGATATTAGCTGCATGATCTAGTGCAGCAACTGTTAACACCCACAGAGATATGCAGTGTACCTTCTTCTGGATTACAGTCCTCAACAATTTTGCTCCTCATTTTTAATGTTTTTATGTGTCTCTGACCTTGTTGTTGGCTTAAACTTCTTGCTATTATCAACATCCTGGCCTGAGCCAATCTTTCTTTTCAGTTCTAATGTGTCATAAGCTTAGGAATCTGTGTAAAATAATCCTCAATTCATTGATCTGACAGGGTTTTAGAAAGAAGCTTTATTAGATCTATTTTGGGTAATCAGAGCTTATTTTCAGGCTATTTCATGGTTGTCACCATTGGTTTTGATAGGTAAAGAATTATTGAGGTAGGTTTTTTTTTTTAAATCAAAGACAAAGATATCACAAAATGTTAACTGAGGACTTATAAAATGCAAATGTTACCTACGAAACAATAATTGGGTATATTACATTTTGTGTACAAACGAAGATCATGGCATCCGGTCCCATCACTCCATGGGAAATAGATGGGGAAACAGTGGAAACAGTGTCAGACTTTGTTTTTTTGGGCTCCAAAATCACTGCAGATGGTGACTGCAGCCATGAAATTAAAAGACGCTTACTCCTTGGAAGAAAAGTTATGACCAACCTAGATAGCATATTCAAAAACAGAGACATTACTTTGCCGACTAAGGTCCGTCTAGTCAAGGCTGTGGTTTTTCCAGTGGTCATGTATGGATGTGAGAGTAGGACTGTGAAGAAGGCAGAGCACCGAAGAATTGATGCTTTTGAACTGTGGTGTTGGAGAAGACTCTTGAGAGTCCCTTGGACTGCAAGGAGATCCAACCAGTCCATTCTGAAGGAGATCAGCCCTGGGATTTCTTTGGAAGGAATGATGCTAAAGCTGAAGCTCCAGTACTTTGGCCACCTCATGCGAAGAGTTGACTCATTGGAAAAGACTCTGATGCTGGGAGGGATTGGGGGCAGGAGGAGAAGGGGACGACCGAGGATGAGATGGCTGGATGGCATCACTGACTCGATGGACGTGAGTCTGAGTGACCTCCGGGAGGTGGTGATGGACAGGGAGGCCTGGCGTGCTGCGATTCATGGGGTCACAAACAGTCAGACATGACTGAGCGACTGAACTGAACTGAAGTCTTTATTGGATTGTATCAAAAAATAAATATATTTTAACCTTTCTAGTAGATATTGTTTACTTTTTTGTTTCCACAGTATTTGGCGCAGAGGAGGCATATAGTAAAAGCTCACTACATTGAACCAATATGTTATAAGGAGGCCACACACCTCTTGTCAGTAGTTCTTGAACTTTAATGGGAATAAAAATCACCTAGGGAGGGACTTCCCTGGTGGTGTAGTGGCTAAGACTCTGCACTCCCGACACAGGGGTTCTGGGTTTGAGCCTGGTCAGGGAACTAGATCCTGCACATTGCAACTAAAGACGCTGCACGTGCAACTAAAGATCCTCACACCACAATGAAGATCAAAGATCCCATGGGCCACAACAAAAACCCTGCACAGCCAAATGAATGAATGGACATTTTAAAACCATCTAGGGAAGCTCGATCTCTAGATTTTAACCTAAAGATTTTGACTGTGATTTTCAGTGATTTTGTGTGTGTGCTTCAGTAAAGGTTACATTTTAAACAAATATTGTAGGTGACAGGAAAATGGCTTACGGACAACCTTTTGCAAACACTGCCCTCTGCAATTCTGTAAGATATGGTAGTCAGAAGTAGTAAGGTCAGAGTAAGATGCCAACTGAGAACAAAAAGTAGAAAACAAGGGAGTTCAAAAGTCTGGAAAATACGGACAGGTAAAGAATTCATGAAAGTCGCAGAAGTACATGGGGCAGTGAGGAGAAGGTGTTTGCTGCCAAGCAAAAGACAGGTAGGGAATAGCAACCAAGGATGCTAATAATGGCACAGGAAAGAATTAAAAAAAGTTAATGAATAGAAACCTGTTAAGACTGATGTTTGGGAAATCCATAAATTCCAGTTAGAGGCATGCAGAACTACTCCTGAACCTAAGAAGCACACAGAGACTTAACAGAAAGAACCATGGATTTCTCAAAATCAAAGAAGCAAGAGCTCTGGCTAGCAAGTAAGGATCCATGGGTTAGGGTTATAAGACCATGATAGATGAACTGGTTACGAGACTTAGAATAACAGTCTTTAAAGCTCTGATTGATTACAGTATAAACCCAGGTCCTGCTAAAGTAAGTTCTGAGGGAGCACTTGTATCATCTGCTTATCTGAGGATTGTGCTGCTGATCTCTGTGTATCAAAAGACTTTGCGCATTGTTTCATACATCAAGAGAGTCTAGAAACAACAGTAAAAGCGAGGACACATAAAAGGTGCTGGCCCAGTGCTGCTCGGTGCTTTAAGTACATAAGCGCCATTGAGGAATCATTCCTCTCCAAGAGAACATGCCAGGTTCTCCCCACAGGAAGACTGTACCAGAGATCCAACCTGGCAGAAAGATTGCTCTTTCTGAGCTTCCTGCTCCACCCTCTCCAACTCATATAGTCTGTTCTCTTCATTTCCTTGGCAATTGTTTTGCTGTCCCTCTACCATTAATTTTCCCAGAAGCTCAATGTATCACCAGCTTCTTTCAGCTCTGAACCTCATTCCTCTTCCATTAAAAGCTGAGTCTCACGGTAACAATGCTCACACAAAGCAAGCAAGCTGGCCCCAGGAGCCCCGTCCCTCTGTGGCAGCTATTGCACGTGGCCAGGAAGGCACAACCTTTGAAGGGGAAATGCCTCTCCTCTTTATCTTACCACTTCCTGGAGAGGATGGTGAAGCATCGCCTAAGAAGAAAAAATACTTGGAAGCTTTCTGTTTGAGGCTTGCCTTAAGCCTACTTTGCCATAATTTCATAGCAGTAATTCAGCTGAAACAAAAAACACTCTCAAGATAACTGTAGGTGATAACCACAACCTACCAGCATAACTTGGCTGATTAACATTTCCACCTTTTTTGATATAATGATGAACAAGACCAGTATCATTGTGCACAGCAGCTTTATACAGTAAGTTCTCTCCAAAAATGTTTCTCCGGTTAATGTTAGCACGAGTTACTTTAGTCATCTTCATTTTTTCTGAAATGAAGGCATGAACAAAAGAAAACCAAAAACATGAATAATTCTTATTTGAAAATCAAGAGGAACATCAGTAACAGAATGATTTCAGTTAACATTCTAGAATATAAATATATCATATATGAAGGAGTATTTCATTCATTAACCCAACTATAACAGTATCTACATGCAAAAAGGTGAAAGAGGCGAATGTCATTAGTTTGAAATATTTGAGTAAACTATAGATCATGTAAGCATTTATGTTGATTGAAACTCTAGGAAAGCGGCATATGTAAGACTAATTGATTATTTTCTTAGAAGTTCTAATGAAATGGACTATTTAGATGTTATTACACCTAACAAAATGTTACAATACTGAAATGTCTTATAAAACCATGAAGAGAAAATCTCAGAACTGTATCAGAAAGATACAAAAAATTACCTCCAGGAAAACCAGAAAAAAAAATGTAACTAAATTTTCTTTCTTTGCTAAAAATAATTGCCATGAAATTAAATAAAGGACTATGATCTTGAGCTGTATAATAGTTTTGACTTCCTAAGCCAGGAAATACACAATTGAAATAGTTTTCCAGGTTCTGCATACCAAGTATCATTTCTCCACTGTGCCTCCTAAAATACTGAAACTCTTCATTTAGATAACCCAAATCCTGTCCACTTCTACAGATAATACTCATTTGGTTTTCCCAAATTTCAGAAAAGCTTTGATGATAGCTTTTCTAGTTTTCATGTAAATATCCTGCTCCATCCTAAAAGGTAACTGAGTACTGCAGCAGATTTTCTCAATGGATCACAATTCAACTGCTTTGTTTTTATGTGATTCTTTCCATTCAGTCCCACTGTAAACTAAAACAAACCAAATGCCGAACGCTTGAGCCTACCTTCCCCTACCCCAGACTACAAAGCATTCTGCTCCCACCAGATAAACTATATGTAAAGACCAATAGTCTTTATTCCATATCTGTCTTTGCCAGTTGTACTTGCTAATATGAAATTTATTAAAAACAAATTAAGAATATAAAAATTTTCAATGAAAACTAATTTGTGAAAGATATTCACTTCCAATCAGGACTAAATAACTGCTACGACTTACTGTCCCGTTGTAAACAACTAGAAAACTAAATAACATATACAGGGTGGGGGGAACCCTTTATCCAGAAATTAGAAAAACGGGTAGTTAGATCTATGGCTCCCTGAGTGAAGGCACACGATGCAGTGAGACCTGAGGTCACCCCAGCTTCCTGTCTGGGGTTTCCCGAGGATAACACCAGCCTATGAGGTGCTCCTGCTGGGCGGAGGAGACAGGTCAGCATCTGGGGAGGCCGGGGTAAAAAAATTTACAGGGCAGGGCACCAGAGATGAGGGTGTAGAGAAAAGGCACCAGAAATCTATAAAAGGGACTCTTTGAGTCATTATCCGAATACTAAACCATTCATGGGTAAATAGTCATATGAGACTGGGCAAGAAGTACCCAGGAACTATAAATTATTAATAACCACCATCGGAGATCATGCAGGCTGGGGAACATTTACAGTCCTGCCCATCTGGGGAGAGAGACTTTGTTGAGCAACTGGGGCATTTAGAGAGACCTTTAGCGGGTCATATCTTAAGGACAGAGTAAGGCCTACACTAGACCTACTTAACCAGGATTTTTTAAATGTATTGAAAGGACCAAGCTGATCTTTAAGTAACTTGTTGGCCAAAACAAAAATAAACACTCTTAAAATACAGAGAAAAACACTCAATAATATTCTGCAGCATACAGATTTTCAATTGTTCTCTACTATAAAGGCCTGTGCCTTTGTCAAAACTCAGGGTTTGCTTCTGAACTCCCTTCTCTTCCGCTGATCTACTAATATTTCCCTATCTTGATGACAGTACCATGCTGTTTTGATCACCACAGCCATAAAATAATAATTCTTGAAATAAGGTAGTGTTAACTCTCAAAACTTTGTTCTTTATCAGAGTTGTCTATTTAAATCTTTTGCATTCCATATGAATTTTAGAACCAGCTTTTGAATTTCTACCAAAAAAAAAAAAAAATCCTACAGGGATTTTAAGATTGTGTAGATTCCATAAATATATCTCAGCAGAAAAAAATCTTAACCATATCGAGTCTTCTGACTCAATGAACAAGGTATGTTTCCATTTCTCTCCATCAAATTTTGCTCTCTATGTGTAACATCTTGTAGGTTTCAGCATACCTTTTACATCATTTGTTAAATTTTATCTGTATTTCACATTTTTTGAAATTTCAGCATAAATCTCACTTCCTAATTGTTTGGCTTTCAAATTTAACTTTCTAATTGTTTGTTGCTAGAATAAAGAAGTGTAATTAATATTAGTATATTGATCTTTTATGTTGCAACTTTGCTAAACTCACTTTATTAGCTTTTATTATAGCTTTTATTGTAGTTTCCATCAGATTTTCTACAGACGATCATGTGACTTGTGACTAAAGACTGTTTTCTTTCAATGAGCAAAAGAAGTAGTGAGAACAGACTTTCCTATCTCATTTCTGATCTTGGGGGAAAGCACTAGGTCTTTTACCGTTATGTATGAGAGCTGTGTATCTTCTTGTAGATGCCCTTTATCAGGTTGACCCAGTTCCCCTCTATTATAAATGTGCTGAGTTTTTAATCAGTAATGGCTATTAGGTATTACCAAAATCTCTCTCTGCATTATCTACTGAGGTGATCATATGATTTTTCTCTTTTAACTTATTAATATAACAAATTACAGTGTTTGACTTTCAAATGTAAAGTCAACCCAACATTCCTGTGATAAATCTCACTTGGTTACAATGTACATATGCACATATGTTGCATATGATTTGCTAAAATTGTTTAGATTTTTGCACCTCTGCTTATGAAGGATACTGAACTGCAGTTTTCTGTTCTTGCAATGTCTTTGATTTTTCTATCAGTTTAATGGTGACCTCATAAGAGGAGCTGGAAACAGTTCCTCATCGTCAGGTTTTTGTAAGAGTTTGTGAAGAACTCTTTCCTGGCTTCCCTGGTGGCTCAGAGGTTAAAGCATCTGCCTCCAATGCGGGAGACCCGGGTTTGAACCCTGGGTCGGGAAGACCCCCTGGAGAAGAAAATGGCAACCCACTCCAGTATTCTTGCCTAGAGAATCCCATGGATGGAGGAGCCTGGTAGGCTACAGTCCACAGGGTCGCAAAGAGTCAGACACGACTGAGCAATTTCACTTCACTCACTTTGTGAAGAACTGGTATTATTTCTTCCTTAGCTGTTTGGCAGAATTCACTATTGAAGGTATAATGGATTGAAGTATATTCTCACAAAATTCATGTGTTGAAGCCCTAATATAATAGGGTTGGCATCCTTATAAAAAAGGAAGAAACACTAAAGCTCTCTGCACACACAAAAAAGTCACTGCAGGAAGGCACTGTCTGAAAGCCAGGAAGAGAGGTCTCAGCAGAAACAGAATATTGTAGCATCTTACTTGTGGACTTTCAGCCTCTAGAACTATAAGAAAGTAAGTTTCTGTGGTTTAAGCCACCCAGTTCGTAGTACTCAGTTATGTTAGCCTTAGTCAACTAAAGCCTCTTGATGAAAGTGAAAGAGGGGAGTGAAAAAGTTGGCTTAAAGCTCAACATTCAGAAAACTAAGATCATAGCATCTGGTCCCATCACTTCATGGGAAATAGATGGGGAAACAGTGGAAACAGTGTCAGACTTTATTTGGCAGGGCTCCAAAATCACTGCAGATGGTGACTGCAGCCATGAAATTAAAAGATGCTTACTCCTTGGAAGGAAAGTTATGACCAACCTAGACAGCATATTGAAAAGCAGAGACATTACTTTGCCAACAAAGGTCCGTCTAGTCAAGGCTATGGTTTTTCCAGTGGTCATGTATGGATGCGAGAGTTGGACTGTGAAGAAAGCTGAGCGCCGAAGAATTGATGCTTTTGAACTGTGGTTTTGGAGAACTCTTGAGAGTCCCTTGGACTGCAAGGAGATCCAACCAGTTCATTCTAAAGGAGATCAGCCCTGGGTGTTCTTTGGAAGGAATAACGCTAAAGCTGAAACTCCAGTACTTCGCCACTTCATGCCAAGAGTTGACTCATTGGAATAGACATGCTGGGAGGGATTGGGGGCAGGAGGAAAAGGGGACGACAGAGGATGAGATGGCTGGATGGCATCACCAACTCGATGGATGTGAGTTTGAGTGAACTCCAGGAGATGGTGATGGACAGGGAGGCCTGGCGTGCTGCGATTCTTGGGGTCACAAAGAGTCAGACAGGACTGAGCGACTGAACTGAACTGAACAGGAGGCATCTTGGCCTAGAAGTTTTTTTGGTTTGTTGTTGTTTGTTGATTTGCTTTTTGGTGGGGAAGTTTTGAAATAAAGATGCAATTTACTTAGTAGATTTGTTATTACTCAGGTTGCCCATTGGTTTATAATACTTATGTCTGTCAAGGAATTTGTCCATTTCATCTGAAGCACTGGCAAAAAGTTGTTCATAATATTCCCTTATTATCCTTTTGCATATCTGTCGATTAGGACATGACGTCACCTCTCTTACTTCTGACGTTGGTAATCTGTGCTTATATATTTTTTTCCTGGTCAGTTTGAGAAAGGTTTATCAATTTTACTGATCTTCTCCAAGATTAGTTTTATTGATTTTCCTTATTATTATTGTTTTCAATTTCATTGATTTTTGCTTTACCATTGTTTTCTCCTTTACTATTTCCTTTCCTCTGTTTACTCTGGATTTCATTCACTCTTTTTTTTTTTTTTCTAGTTCCTTCAGTCAGAAGCTGGTATCACTGATTTGAGAGGGTTCTTTATTTCTAACAGGCATTTAGTACTACAATTCCCCCATCACTCTTTTCATGACATCTTCATGAAATTAGCTGACTATTATTGACTATTAGTATTAGTTGACTAAGGCTAACATAACTGAGTACTACAAACTGGGTGGCTTAAACAGAAACTTATTTTCTCATAGTTCTAGAGGCTGAAATTCCACAATTAAGGTGCTACAAAATTCTGTTTCTGCTGAGACCTCTTCCTGGCTTTCAGACAGTGCCTTCCTGCAGTGACTTTTTTGTGTGTGCTACGTTGTATTTTCACTCTATTTTAGTTAAACATATTCTCAAATTTCCTTTAAATTTCCTTGACCCATGGGTTATTTTAAAGTGTGCTACTTACTTTCCAAATATCTCAAGATTTTATACAGATCTTTCTGTTACTGATCTTCCGTTAATTCTATTTGCAATTATAAAAAACACTTTATGATATTAACCCTTTTATATTTATTGATACTTCTTTTATGGTTCAGCATATAAACTATCTTGATAAATATTCTGAGTGCACTTGAAAAGAATGTGTTATCTTCTGACCTTGAGGGGAAAGTTACACAGATGTTAAACAGACCAAGCTGTCTGACAGCGTTGTTTGAATCCCCTCTATCCTTACTGTCCACTTGGGTCATTATAATGAGTTAATGATCACTAAAGACTGGCATTAAAATCACTGACTATAATTGTGGATTTGTCTATTTCTTCTTGCACTTTTATCAGTTTCCGCTTCATGTATTTTGAAACTCTGTTATTAACAGAATAATTGTTTACTTCAGATAGATAACCAGGAGTGGAATTGCTGGATGATACTGTAGCTCTAACTTTTTGAGGACTCTCCATACTGTTTTCCATAGTGACTGTACCAATTTACATTTCCCAACAACAGTGCAGTGTTTCCTTTTCTCAACAACCTCCCTACCACTTGTCATTTACTGTCTTTTTGATAACAGCCATTTTAACAGGGGTGAGATGATATCTCATTGTGGTTTTGACTTGCACTTCCCTGATGATTTGTGACGTGGAGCACTTTTCATGTGTCTGTGGCTATCTACATGTCTTCTCTGGAATAACGTCTATTCAGATCCTCTGTGAAAACACTAACTAGAAAAGATGTATGCACCCTTAGGTTCACTGCAGCATTTTGAGAGATATGGAAGCAACCTAACTGTCCATTAATAGACGAATGGGTAAAGCTGTGACATATGTATACGATGGAATATTGCTGTTGCTCGCTGCTCAATCATGTCCTACTCTTTGCGACCCCATGGACTGCAACATACCAGGCTTCCCTGTCCTCTATCTCCCACAGTTTGCTCAAACTCATGTCCATTGAGTCAATGATGCCATCCAACCATCTCACCCTCTGTCGCCTCCTTCTCCTCCTGCCCTCAATCTTTCCCAGGCTCAGGGTCTTTTCCAGTGAGATGGTTCTTCACATCAAGTGGCCAAAGTATTGGAGCTTCAGCTTCAGCATCAGTCCCTCTGATGAATATTCAGGGTTGATTTCCTTTAGGACTGACTGGTTGGATCTCCTTGCTGTCCAAGGGACTCTCAAGAGTCTTCTCCAACACCACAGTTCAAAAGCATCAATTCTTCAGCACTCAGTCTTCTTTATGATCCAGCTCTCATATCCACATATGACTACTGGAAAAACCGTAGCTTTGACCATACGGACCTTTGTTGGCAAAGTGATGTCTCTGCTTTTTATGATGACATGGATCACAGTCTTGTGTACCTCAATGAAACTATGAGCTATGTCATGTAGGGCCACCCAAGATGGAAAGGTCATGGGGGAGAGTTCTGACAAAACATGGTCCATTGGAGAAGGGAATGACAAACCACTTCAGCATTCTTGCCTTGAAAACCCCATGAACAATATGAAAAGGCCAAAATGGAGTATTACTCAGCCATGAAAAGAGTGATATCTTCCCATATGCAACAACATGGGTGGACATAAAGGGTATTAAGTGAAATAAGTCAGACAGAAAAAACAAAACATATGAATAAACGTAACAAAACAGAAACAGAGTCACAGATTCAGAAAACCAACAGGTGGTTGCCAGAGTGGAGGGAGTGAGGGGACGAGAGACACAGGTAAGGGGTCCTAAGAGGTACAAAACTCCAGCTGCAAAATAAAGGAGGCCCAGGTATGTTGGAGAAGGCAACAGCACCCCACTCCAGCACTCCTGCCTGGGAAATCCCAGGGACGGAGGAGCCTGGTGGGCTGCAGTCCCATGGGGTCGCTGGGAGTCGGACGCGACTGAGCGACTTCATTTTCACTTTTCACTTTCATGCATGGGAGAAGGAAATGGCAACCCGCTCCAGCGTTCTTGCTGGAGAATCCCAGGGACGGAGGAGCCTGGTGGGCTGCCGTCTCTGGGGTCGCACAGAGTCGGACGCGACTGAGGTGACTTAGCAGCAGCAGGTATAAGTGTACAGTGTGAGAATACCGTAATATGTAATATCTTTGTATGGTAAAAGATGTTATCTAGACTTATCATAATGATCAATTTAAAAAGTATAGAAACACTGAATCACTATGAAGCCAATGCAAAGTTGAGGTCATTACACTTCAAAAATAAACAAGCAAATAAACAAACTCATTAGAAAAGAGACCACATTTGTGGTTACTGGGAGTAAGGGGAAGGGGTTGGGGGAATTGCATCAAGGAAGTCAAAAGGTACACACTCCCCGTTATAAGTAAGTACTAAAGATATAATGTACACTATGATAAATATAATTAACACTGCTGCATATTATGTGTGAAAGTGGTTAAGAGTAAATCCTAAGAGTTCTCAACACAAGGAAAAAAAATTTTTTCTATTTCTTTAATTTTGTATCTATATAAATGATGGATCTCCACTAAACTTACTGTGGTAATCATTTCATGATATATATAATGTCAAATCATTATGTTGTACACCTTAAATTTATACCAAGCTGTATGTCAATTATATCTCAACAAAACTGGAAGAAAAAAAGAGAGAAAAATCGTTTAGAATTATTACGTACTCTTGGGGAAGAGTTCTCCCTGTAGCTCAAACTCTACCTGTGATGCAGGAGATCAGGGTTTGATCCCTGGGTCAGGAAGATCCCCTGGAAACGGGAATGGCAACCCACTCCAGCACTCTTGCCTGAATAATCCCATGAACAGATGAGCCTGGTAGGCTGCAGTCCATGGGGTCACACAGAGTCAGACACGACTGAGTGACTTCACTTTCACTTTTCACTCTCATGCATTGGAGAAGGAAATGGCAACCCACTCCAGTATTCTTGCCTGGAGAATCCCAGGGACGGGGGAACCTGGTGGGCTGCTGTCTCTGGGGTCGCACAGAGTCAGACACGACTGAAGCAACTTAGCAGCAGCAGAGTGACTCACTCACACACACACACACACACACACACACACACACACTTAGAGAAGTAACCCCTGCATCATTATGAAATAACTTTATCCCTGCTAAGATCCTTTGTTCTAAAATCTACTCTGTCTGATACTAATGATGTATTATATAATGTATACAGTTCATAATATATGCTGTTCTATATAACAGTATATAGTGACTTCAGTCATCTTCTAATTTGTGTGGTAAGATAAATAATGGTCCTCCAAAGATGTTCATATCTTTTCTTTGAGAGTTTCCATATTTTATTTTATATAAACATGTATCTATTCTTTTTCAAATTCTTTTCCCATTTAGGTTGGTATATTATTTTTAGCAAAGTTCCCTGTGCTATACAGTAGGTCCTTGTTGGTTATCCATTTTAAATACAGTAATGCATACAGTTCCATCCCAAACTCCCTAACTACCCCATCCCCCCACTCTTTCCCCTGGTAACTTTAAGTTTGTTCTCTAAGTCTGTGAGTCTGTTTCTGTTTTGTAAATGAGTTCATTTTTATCATTTCTTTTTTAGATTCCATATATGAGATATCATACAGTATTTCTCTTTCTCTGACTTACTTCACTCAGCATGACAATTTCTAGGTCTATCCATGTTGCTGCAAATGGCATTATTTCATTTAATGGTTAAGTAATATTCCATTGTATATATGTACCACATCGTCCTTATCCATTCCTTTGTTGATGAGTATTAAGTTGTTTCCATGGCTTAGCTATTGTAAACAGTGCTGCAATGAACACTGGGGTGCATGAATCCTTTCAGACCATGTTTTTCGCCCAATGTGTGTCCAGGAGTAGGATTGCAGGGTCATACGGTAGCTCTGTTTTTAGTTTTGAAAGCAACTTCCATACTGTTCTCCATAGTTCAGTTCAGTTTGGTCACTCAGTCGTGTCCAACTCTTTACAACTTCATGGACTGCAGAACGCCAGGCTTCCCTGTCCTTCCCCAACTCCTAGAGCTTGCTCAAACTCATGTCCATTGAGTCAGTGATGCCATCCAACCATCTCATCCTCTGTCATCCCCTTCTCCTCCTGCCTTCAATCTTGCCCAGCATCAGGGTCTTTTCCAGTGAGTAAGTTCTTCACATCAGGTGGCCAAAGTATTGGAGTTTCAGCTTCAGCATCAGTCCTTCCAATGAATACTCAGGACTGATTTCCTTTAGGATGGACTGGTTGGATCTCCTTGCAGTCCAAGGGACTCTCAAGAGTCTTCACAAACACCACAGTTCAAAAGCATCAATTATTTGGTGCTCAGCTTTCTTTATAGTCCAACTCTTACATCCATACACAACCACTGGAAAAACCACAGATTTGACTAGACAAATCTTCATTGGCAAAGTAATGTCTCTGCTTTTTAATATGCTGTCTAGGTTAGTCAGAGCTTTTCTTCCAAGGAGCGAGCATCTTTTAATTCCATGGCTGCAGTGATTCTGGAGGTCCCCAAAATAAAGTCTGTCACTGTTTCAACTGTTTTTCCATCTATTTGCCATTAAGTGATGGGACTGGATGCCATGATCTTAGTTTTCTGAATGCTGTGTTTTAAGTCAACTTTTTCACTCTTCTCTTTCACTTTCATCAAGAGGCTCTTTAGTTCTTCACTTTCTGCCATAGTGGCTATACCAATTTGCATTTCCACCAATAGTGTTGGAGGGTTCCCTTCTCTCCACACTCCCTCTAGCACTTACTATTTGTAGATTTTTTGAAGGTAGCCATTTTGACTGGTGTGAAATGATATCTCACTGTAGTTTTGATTTGCATTTCTCTTAATAATTAGTGATGTTGAACATTTTTTCATGTGCCTCTTGGCCATCTGTATGCCTCCTTTGGAGAAATGTCTATTTAGCTCTTCAGCCCATTTTTTGATTGGTTGGTTTGTTTTGATGATATTATGCCACATGAGCTATTTGTAAATTCTGGAGACTAATCCCTTGTTGGTCACATCATTTGCAAATATTTCCTCCCAATCTGTTGTTTTGCTTACAGCTTCCTTCATATCTTAATCCCCCAAACCCTGAGAATGTTCTCTTATAGACAGCAAAAGAGACTTTGCAGATGTGATTAAGGATCTAGGGAAGAGAATCTTACCATGGATTATCTGGGTATCTACACAATCACAAGAATTCTTTAAAGATGAAAGGGTTGGTGGGAATGTAAATTGGTGTGGCCACTGTGCAAAAGAGTATGGAGGTTTCCCAAAAAAATAAAAATAGAACTACCACATGACCCAGTAACTCCAATCCTGGGTATACATATGAAAAAAACAACAATATAAAAAGATACATGTACCCCAATGATCATAGTAGCATTATTTATAATTGCCAAGATATGGGAGCCACCTAAGTGTCCATCAACAGATGAATGGATAAAAGACATGTGTATGCATATACAATGGAATATTACTCAGCCATTGTTGTTGTTTAGTTGCTCAGTTGTATGAGACTCTTCGCGACCCCATGGAGTGTAGCCCACCAGGCTTCTCTGTCCATGGGACTTCCCAGGCAAGAATACTGAAGTAGGTTACCATTTCCTTCTCCAGGAGATCTTCTGGACCCAGGGATCAAACCTACTTCTCCTACATTGCAGGTGGATTCTTTACCCCTGAGCCACTGGGAACTCAGCCATTAAAAGGAACTAAATTTTACCATTTGCAGAAATATGGATTGACTTGGAGACCATTATGCTAAGTGAAATAGTCAGAAAGAGAAAGATAAATACTGCATGGTATCCTTCTTATGTGAAGTCTAAAAAATACAAAAAACTAATGACTATAACAAAAAGACTCACAGATACAGAGAACAAACTAGTTATCAGTGGGGTGGGGAGGGGCAATATAGGAGTGGGGGAGTGGGAAGTACAAGCTACTGGATGTATGACAGGTCACAAGGATATGCTGTACAATATGCGGAATATAGCCAGCATTTTGTAATAACTGCAAATGGAGTATAACCTTTAAATTTTGTATTAAAATTAAACACAGAGGAAAGCAAAAAGATTAAAAGAGGGGAAGGCAAAGTGACAAGAGAAGCACAGATTGGACAGATGTAGCCAGCAGCAACAGCAGCAGCAGCCAGCAGCAAAGGAATGCCATAGCCTCCAGCAGCTGGAAGGGAAAGGAACACATTTTTCGCTGAGCACAGAGAAGGAACCAGCCCTGCTGAGACCTTGGTTTTAACTCCCAGCACTCATTTGGACTTCTGACTTCAGGACTGTAAGAGAATGAATTTGTGTTAAGTCACAAACTTTGTTGTAAATTGTTATCACCATAGGAAACTAATACAACTGATGCTAGCAAAGTATATTTTCCCTCTATTCTTTTCATTTTAACCTATTTATGCATTTATATTTCAAATATGTTTCTGAAAGTAAGCATATAGTTTAGTCTTGCTTTTTAACCAATATAACAACTCTGCCTTTTAACTGAGAGTGTCTTAATCATTTATATTCAGTGTGATTGTTAATGTATGGTTGGGTTTGAGAGTATCATCTTATTATTTTTTTTCAGTTTTTCTCATCCATTCTTTATTTTCTTTTCCCTCTTCTATCTCCTTTTGGATTAAAAATGAGTATTTTTGTTAATCCATTATATCATCTGTGTTGACTTTTCATTGTGATTAGTTATTTGTTAAAATGTTTTTTTCAGGGTTTATAGTATATCTTCAACTTATCATGAGTGAGTGAGTAAGGGAAAGTCACTTAGTTGTGTCCGATTCTCTGTGACGCCATGGACTATAGCCCACCAGGCTCTCCTCTGTCCATGGGATTCTCCAGGCAAGAATACTGGAGTGGGTTGCCATTCCCTTCTTCATCAACTTACCACAGTCTACCTCCAAATGATATCTCCTTACATAAATATTACAGTGGTATACTTCTATTTCTCCCCTAAAAGTCTTTTTATGTTATTATTGCCAGGCATTTTACTTTTATGTACATTTAAAATCTCATAATCAATTGTTATTTTTGTTTAAATAGTCAATTATTCTTTAAAATTGATTAAAAAGAAAAAAAATCTGCATTTTTATCCATCAGTTTAGTCGCTCAGTCATGTCCGACTCTTTGCAACCCCACAGACTGCAGCACACCAGGCTTCCCTGTCCATCACCAACTCCTAGAGCTTGCGCAAACTCATGTCCATTGAGTCAGTGATGCCATCCAACCATTTCATCCTCTGTCATCCCCTTGTCCTCCGGCCTTCAATCTTTCCCAGCATCACGGTCTTTTCCAGGGAGTCAGTTCTTCACATCAGGTTGCCAAAGTATTGGAGTTTCAGCTTCAACATCAGTCCTTCCAATGAATACTTAGGCCTGATTTCCTTTAGGATGGACTGGTTGGATCTCCTTGCAGTCCAAGGGACTCTCAAGAATCTTCACAAACATCACAGTTTAAAAGCATCAATTATTTGGTGCTCAGCTTTCTTTATAGCCCAATTCTCACATCCATACATGACTACTGGAAAAAACATTGCCTTGACTAGACAGACCTTTGTTGGCAAAGTAATGTCTCTGCTTTTTAATATGCTGTCTAGGTTGGTCACAGCTTTTCTTCCAAGGAGCAAGCGTCTTTTAATTTCATGGCTGCAGTCACCATCTGCAGTGACTTTGGAGTCCAGAAAAAGAAAGTCTGTCACTGTTTCCATTGTTTCCCCATCTATTTGCCATGAAGTGATGGGCCAGAATACCATGATCTTAGTTTTCTGAATGTTGAGTTTTAAGCCAGCCTTTTCTCTTTCCTGTTTCACTTTCATCAAGAGGCTCTGTAGTACCTCTTCGCTTTCTGCCATAAGGGTAGTGTCATCTGCAGATATGAGGTTATTGATATTTCTCCCTGCAGTCTCAATTTCAGCTTGTGCCTCATTCCACATGATGTACTCTGCACAGAACTTAAATAAGCAGGGTGACAATATACAGCCTTGATGTACTCCTTTCCCAATTTTGAAAGAGTCTGTTGTTCCAGTTCTAACTACTGCCTCTTGACCTGCACACAGGTTTCTCAGGAGACAGGTAAGGTGGTCTGGTATCCCCATCTCTTTAAGAATTCTCCACAGTTTGATGGAATAATTTTTATACATATAGTTAACAAGTCCAATGATCTTCAAGGTGTAAATGTAGATTTCCATTGAGTGTCATCTTTCCACTGCCTGAAGAATGTCCTTTAAAATTTCCTATAATACGGGTCTGCTGATGATGAGTCCTTTCAGCTTTTGTGTGTCTAAAACTATTTCACCTTCATTTCTGAAAGATATTATGTTGGGAATGGAATTCTAGGTTCTATGTATAGAATTCTAGGTATAGAATTTTTTTTAGTACTTTAAAACTGCTGCTTGCATTGTTTCCAACAAGAAATTTGAGTCACTCTTATTACATGAAAAAAAAATAGCTTTTTTTCCTTATCCACATACTTATAGTCATCTGATTTCATAAATGACTGAGTATTATTTAATTGGTTATATTGTAGTTTGTTAACTATTCAATTTAGGTTGTTTCTAAGTCATTCTATTATAGTAAACAATGCTGCGATGAACATCCTTATAAAATATACCTATGTATTTGAGTAAACATAGCCATAGAATAAATCCCTCTTAGTAGAATTGCTGATTCAAAAGAATTGTGATTTAAACTTCTGATGAAGATAAGTAAACAACCCTGTAAAAAGACTGAACACACACTATTATCAAAACCATATTTTGCTGCAGTCCTGTCACTGAGAATTCTCAAATGTTTACTGGCATTCTCTTAGGTGAAAATTACACCTCTTAATTTGCATTTCGTTAAATGTGAATGAGATGCTAATCTTTTCAAGTATTTATGTATTTTTTTTCTGTGAATTCCTTGTTCATATCCCTTACCTATGTTCTTTATAGTTAACTGTTTGTAAGAGGTTTTTGCATACAATTATAATTAACTCCTTGTCATTGTTATTAATATTTCTTCTGTGTTTGATGACTGATTTTCTTTAGGATATTTTTCCATACAATTTTTTAAAAAATGAATGTAGTCAATTTTATCATTCTTTTCCCTCTTGGCTTCTGGGTTTGAGTTGTTCTACACAAAGGTTTTTCCAAGATTGGAAAAAGATTCACTTGTCTTTTCTTCTAGGGCATTTTTTTTTAACTTTTTGGCCAAACAGGAATTAAATTTGGTATAAGGAATAATATAGGGATCCAGTTTTGTTTTTTCACGACTTATTGCTTAGTTCTCTCTGCCACCAATTTTAGATGCCATATTTATCACAGACCTGACCCCATATTCCCATTGTATCTGGCTTCTACATCTAAACACTTTATTCTGCTTCATTGATTTATCTGTCGATTCTTGTGCCAGTATCAAATTATTTTAATTTTTACTGCTTTTCTAATTGCTTTCATATTATGTAGAGCTGGTTTGTTCCTCTCTATTCTTCCTTTGCTTTTATTTTTTTTCAGAATTTTCTTGGCTAGTTTTTATATTTACTTTTCCAATTGAAATTTTATATTATTCTCAAGCTAGCCTCCAGTCCTATAAAGCAAAAAAAAAAAAAAAACAATTAACAAATACACGAAATCTGTTTCTGACTGCACTGCCATGCATTTACAGAATAATTTAGGGAGAAGTTTCTTACAATACTGAATCTTTATTGTCAAGAATACAGTTCTTCTTTCCATTTATTCATCTTTTTTATATTCTCCAGCATAATTTTTCACTGTCTTCATGAAGGCATGGCACAATGACAACCTCCTCCAGTACTCTTGCCTGGAAAATCCCATAGACAGAGGAGCCTGGTGGGCTGCAGTCCATGGGGCGCTAAGGGTTGGACATGACTGAGCGACTTCACTTTCACTTTTCACTTTCATACCCTGGAGAAGGAAATGGCAACCCACTCCAGTGTTCTTGCCTAGAGAATCCCAGGGATAGGGGAGCCTGGTGGGCTGCCATCTATGTGGTCGCACACAGTCGGACACGACTGAAGTGACTTAGCAGCAGCAGCAGCACGTAAGTAGGCATTTTCTCACTTTTGTAACTATTGTAAATGGGTTCTTCTTTTATATTTTGAAAATGTGTAATATATATATGAAAGATATTTGTCATCTTTTGTTTTATTACAAAACAAAGGTTACATGTTTTTAAAGCTTTTTAGCTGGAAATAATTTCAGATTTATAAAACAGTTGTAAAAATAAAACAAAGGCTCCACCTATTGTTAACATTTTGCCACCACTTAAATAATTCTATCTCTCTCTTTATATATACATGCACACAGACATATATATACACACAGAAATAATAATTTGTATATACCATGCTCCTTTACTCACTAATATTTAAGGATATATTCTCTAAAAACAAGGACACTACCTTACATAATGATTAAATTAAGAAAATTCAACACTGATAAAATATTATTCTTTAATCTACAATCCATATCTCAATTCTACCAACTGTCTCACCATCTATTTTTTGTAACCCGTCTTTCTAGGTTCTTACTATTTCTGACAGTTTTAAGTTCATTCTTTGAAGTTTTACATATAGGAACAAAGAAATAACATCTACAAACATAATACGTTTGCCTTCTTTTCTCTATTTATTCTTCTGGGTTTAATTTCCCAAAGCCTATGTTGGCTAGCCATACCACAAAGAGGTCAGATATCTGAATCCAAAAAGGATTCTGAAATTACTGTCTTAAAAGTACAAGTTTAGAAAATACATGACCCTATGAGGTAGAAGTTAGGACACTGACTGAGCCACCAGGGAAGCTTAGGAGGTAGAAGTTAAGGATCAAGCCCTAGTTACACTGCTGATGAGCTGCACAGTGCTGGGGAAAATCCTTTCTGAACTTCCTTATCAGTAAAATGAGGAAGTTGAGACACAATAATCTCTAAATCCTTTTCAGTACCAGAATTCTGTTTCCGTAAGTGACTTATTAAAGAAATAAAGAAAACAGGCCTACCTGCAGGTTTTCTGTTTTTCTTGCTCTGTTCTCCATTCTTGAGCCTGGATGAAGGAACAGTCTTCCCTTTACCTTCAATCTTTAAAGCAGGATTCTGCATTCTTGAAAATCAAACATGTTTTTAAAATTACTATCGTGTTCTCTACAAACATTCACAGAGAATCATACCAAATTTTTGACTAACATTTTTCAAAACTCAAAGGCATGATGGCAGTTTTATACAAGGAGATTGCTCCTGAGTAAGCTGCAGATAATTCAGTGACACATATGCCAGTTATTATGGTTTCTAGGCTTATCTTTTTGTCATCTATGGTATCTCTCCTTTAGGGACAGTCAGTCACAAGTCTGAGTATTTTGAGTCTCTTGTCCTTCACTCCCCACCTAGGCATGCCACTATCTACTCTATTTCCAACTTCTAGGGGAAAAGAGGCAGGCTCTCTGCAAGAAAGAAAGGGTTTGCCATGTAGTATGGCACTGATCAAAAACTTTAAAAAACTGAGATAAGAACAGACATATAGATCCATGAAACACAATAGAGAACTCCAAAATAAACCTACTTATATATGGTCAATTAATCTATGACAAAGGAGCCAAGAATATACCATGGGGAAAGGATAGTCTCTACAATAAATGGTGTTAGGAAAACTGGACAGTCATATGTAAAACAAAAAAACTGGACAACAATCTTAAACCACATACAAAAATCAACTCAAAATGGAGTAAAGACTTAAACACAAGACATGAAACCATAAAACTCCTAGGAAGAAATGTAAGTAAGTACCTTGACATCAGTCATGGAAATGATTTTTTGGATTTCACACCAAAAGCAAAAATAAACAAGTGAAACTACATCAAACTAAAAAGTTTCTGTATAGACAATGAAACTATCAACAAAATGAAAAAAATAAAAAAAAAACTACCAAAGGGAGAAAATATTTGCAAATCATATATCTGAAAAGGAGTTAGTATCCAAAACATATAAATAACTCATACAACTCAACAACAAAACAGAAAATAAATCCAATTAAAAAATGTGAGAGGCGCTAACGAGACATTTCCAAAGAAAGCATCCAAATGGCCCACCATCCAAATGGTACATGAAAAGGTGCTCAGTATCACTAGTCATCAGGGAAATGTACATTAAAACCGCAATAAGATATCAGCCCATACCAGTCAGAACAGTCATTATCAGTCTACAAATAATAAATGCTGGAGAGGGTGCAGAGAAAAGAGAGCCTTCACGCACCGTTGCTAGGAATGTAAATTAGTGCCACCACCATAGAAAACAGCATAGCGATTCCTCAAAAAGTTAAAAACAGGACTACCATAGGATCCAGCAACTCCACTACTGAGTATCTACTCAAAGGAAACAAAATCACTGTCTCAAAACAATATCTGCAGTCCCATTTTCACTACAGCTTTATTTGTAACAGTCAAGACACGGAAGTAACCTAAGTATCCATCGACGGATGAATGGATAAAGACAATGTCACACACACACACACAATGGAAAAGTATTTAACCATAGAAAAGAAGAAAATCCTGCCACCTGTGACAACACAAATGGGCCTTGAGGGCATTATACTAAAAGAAGTAAGCCAGACAGAGAAAGACAAATAATGTATGACCTCACTTATATGTGGAATCTAAAAAAACAAACTAATGGATACAGAGCATAGACTGGTTCTGTAGGTTAGAGACAGGGTGGGTAAGTGAAATGAGTAAAGGTGGTCAAAAGGTAGTAACATATAGTATGGTGGCTACAGTGAATAATACCATATTACATGTTTGAAAAGCTGCTAAGAGAGTAAACCTTAAAAGTTCTCATCCACCCCCCCAAAAAAAAATTTGTAACTATGTGTGGTGATGGATTTTAAACAAAGAAAATTAGCATTAAGCTAAAATACAATTTCCCATTACTTTAGCCTAAAAAGAGAAAGTAAAGGTGTTTTCTAGTTTTTTTTAATTGCAAAATAAATGTAACAACATTGAAAAATAAAGTTCTTTACTTAGACATAACTGTAAAAAAGCAGAGACATTACTTTGCCAACAAAGGTCCATCTAGTCAAAGCTGTGGTTTTTCCAGTAGTCATGTATGGATGTGAGAGTTAGACTATAAAGAAAGCTGAGCACCAAAGAACTGATGCTTTGAACTGTGGTGTTGGAGAAGACTCGTGAGAGTCCCTTGGATTGCAAGGAGATCCAACCAGTCCATCCTAAAGGAGATCAGTCCTGGGTGTTCACTGGAAGGACTGATGTTGAAGCTGAAACTCCAATTCTTTTGCCACCTGATGCGAAGAGCTGACTCATTGGAAAACACCCTGATGCTGGGAAAGACTGAAGACAAGAGAAGAAGGGGACAAAAGAGGATGAGATGATTGGACGGTATCACTGACTCAATGGACACTGAATTTGAGTAAACTCCAGGAGTTGGTGATGGACAAGGAGGCCTGGCATGCTGCAGTCCATGGGGTCACGAAGAGTCAGACATGACTGAGTGACTGAACTGAACTGAACTGTAAACTTACTCTAATGTCCCAAGCATAAGTCTATAGCATACCTGAAATTCTCAGTTGAAGAGCTATTATTTGTTTGATCCTCACAGCCAAGTATTTTGGGTAAAATTTTCTCTGGCATCTTATACATGTCATCTGTGGGCTTTACCTCTCTGACTACTTTTAGTCTGGACGATCTCCTTAACACGTGTGGAGGGTCCTGGTCAGAGTTATTTTCCAGATATGAGTTTCTCTTATTATTTATTGGATCACAAGAAGTGACATGTTGATTAACCAAAATTTGCAATTCAAATGGATTTGGGTCTTCTAGACTCTGTAATAAGATGTAAATACACATAAAATGATTATAACAATTCAAAAAATTAAAATAAAATTAGAAGAAATTAAGTTTTATTTTGTCGTTTGATTACACAAAAATGCTTCATAAGATGAAAATATAAAAATCCATGACATATGTGAACAGAATGAAAATTTCATATTAATATAATAAATGACAATATAGATTTAAAAGCTTAACACAAAAATATATTACTTGTATTACATAAGTAATATTCATCCTTAAAACTCAAAGGTAGGGAATTCCCTGGCAGTCCAGTGGTTAAAACTGCCTTCCAGTTCAGGGGGTGTGTGTTTGATCCCTGGTTGGGAAGCTAAGATTTCACATGTCTCTAGGTCAAAATAAGCAAAACATAGAACAAAAACAATATTGTAGCAAATTCAATAAAGACTTTTAAAAAATGATCCACATCAAAAAACCAAAATCTCAAAAAAAAAAAACCCTCAAGGTCAAACCTAAGGTCACTCTGGGTGCTTTCATTTTATAGGAAATGAGTAGTACAAAATGATTATCAGCACATAAAAACAGCAGAAATATCATGCCAGGCCAGATCAACGTTCTATACAGTCTAGAATTTTGCTATTTGACAGCAATGGTAAGTGGTATTTGTGGGACAAGATAGTATTAGCATATAACTTCCATTACACTGATTTAAAAGGTTAGCCAGTATATCATGAATGGCTCTAATGTCCCCTTAATAATCCACTATGGATTTAAATTTCACAGGGATACATGTTTTTATACATACCATGTAAACCTTTCTTGAGCTTATTTATATATCCAGCATGTGAAGCTTCACAAGGTAACAAATTTCATATTTTCATTACAGCTAAGTAAAAGAGGATTTAATTTGATCTGTTCTAAATCAATCTCCTTTCTACTTTTATGTAGACTTTTTTTTTAAGACTGCCTAAGTTAAAGCTTAAAGCTTACTCTATCAATATCAGTCATAATTTCCGACGACAGAGGATGAGATGGCTAGATGGCATCATCAACTCGATGGACATGAGTTTGAGTGAACTCCAGGAGTTGGTGATGGACAGGGAGGCCTGGCGTGATGCAATTCATGGGGTTGCAAAGAGTCGGACACGACTGAGCAACTGAACTGAACTGAAGTTAAAGCTTACTCTATCAATATCAGTCATAATTTCCTACACTTTACTAATACCACCTCTTTCTAGATGAGAATCTTGGAATGTTAATTTAATCCTCATGTCCTATCCCCATGATTAGTTTCTCTTTTTCTGGATTTTAAAAAATATCATTAAAAAATGTCTGCATTGAAATTTTTTGATCAGAATACGTATGTTATGTGAATAACATGAGCTTAGCATCACATTATTTAAACCTTTCAAGAAATGTTCAAAAGAGCATTTTGGTAAGAGCCAGAAGGAAAAAAGAAAAAAATCCAAATGACCTAGTGAATTGGTTAAATAAATTATATGTATTATTTTATACATACAATATATATATGGCCACACAGTGGAATACCATCCAACAAATAATAAGATTCAAGTAGTGCTACCTGGAGACGGAAATGGCAACCCACTCCAGTATTCTTGCTTGGAAAATCCCTTGGACAGAGGAACCTGGAGGGCTACACAGTCCATAGGGTCGCAAAGAGTCTGACACGACTTAGTGACTAAACAACAACAACAAGTAGTGCTACGTTCATTCACATAGAAAGATAACCAAGATGTATTATTAAAATTTAAAAATAAGTTACAAAGCATTATGTATAATATAATCCCATTTATATAAAATAAACTTAGACTGTGCATAGAAAAAATGGAGACATACAGTAAATGGTTAACAATTATCTCTGGTAAGTGGAATTGTCAGAGACTTCCTCTTACTGAAATGTTTGATGGGTTTTTTTTTTAAAATAATGAGGTTGTATTACTATTATAATCAGGAAAAAAATTGCCAACATGAAAAGTTGGTAAGTTGGTTAAGTGATAGGCACTGGAGGGTCTCCCAGCACAAAAGTCCAGGAACTCTAAACCAAACTGTGTCACCGGACAGCATCCTCAGCCACGAAAAGCAAAGCTGTACTGAAGCCAGGCAGACCAGCTACATTTCCCTCTCCTGGAAGACCAATTGCGTTTATGTCCAACTAGAAATTAACATGGGGTATCTTACCTCTACTTTGCACTCAGGTAGACATAGTGATTTTCTGAGCTAACAGGGAAACAGTCTGAGAAAGAATTTTTTTCTTTCATCTATATAAGCAATGTGATAATGATATATCTTCTCAGGTTTTCAGAGGAGAAACTTGACTATTTTAACTTTCAACTCCTTGAAAACTCTACCCTGGGAACTTTCAAAAGGATCACTATATGCTTCAAAGTCAAAAAGTATCTTCTGAGTGTTGTTGTTTAGGTAAAAGGTTTGAATTTAAAATAAAGTGTATGGGTAGTGAAGACTCATCACTATAAAAGGTAAAACTGTCGGTTCATACTTACACTTATTTGCTGCACTGGAAGATGCTTGTCCTGCAGCTCAGCTAACTTGGAATCTTGTTCAAATGGTGGAGTAGAACAAAGAGTCTCAAAATCCACCTCTGCTATCTGTGTACAGTCTTCATCAGTCTGAGACATACTGGGCTCCACTCCTGAACCTTCATTTCCAGCACTGAGCCTGATGCCTCCCTCTTTCCTGTGACAGATGGCTTCCACCTTGGCCTCTGACAATATGTCTAAGGCTGTTGATACCTCAATGGGCAATGCATCATCCTTCGGGTCTTCTAGAAAATCTCTGTGACATGTCAAAGGTATTGATATGGAGCCTGAAGAGTTGCTCAATGGGTTCACCAGCTCTCTAGGTTCAAAATCATTCATTATTCTAAGCAGTCTTTCCTCTTGGCTGATTTCTGGTGATGTGAGTATCCTTTCTAAGGCAGACACAAAAGTTTCAACAGAGCTTTCTTCATCTTTGTTTTCTTCCGAAGTCACGGTCGATGCGCCTTCCTCACAAGGCTCCTTCTCTGGCTCTATCAATGACTTCTCCTTTACAGGAAACATATCAAATTCTTTAATAGAAGTATTTGAGAGAAGGCTTATTTCAGGAGAGTCTCTGTCTCTACTAAGTTCCTATATACTCCAAATAGAAGTTACATTATTAGTACATATACCAAAAAGCGTTTAAAATGAAAATGTTAGTTTTCTAGTTCACCATGTTGCTAAGTTCCACTAAAGAGCTTTATCAACTTTCCTCCCTTCCATAAATATAAATATTCTTTATTACTTCCTTATACCAAATTACTAATGACAGTGAACCCATGGTTAAACATTTAATAGTGGATCAAGGGTAAAACTGGCTGGACCATAATTACAGATGACAAATTATCTACTCATTTAAGTTTAAATTGTCTGGGCTAAGGGAAGAGGCAGAGATAACATGGACAGTTAAACTAACAGATAACCTAAAAACTTCACTGCACTTAATGGATGAAAAATTCTCCCTTGCTAAAAATCCCTATTGAATTTTATTAAAACTATTAACCAGGAACAAAATTGGTGTAGTTTCACCTTCTTTTTGTTCCCCACCTCTGTATGAATATGTAAATGTGAAGTAAAAAGGCCAAAGGACAGGAGGTCAGTGGGGAGAAAAGGAGAAATGAAAACACAGATCTATGTAAATATTATAAGCTCTGCTATAAATCAATGGTTCTGACCTGTGGTTATTTTAGACAAAAAGCACAAAACTACAAAACTATTTTGAGAACAGATTTGTTCTCAAAGTATTTCCAGTGATCAAAATATTATTAGACTTCTTTTGAAAGTGCTTTTAAAATCATTTATAAGCCATTCAAGAAAATCAGTTTCAATAGCTTAAAGGCACTAAGCTATTTTTCAACATTTCAGATTGTTAATTTGCATAACCTTAAATAACAGAATGGGTTTCAGTGACTTTAGCCTGTTTCTAAAAATCAAGTCCACCTTCACTGACACACCACTACACTGTAATTTGTAAGTCCTCTAATACTCTGATTTGACTTGAATAAGAGAAGTGAAGAACATTTTATTCTCCCTCTCCTCCTTTTCCACCTGCCACCATTTATATTCTCTGTACATAGCATGCAGAGCTTAAGAAGATACACTTGTCAGCAACTCAACCTATAAGTTGCTCCAAAAGATAAAAGAAATTTAGAAGGAACTGAAGAACTGGACCCTACCCATTATTTAAACATGTTCAAGCTTTCCTTCCTATCTGAAGTCCTTATATCTACTAAACTCAAGGCCCTAAATCAAATAAAACTTACATATATATTGAATTGAACTCTGCCCTAAAGGAACTTAACTCCTAAATTAAAATTGAAGGCATTAACACATGACATTAAATAAACTATAGACAACATCAAAAACTGCACTAACTCAAATTACTCAAATTAATAGTGTAAACCATAGCCCTAGTGTTACAAGAATAAGTTTTCTGGAGCAGAAAAAAGAGGAGGCAGTGAAGAGTTTTCAAGATAGCCTAAAATTGGTTAAATAGGTTTCTTTACCTCAAGACTTTTCAGAACGCGCGTTACCAATCTCTGAGGAGAGTTTGGCATACAGTGCTCTCTAAACTTCTTTGCTCAAAAAATCCTTTTTCTCAAATATATTAATGTCATAGGAGGCAAGTGATAGGTAAATACTGACATAGTAAATAATGAATGCTAGATAAAGAGGGGGCAGTTACTTTGGTCAAGATCACTAAAGTCGTCTGAGACAGATCCAACGAGATGGTACTTAAGCCAGAAATTAATGATTTGTGAAGGAATAAAAGAAGAGAAACATACATTTCTTAAGCACCAACTAGTACCAAACATCATTAGCTATCATTGCTCACACCCCTCATTGTAAGTCTATGAAGTGAGTATCATTTTCCATATATCACACATGTAAATGACATACTTCCCTTGGAATGCAACCTATGTAGTTCCAAATGTTATGCTTTCTCTTGCTTTCTGGCTCCTGACTTGAACAAAAGCATAGAGGTGGGAATGCTAAGGTATACCTGAGATGAAGTAAGGTACAGCTATGATAGGGTTGGCCTGGGGAGGTCCTTGGCTGTTGGAGTCTGTTATGGATGGAGCCAGTCTTATTGTCCTCTGATTTCCCACAGCACCAAGCAGAAAGCAAAGCCAAAACAAGCACTCAGTACGTGTTTATCAATTAGCAACTGGAAGATGAGAAAGCAGTATCCAATAGGAAATATCAAAAGGAAGAGTGTAATAGATGTAAGAAAAGTGTCCTCATGCTTTCTGTCTGTCTTTGGCAGCCCAGATTGAATGGGGGAACGCAGAGGGAAAAAATATTTGCAATTCACAAAAAACCTTGTGAACAGTAAAAGCCTGCTTTATTCCAAAGAAGGATTTATAAGAGTTTATAAGGGAAGTATTGGAAAATTATTCCCCTTTAACAAAAACACTGAAATGGTTGTTAGACACATTCTTTTCAGGGTAATAGACAAAGCAACAGAATGCATTTTTGCTACATTACCTCAGCAATTAATCTGATATTATAGTCTCCTCCTCTAGATAATGAATAAAAGACTCAGAATGCCAGAAAAGAAGCACAGATCAAGAAAATTCTATTTAATTAGAAACAAGAATAAATACTGAAATGGGTTTCCACTACAGATGTAAGAAAAGTGTCCTCATGCTTTCTGTCTGAGGCAGCCCAGATTGAATGGGGAATGTAGGGGATAAAAATTTTTGCAATTCACAAAAAACCTTGTGAACGGTAAAAGACTGGCTTATTCCAAAGAAGGATTTATATGAGTTTTCATGAAAAATATTGGAAAATGATTCCCCTTAAAAAAAAACAACAACACTGAAATGGGTTGTTACACAATTCTATTGAAATGGTCTAGTCATATTTCTGCTTTTAGGGGAAAACTTAAATGGGCTTGATACTTATTAATATAATTTTAAAAAATCTAAACCCAAGATCTGAATAGCTAATTTCCATTATACAGACAAACCTTTTCTGGGTGTGTTAACACTTCAGGATTTTCAGCCTCAGGTCCTAGAAGATAACATTATATGTTTTCATTCCAGTTTTCTTAAAGCAATAAAACATACTGTCTCACTCAGAATTTCTTAATCACATAACTTGAAATTATTTCCTCAGACATGCATGAGATATATCTAATATTTTATAGATGTTATACCAATTTATTAAAAGTATCATGTTAGCAATAAAGTTGTGAAATTCTTCCATTCCTTAAGAAATATTTCACATAAAGCAAGGTAAAATGATAATTTTTTGGAATTAGTCAAATTAAAAACCAACCTCTCTGGCTTCCCTGGTGGCTCAGTGATAAAGACTGCCTGCCCATGCATGAGATATGGGTTTGCTCCCTGGTTTGGGAAGAGCCCATGTGCAGTGGAGCAACTAAGCCCCCGTGCCACAACTGAGCCCATATGCCACAGCTACTGAAGCCTGCAAGCCCTAGAGGCCACCTTCCTCAGTAAAAGAGAAGCCACTGCTATGAGAAGCCCAAGCACGGCAACAAGTAGCCCCCAAGCAACCACAAAAAGCCCACATACAGCATCAAAGACCTAGGGCAGCCAGAAACAGAAATAAATAAAATTATTAAAAACAGCAAAAAACCAAAAACCTCTCTACTCTGGCTGAGTCCTTCTCAGTATCTGCAACTACATGAGGAAAAATCATATCTGCTTTCTCAGTGTCATCATCTTCTCCATTACGTGTAATAGAATTTAAGTGAATTAATGTCGTTGAGCACAAAAGGAACATTTGTGTAAGGGCCAAAATGAATCAGGAAATGTCCTAAATGTATATGTATTAAAAATCTTTACTTCTTAAAGTCATTAAAAGTTTTTACACATTTTGCTATAGTTTTTTTATATATTGAGAGAGAGAGAGAGACTACACTGCTAACATTTTTTGAGTATATGAACTCGGTTTTTTTCAAAAACTTATTTCCATAAACCAAAATCATTGTTCGTTTCTCTCCTCAACTAATTTGCCACAGGTTGGACAGTGGGAGCACAACTGATCTAGCTCTTGATATCCTTTTAGCACTGGCCCCAGTCACCCTTGAAAACATTTTTGTTTTCTACCAATGGTAAGATGGTTCAGATCCATCCTATCTTCAAGCTCCAGATCAGCTATCCTTTTAGGATCCCTGGTTTATTTGGCATTTGTACACCGACAGCATCCATACCGGAGAAGGCAATGGCACCCCACTCCAGTACTCTTGCCTGGAAAATCCATGGACAGAGGAGTCTGGCAGGATGCAGTCCATGGGGTCGCTAAGAGTTGGGCACGACTGAGCCACTTCACTTTCACTTTTCACTTTCATGCACTGGAGAAGGAAATGGCAACCCACTCCAGTGTTCTTGCTGGAGAATCCCAGGGGCGGGGAAGTCTGGTGGGCTGCCGTGTATGGGGTCGCACAGAGTCAGACATGACTGAAGCGACTTAGCAGCAGTAGGAGCAGCAGCATCCATATGCCCGGCACTCAGCAGGCTCAATACATATTTGTTAAAATAATGAATAAATAATATTACAGACCAAAATCCAGGCACTAGGGGTACCTAGTTGAGAGTTTGGTGCTGGGCTTAAGTGGTAATTCTATTGCTATAGTGGCAACAAAACAAGAGAGGGAAGAACTTTTAAAACTTAACTTTTCAATTTCAACTATCATGTCCTTGTACCTTTTCTTATAATACAAGGTTTCAATGACCACTAAGAATATTTACTACACTGTCATACAGCATACTTGGGAGACACTCCAAAGAGAAAGACAGCCATCCTCTAATACAGCTGAAATCAGGCAAATGGCCTGCTATGAACAGAGAAAACAAACACTGGTTTTAAATTTGAGCCCCAGAGTTGCAAGTAAAAGAGCAGACATATGGGGAGCAAGTACTGACTGCACCTGAGCTGCTTCTCACATGAGCAGCTTCAAGCAGCACGATCCAAGATCAACAGCAACACTGATTTCATAGGTGAAAGTGTATGGCAGCAATTACAGTAGACCAGCCTAACTGTAAATAAATCCATACCTAACTAAGGCTTCTATTTTTAGGCAAAGACAAATTCATTTTATATGACTCTACCCGTAAGAGCGTACCTAGACTACTTCGGTGGTTCAGTGAAAGTTCAGCCTGGGGAAATGATACCGTGAACACTGGATGACTTTTTCTAAACCCCAGGAAAAAAAAAA
The DNA here is from genome assembly GCF_032405125.1 of Capricornis sumatraensis. NCBI lineage: Eukaryota > Metazoa > Chordata > Mammalia > Artiodactyla > Bovidae > Capricornis > Capricornis sumatraensis. The sequence goes on along the minus strand of NC_091070.1, from coordinate 94,060,059 downwards.
ATCAATCAATTAATTAATAAATACAAAATTTTAAGTAGAAAAAACCTCTACTATTTCTCATTCAGATAAATTTAAATTTCTTTTTAATTTAAAGGAGTTTCAAATAGGCTTTGTCTTTGCTCCATCATTCTAGTTAACCTTTTACAATTACTACCAATTTATTAACATGTAAATTTCAAATGGCTTCAAAACTGGAGAAAGCCAGAATGTTAAGGAATGAACTTCAGTAGTGTAAACAAGCTAAAGTACACTTAGATCTGAAAGTACCTTTGAGATGACTGTCTGCCAAATACAGGGGTGTGGTGAGAGAGAAAAATTTGTCTTAATTCATGTAGCATGGCTATTTAAATCCTCAAATACACTTAAAGTTTGTCATTATAGTTTAAGATGTAAGTGAAAATCAGTAATGAGAAAATTCTCAGACATTATTCACCTTACTAGTATTTCACAGCAAGGGAAAAAGGGTAGGAAATGCTGGAGGGAAGAGATTACAAGCAAAATAAAGGTCATGCTTAATCTACAATTTTGATCATCTACCCTGGGATAATTAAAAGTTGATTGAAGAAAAGCAATCAGCAAACTAATTTTTTCTCTATCTAATTTACTATACAAATGCAATCAAGATATCTTCCTTAAAAAAAAAAAAACTGCTTGTTCCAATTGTTTTAAGAACAGTTTTCATGCACCAGGCATAACTATTGGAATCCTAAGCAAGAATAATAAATTGAACATTCTCTCCTGCCTAAAAAATAGAAGCAATCAATATAAGCTATCTTAAAATGAAACTGCTCATACAGAATAATTTCCATGAAGCAAACAGAAAAAAATGCCAATTTTTTCCTAAAATATGAACACAAGCTGATCTAAAATAAAACAAAATCATAGTCTGAATCAACACCAGGATTTTTTTTCTTTAAGTATAAAAGAGAATTTTGAAATTAGAGCAAACTTTCACCTAAGTTATTAAAAAACTTATTTATATTAGACAGTTATTTATATTAGATAAGACCTGCAAACACACATGTCCAATAAGAGAAAAATGATTATATGAATTATAGTATAATAAGTTATACAATGAAATAATATGAGGTCATTAATGCATGTTTTTTAAAAATATTAAAGATGTGAAATAGTAATTATGATAAACTACTACTTAAAAACTTTTAAACAAAAGGAATTCCCTGATGGCCCAGTGATCAGGAATCCAGGCTTCTACTGCAGGGGCCAGGGGCTCGATATCTGGTTTGAGAACTAAGACTCCCGCAAGCTGCATGGTGAGGCCAAAGAAAGAAAGAAAGAAAGAAAGAAAAACAGGAAACAAAACTATCTCCAGACGAATCTCAACTTGGTTGAAAATACAAACAAAACTAAAATATATAGAAATCCTGAAATAAAATGTTCCAAAATGTTAACAATGGTTCTCTCCAGGCAGTGAGATTATAGATGTTGTATCAGTCTTGTCTTTTTCCAATTCTGAAGATGAACTTACACTGCTGATATAGTCAGTAAAAGGATGATTCTCAAACTTTTGGCCCTTGGACTCCTTTATAATCTTAAAAATTAGTGATGAACTCAAGGAGTTTTTATTTATGTGGCTTATATTTACTTGTATTTACATGTTAAAAATTAAGATGGAGAAAAAATGTTAAATAATCATTAACTTAGAAATAATAATCTAATAAATTAATATTTTATTAAAATTATTGTATTTTCCAAAATGAAAAAAAGTTAGTGAGAAAGTTTCACATTTTAAAAAATCTCTTTAATATTCGGCTTAATGGAAGACAGCTGCCATCTGAACTGCTACAACACATTCAATCTTTTGCCATATATTTTTTTATTTGAAGTATATTACAAAAGTCTGGCCTCACACAGACATGCAGTTGGAAAAGGAAGGAGTACTTTAGTAGCCTTTTAGGATAATTGTGCATATTCTTTTTAGATAACACACCAAGACTCCAGAAGCAATCATTTCCTTAAAGGTTACTGGAAATGTGAAAACTGAAACAAAACCAATCAACTTTTGTATTGGTCTGTCTTGCACTTTGAACGGATCTTTCACTTGTCTGTGGATGCTGTTGTAATATCATACATTGGTCTTTCAGAAAATATTCATGTGTTAAGTTATGCAGATCTTCCCTATATTGATATATTTTATTATAAAAATTTCAAAAAGGTCACCTTCATAAATATTTCCACCAATCTTACCAGAAAGTTCAAGAAAATATCTGCCATCTACTTGCGTAAATAACCAGTTTGTCATTCTTTCAAGTTAAAAAAAGTAAACCATGTTTTTTGTTTTTTTTTAACAAATCTTGTAACTCAAACAAGTGCTCTTAACTATCACACTTTAAACAGAAGTATAAAAATATACATATTCAAGGTAGAAATTTAATAAAACTAACAACATTTCTGCTTCATCAAATGCACTAAGTAAAACTGGCCTTTTTTTCTTTCTTTCTTAACTCTAAGTACATGGCCGGGAAAAACACAGGACTACTAGCACTATTTGGTGCCCCTGCCCTGATACCTACTAAGGCGCCATCATTTTACCCACCATTTGCTTCAGCACCGTAAGTGCGAATCTCAGTACCATGACATAAGCAGATGGTGTGCTGGCATTATTATGAAAATAGTTTTGACCTCACAGACTCTCTGGGAAGTCTCAGGGACTCCCGGGGGTTCACAGGCCATGCCTGGTTTTTTCAAAAAAATTTAAAGGACAAGGTCTCTTTAAACATAACAGTTCTATGAAATCTAATTTTAATAAGCTCTAGAAAATTCTTCCTTCATGCTATGCTACAAATTTGCTTTTTAAATAATCTTAAGTCAGAGAATCAACTTAACCTGATTCAATTTTGCTCATGAAATAAAACTTATCTAGAATGTTGGTAAAATAACATATTTATGCTGCTACAGTGGAGAAGGCAATGGCACCCCACTCCAGTATGCTTGCCTGGAAAATCCCACGGATGGAAGAGCCTGGAAGGCTGCAGTCCATGGGGTCGCTGAGGGTAGGACACGACTGAGCGACTTCACTTTCACTTTTCACTTTCATGCATTGGAGAAGAAAATGGCAACCCACTCCAGTGTTCTTGCCTGGAGAATCGCAGGGACGGGGGAGCCTGGTGGGCTGCCATCTATGGGGTCGCACAGAGTCAGACACGACTGAAGCGACTTAGCAGCAGCAGCATGCTGCTACAGGGACAATCGTTCAAGAACATACAAGAACCCTAAAATTCTTAAGAAAAAGACTTATTTTAAAATGATTTTTAAAAATCTACAATAATCCAAAAATCATTATACTTACTGTAACAAAGCTCCATTTTGTTCCATTTCATTCTGAGGTTGCTAGAAAGAAAAAATGTTTATTTTCAACTGAGGAATGCTAAGCTAATGCAACAACTAAAAAACTTAACATTTAATATAATTCTTATGTCATTATTTGTTAGATTCTTTTTTATTGCAGCAAAATATACATGAGGTTTATCATTTTGACCATTTTAAAAGGTACAGTCCTTTGACATTACGTACAGCCCCACTGATGCATAATCATCACCTCCATTTCAAGAACTTTCTGATCTTCCCTAACTGGAACTCCATACCTAAATAATTTTCCGTTTACCCTGCTCCCAATCCCTGGCATCCATGCTTCTACTTTCTGTCTTTATGAATGTGACTAAGTGCCTCATATGAAAGGAATCATGTAATACTTGGCCTCTTGTGACTGGCTCATAATAAGTAATATTATTAGTCTTCAAGGTTTATCCATGTTGTAGCAAGTATCAGTATTTTGTTCCTTTCTCAGGCCAAATAATACTCCATTGTTCATATGTACCACATTTTATTTATCTACTCATCTATCAATGGACACTTGGGTTGCTTCCATGTTTTGGCTACTGTGAACAATGCTTCTATGAGTGTGGATGGACAAATACATTTTCATGTCCCTGCTTTCACTTATTTTGGGTATATACCCAGAAGAGGAGTTTTTAAATCATATGGTAATTCCATGTTTAATTTTTTGAGGAATCACCATACCATATTTCACAGCTGCTGCACCATTCTACATTTCCCACCAGCAAGGGGCAAGAATTCCAATTTTTCCACATTCTCATCAATACTTGTTATTTTATTTTGCTAACAGCCATCCTAATGCATGAGAGATGGAATCTCATCATTTGATGTGCATTTCCCTAATGGTTAAAGATATTTAATATCTTCTCATGTGTTTATAAGCCATTTGTACATCTCTCTCTCTCTCTTTTTAAGTTGCACTACACAGCTTGTGGAACCTCAGTTCCCGGACCAAGGGTAGAATGCAAGCCCAGCAATGAGAGCCCCATGCTGTAACCACTAGACCACCAGGGAATTCCCTTTATCTTCTTTACTGAAATGTCTATTTATGTCCGTTGCCCATTCTTTTAGTCAGGTAGTTAGTTGCTGCTATCAGTTTCCATATATTCTGTGCATCAATCTCTAATCAGATTTATGATTCACATATATCAACATGTTCTCCCTTTCTTCAAGTTACTTTTTCACCCTGTTCACAGTGCCATTTGATGCAGATAGGTTTTTAATTTTCATGAAGTCTAGCTTACCTATTTTTTATTTGGTTGCTTATGCTTTCATATGCATGAAATCACTGCCAAAGAGAATGTCGTGATACTTTCTCCCTGTGTTTTCTTCTAAGAGTTTTACGGGTTTGGCCCTTATGTTTAGTTTTTGTCTTAATTTCTTTTTATAAAAGAATTTGTGGAACTTAGGTAAAGAGAAAGGGAGTGTTCCTTCTTTTTAATTCCTAGTTTTCTCCTTAGTTCATTAATCCATAACGGTTCTGATGAGACATTCTTGTCAGGTTCTGAGTTCTATATTTCTCCTGAGGGCCAAAAATCATACAATCTCTGTGTCACAGTGTTAAATGCTTAATGAATTCTACTCAACCCTCAGGTCAGGCCCCAAAAGCTGAAGTTGTTGTGTCCCTTTCAAAAAAGCTAAAATGCTTCCATTTTAAGATTTCCCAGCACACTGGTTTTCATCGCTTTAAAAGAAATCCTTACCTTAAATACCTTATTAGAATCTAAGAAAATCTTTAGAAAAAGATCTCTCTTTGGGGGGGCCCTCTACATTTGTTTCTATGATCAATAATAAAGCTTTCTGAAAATAAAACCATTAGCCTGAACTTCCAAACTATTTTTGATCACTGACAGTCATAATAACAAGAAAACACAAAGTAATGTGAGAACTTCAATGTTCTCCAGTTAGTCAAAGTGAAAGTTACTCAGTCGTGTCTGACTCTTTGTGACCCCATGGACCATACAGTCCATGGAATTCTCCAGGCCAGAATACTGGGGTGAGTGGCCTTTCCGTTCTTCAGGGGATCTTCCCAACCCAGGGATCAAATCGGGTTCTCCTGCACTGCAGGCGGATTCTTTACCAGCTGAGCTACCAGGGAAACCATCTCCAACTCACTGTTCACTGTTCACTGTTATTTATTGATAGTGCATCTTTACACTGCTCAAGGTTATTACATTGGTTCCACATATACATACTTCCTAAGCAGACTTTACAAAAAGCTCAGAGACCCACAGTGAAGTAGGAATTTTAAGAAGTAAACATAGGAAGTCCCAAGGAGTAATTAAACAGTTCAGTTCAGTCACTCAGTCATGTCCAACTCTTTGTGACCCCATGGACTGCAGCATGCCAGGTTTCCCTGTCCATCACCAAATCCCAGAGCTTGTTCAAACTCATGTCCGTTGAGTCAGTGATGACATCTAACCATCTCATCCTCTGTCATCCCCTTCTCCTGCTGTCAATCTTTCCCAGCACCAGGGTTTCATTAAACAGGGTCTAATTAAACAGGGTAATTAAACCTTGGCTTCCTAGGTGGCTCACTGGTAAAGAAACTACCTACCAATGCAGGAGACATGGGTTTGATCCCTGGTTTGGGAAGATTCCCTGGAGGAGGAAATGGCAACTCATTCCAGTATTCTTGCCTAAAGAATCCCATGAACAGAGGAGCCTGGTGGGCTACAGTCCATGGGATCACAAAGAGTCAGACAAGACTGAGTAGGCACATGTGCACACACAGACACACACACACAGACACACACACACACACACACACATTTATATATTCACTAGGTAATTTCTGAGTCTTTACAAAGCAATTCATTCAAGTATCTAAAACACCCACTTATCTTATTAGAGGACCAATGAATTTTCCTATTGAGGGCTAATTATTCCTTTGCTCCTACCCACATAAGGAAAATGCAAAAGATAAGAGAGCAAGTAAGAAGGAAGTTTGCTCCTGACTGCTGATTTTTTCCCTCTTCCATAGGCAGAAATACTCCTCAAGAGATAATGCCTCAGAATATAATGGGTGCTGGAGCTGTTCATTTGTTGATTATCAAAATATAAGGATACACTCAATCCATTCTTTCTTAAGGGGTACAAATTGCTATCTGTGCTGTTGATACATGTGACATTTTCCCCCTGCCCCTTCCAGGTAATTCAAGTACAGACATTTTAAAAAAAAAAAAACCTGTTGGGGGTAGGGTATGAGAGGTCAAAGAAGGTTTAATTTGTATTAACTAAGAGTACTTGGAAAAGGAAGAAGTCTGTTTATATATCCTTAACCAAAAAACAATATTCTACTATCTGAGTTCTTCTACACCTGAATAATGGATTACTGGGAGAGAAATGGGAGCCTGGCCGACCAGGTCAGCTGGATCAACCCTGGCTCCATAAGGCATGGAATGTCTGCCCTCAAACTAGCCTCACTTTCCACAGAACGGAATACACATTCCTGCAGTGCTTCAGTGATCTTGATGAGTTATTGATAACATTTGCTTAAAATACTTCTCTCTCACACTGAGGCAGTGAAATTTGGTTATCTATACAGACTTTTTTATTATTTTAAAATACATGCATGATTGTCTTTTAGACTGCTTGATCTGGATTTTGGGTACCATCTTTACATTGCTTCTGAGTTATAAAATGATAGAATGGTCATTTTAAACTGCACTACGTGTGCATGCTAAGTCACTTCAGTTGTATCAGACTCTGCGACCCTATGGATTACAGCCCTCCAGGCTCCTCTGTCCATGGGATTCTCCAGGCAAGAATACTGGAGTGGGTTGCCATGCCCTCCTCCAGGGGATCTTCCTGACCCAGGGATCAGACCCACATCTCTTCTGTCTCCTGCACAGGCACGTTCTTTACCACTAGCGCCACCTGGGAAGCTCTAAACTTCACTGAGTAGTATCTAAATACAACTTAAACACAAAGTAATTTAAACACTGAATGACAATTGTCTTTACTCTGGCTGAGTTATTAGCCAAGGCCCTGGTTTCATCCTATTTCTTTCCAAAATAATCCTAAGCAATTGCAACTCTGGGCAGAGACAGCAATTCTAGGACCCTAAGAATTAAAGAAGGTCAGGATGGGTTAGAGTCAGGAAAAAGATACCAGAGACATTAATAATCAGCACAGTAGAGTCAAGGAGTTTCCTAAGTTTTGCTCAGTCACCTTGAATTTGACTGGTCCAGCTATTCATACCTCAAGAGAGGTAGCTAGTAAGAGAGAATGCTACCTTCTCCTGGGTCTTAAAAAGACCCTGCAGGATGCAACCTACTATATACAGAATAAACAACAAAGTCTTACTATATAGCACAGGGAACTATATTCAATATCCTGTGATAAACCATGAATATGAAAAAGAAAATGTATATATATGTATAACTGAATCACTTTGTTTTACAGCAGAAATTAACAACATTGTAAATCAACTACACTTTAATAAAATTTTTTAAAAGCCCTTACAGTACCTATCAATATACACATAATCTCTGTACCCTCTGGCTTTACCAACAATGGTCCTTCTTCCATTACACAACTGTCAAACAAGCCTTTGGTTGTTCATTTCTCTTTAAAGGTTCTCTCTAATGTTTGTTTTAACTGATTTCACCTTTACATATGGATATGGGTGGAAAGTGGAAACTGCATAATGGAAAGGAAAAGTGAAATTCAACCTGATTCACAACTCTTAGACAGCGTTTCAGAGAGCAGAAGATGGAAGAGGCAGCCTGATGGTAATAATCACAGGATTAATCATTATTCCCTGCCAAATAAGCATCTTCCAGATGATCAAAAGCTAATCATATTAACAGTAAGAACAATGGTGCCTACTGTATTAGTCAGGCTTCTCCAGAGAAGCAGAACTATGGGTATGCATGTACAGAGTGAGAGATGTGTCCTAACTGGCTCACGTAACTACGGAAACTGGCAAGTCCAGATCTGCAATGTGGACTGTCAGGCTCAAGACCCAAGAAAGCTGACAGCAGAGATACAGTCCAAAGGCTCTCTGCTGGAGAATTCTCTCTTGCTCAGGGGGGCTGGTTTGTTTCTTCTATACAAGCCTTCAACTGGATGGATGAAGCCCACCTTCATCCATAATGGGCCCATTCGATTACGGAGGGCAATCTGATTTACCCAAATCCACTGACTTAAATGTTAATCTCATTCAAAAACATCCTCAAAGAAACTCCCAGAATGTCTGACTAACTATTTGGGTAACCAACGGCCCAGTCAACATGTAAAATTAACTATTATACCTTCAAATTTTGATAGTAATGTCTCTAATTCTCTCTCCAGACATACTACTAGGCTCTCTAAACAAAATTTTAAAAATTTCTAAAGTAAAAAAATAAATAAAATTTAAAAATTTCTATGTAAAATTTAAAAACTGCTTGCCATATAGCACCTATAAAGAACAAGAAAAGGTACTGCAAGACCCAAAAATGATGAGTATGAGATATTTTAAAACACTTCTTACGTTTTTAAAAATTAGCATGGTACTTCTCAAACCAAAGATCCTCATTATCATCTTCATGGTTTGCCCTTACTTAAAATGTTCCGCTAATTCTTTTTTAAAAAATTTTTATTGGCATATAGTTGCCTTACTATATGTTTACTATAACTTTAATGCCGCGCTAGTCTCTGCTGTGCAGTAAAGTGAATCACTTACATGTATACACGTATCCCCTCTTTTTTACATTTGCTTTCCTTTTAGGTCACCACAGATCACTGAATAGAGTTCCCTGTACTAGACAGCAGGTTCTCATTAGTTATCTATTTTATACATAGTGGTGTATATATGTCATTCCCAATCTCATCATTTCTAAAACCGTTTTGAAGTTGAAATGTCAGTATTATATCTGAGTTTTAACAAAAATTTTGTTTAGAAATCTGTTTAGTAACTGAATTATTTAGAATTTACTTAACATCAGATTTTGAAGCAATACATATTCAAGTTGTGAAACAATACATTATTTTTTTATTTAAATTAACTTTGGGAAGTTATTTAAAGAGACCAGTGCCTTTCCTGGTCTATTTATTTGATAAAATCAGTATCTCTCACATAGTTAAATTTCTAAAGGTTTATTTTCAAAGAATAAAATTTAAAAAATTAAAATTAAAAAAAAATTAACAACTATGAAAGCAGCAGTATCTGTCAATTAAAAAAACATTAATTAAAATTTGCTACAGATGTTTAACACTTTGATAACATGGCCTAACTTACTGTTTAAAAAAATGGGGGGGAGGCAGGGGAAAGTTAAAGGAGGTATCTATTTTACTACCAATGAAATTCAATGAAGGCAAAAAGAGAAGGACAAATACCAAATACTTCATTCCACCTGCTTATCTGAAGGAGCCCATGGCCAGCAGAGAGCTGATTTACAATCTGATGAAAGAATCTTTGAAAGATAGTCAGTCCTCTAAGGCAACTGTTTCAATCTAGCTTATAATTAGAAATTTCTTGGGAGGCTTTTGAAAAATGGAGAGTCCTAGGTTCTACTCAAATATGAGTTTGAGTCTATATTTTTAAATAGCTTTGATTACCAAAAAGGTTTGGTAATCAAGCTTTCAAAATTACCATTGTGAGGTACAATCTAGAGCCAAGTACAATATTCACATAATAAATGTTTCTGAGATAAAGAGAAAAAATTTAATTTTTATTTCCCATTTCACAGTTACTAAACCTAAAGGGGGAAAAGTTTTTTTCTTCTTAATTCAGAAGTTATAAAACTGATATTTAAGCGAACTGTTAGAAACTAAATATAGGCATCTCCAGCTTTTAAAAAAATATTTGGTGTTGTATTTTTCTCTTTTGACTAGTTAGTTATACAAGTTATACACCTTCCTAGGTACAATATCACAGAAACTTTCACAATCACTCTTTGACACTGTTGTCAATTTCTGCTATTAAAATACAGGTATTCTCTCATCCATTCCTTAAACTCTGTAGTTATCTCTGGTTAGCTAACTTATTTGTGGCAAGGTGCTAAATGAATCATCCCTTACTTTTCCCCATGGTGACTGCATTAAAAAGAAACAAGTGAAAATTTGTATATATAAGTGTATGCCTGCACACACATGCTCTTTCTCTCTCTCTCTCTCTCTCTCACACACACACACACACACACACACAGGACAATAAAGGGGCCTTTCAGTGGCCTGTACCTCAAATTATACCACACAGATTAGTATCTTATTCACAAATTTAAGGTGACCTCTGGCTGGATGGCATCACCGACTCAATGGACTGAGTCTGAGTAAACTCTGGGAGACGGTGATGGACAGGGAGGCCTAGGGTGCTGCAATTCATGGGATCGCAAAGAGTCAGACACGACTGAGCGACTGAATTGAACTGAACTGAACTGAACTAAAATACAGTGGAGATGAAAACTGTTAATTATTATATCTTATTTTAGCCTATTTTAACTTTCTCAATCCCACATTTCTATCAGAAAGAGAAATAAATAAAGGAAAAAGAGCCTAAAACATTTGACTTTTACATAAGAAACAGTGTGACTGGCTAAGAAATGGGAAAAAACTGAGTAAGAAAGAAAAGCAAACAGTAGCAAAAAGAATTAATCATGAGTAATTTGCCCCTATTTCAAATAGCATTACTAATTTTTAAAAAGCATGCATTTAATCAGTATGCTACACACCTGTAAGACTGTATCCTCAATAAGAATAAGCATCGTTTGATTTATACTCATTTGCTCCTGTGGATCCTCTCTGAATCTGAATCTAACCTGAATCTCTGGAGAAGATGCACCTAAAATGAAATACAATCACAGGTCATTTGCAATAGTGTTATTGCTCTGCTTTAACAATGACTGAAGGCAATTCACTCACACATACACATACACAAAACTGTAAATGGTTAATATTAAAATATGCCTAACTTTGGTACTCTTCAAAAATGCAAATTAAAATAAACAGATACATTTTACTTACCAGTTTGGCAAAGACTGCATATATCCTGTGTTGGATCTAGAAAGAAAACGTCATCTTTTATAGGAGGCAATATATGTCAAAATCTGACATGTGTTCATCCTTTAAAATGAAATTAATTTTAACTGCTTATTCTAAGGAAATAATCAGAAAGGTAGGCAAACACACTGAGAAACATCAAACATTATCAAATCATTATGTAAAGGTACATTCATATAATGGAATAAAGGCAGCAATTTAACAGGCTGAGGTAGATCAATATAACAAAGAAAAAATATATGTAGGACAATACTAATTATTAAAAAACATATTTATATTGGTACACAAATGTCTGGAAAAAAACACAAATACTAAACACTGGCAATTGTTAGGCACTAAATTAACAGAGAAAAGTAAGCGATGGAATCTTTCACTTTCTACATTATATAATATTACACTTTTAAAATGTTATACTTTTAATAATTAGCAAAATAATTAAGGTCTATCCACCATTTGGAAAAGGGAAGGGAAGAAAAGGGAAGGGGAAGCAAAGGGAAGAAACTTTGTTGGAATATTGAAACAGAAATCCAACTTCTTCCTAGTGGCATTTTATACATCATAAGAATACATTTTGGAGGCCAATATTACACAAAGTCCTTTCCAATTACATGTAGGAAAAACTGTTCCAAGATCAAACTGTAATTTGCCATTGGGGTATCAGGTGAGATGATGTACAGCGAGCACTTTGTGAACTACAGTTGACCCTTGAGTAACAGGGGGTTTGGACTACCTTAAACACGGTCCACTTAAACAAGGATGTTTTTTAATGGACACACATTCGGCCCTCCAGATCCGTGAGTTTGGCATCCACAGATTCCACCAACGCTACATGAAATCGTGTACTGTGTTTACAGTTCACAGCTGGTGGAGTCTGTGAACGTGCAGTACACAGATGTGGAGGACCATCTACGGGACTTGGGGATTTGGGTGTGTACAGGGGCTCCTGCAAACAGTCCCCCATGGAAACCTAGGCACAAGTGCATACACGCAGGAGCTCCACGATGGTTAGGACATTCTCCTTCCATCCTACACCTATTTCCAGGTATTCGCCAATAAAAAGTGGCTCGCAAGAAGAATCATAAAAGGAAATAACCCACAATTTGAATGGCTTTCTGCAAAACTGATCTTTCTGAACTGCAACAATCAGTGATAGATTTTTCTGGAAGTATAAATATTGACCTAGAAGTGGACTCAGGAGGTTTGGAGAATTTGTAAGTGAAAGGCTCTTTTTAAAAAATATATACCAAGGATACTTGTACCTCAATTTTAGTCTGACAGAATCAGACTGATTATTAAAAAGTATTATTCACTTTGCAAATAGGAAAGTTCGAGGGTTACGTGGGAGATCTCTGAGGGGAGAACTGCTATCCCAGCACTCCTTCCACATTATCAGTAGCCCTCTTTAGGAGTCATAAACACCTTCTAGAAGTTACAAACCCCATTGCTATCCTTACAACAACAGATCTTAAGATCTGTCACCAATGCCTGTAAGAAATTTATTCTGTGTAAAGCTAAAGAATAAGACTAAATATAAAAGAAGTTAATAGAATAATAATACTTGGAAAATTAAAGGGACTACTTAGTGAAAAGAATTATTTCTCACCTTTACTGGGATGGAGACTGAACTCAGATCTAAGAGACGTGTCTTGATTAAAAAGCAACCTTTCAGAAACAAAAAAGATGGTATAGATGTTATGATGTTTCTTAAACAAAGACTAACAATTCAACTGGCATTTAAGTTTTTTTTCCAGTTTTACTGAGACGTAACTGACATATAATATTGTACAAGTTTAAGTTATACAATGTGATGATACACAGCATGCATTGCAAAATGATTAAGTGAATAAACTTTTAATATAGTTCAATGTAAACTACTCATAAAAATTATAACTAAATTTGCTAAAATTCCTAGTTATACCACTATTAATATTCTATATCAGTGCATTTTTTCAGAAATAGAGTCTTTAAATTAAAACTTATCCAATATGACTCATGCACCTATGGGTACCTTATTTTTGACAAAAGAGGCAGGAGTATACATTGGGGCAAAGACAGCCTCTTCAATAAGTGGTGCTGGGAAAACTGGCAGCTACGTGTGAAAGAGTGAAATCAGACCACTTCCTAACGCCATGTGCTCAGTCACTCAGTCATGTCCGACTCTGCGACCCCCTGGACTGTAGCCCGCCAGGCTCCTCTGTCCATGGGAATTCTCCAGGCAAGAATACTGCAGTGGGTTGCTATTTTTTCCTCCAGGGGATCTTCCCAACCCAGGGATCGAACCCAGGTCTTCCACACTGCAGGCGGATTCTTCACCATCTGAGCCACCATGCAAGCCCTCCTAATGCCACACAAAGATAAACTCAAAATGAATTAAAGACCTAAATGTAAGACCAGAAACTATAAAACTCTTAGAGGAAAATATAGGCAGAACACTTCATGATATAAATCAAAGCAAGATTCTCTATGACCCACCTCCTACAGTAATGGAAATAAAAGCAAAAAATAAATAAGTGGGACCTAATGAAACTTAAAAGCTTTTGCACAGCAAAGGAAACTATAAACAAGGTGAAAAGACGACCCTCAGAATGAGAGAAAATAATAGCAAAGGAAACAACTGACAAAGAATTTCCAAAATATACAAGCAGCTCATACAACTCAATACCAGAAAAACTAAAAACCCAATCAAAAACTGGGAAAAAGACCTAAAAAGACATTTCTCCAAAGAAGACATACAGATGACTAACAAAACACATGAAAATAGGCTCAACATTGCTCATAATTAAAGAAATGTAAATCAAAACTACAATGAGATACCATTTCACACCAGTCAGAATGGCCATCATCAAAAATTCTACAAACAATAAATGCTGGAGAGGGTGTGGAGCAAAGGGAACCATCTTGCCAGTTGGAATGTAAATTGATACAGCCACTATGGAAGACAGTATGGTGATTCCTTAAAAAGCTAGGAATAAAACCATTATATGACCCAGCAATCCCAATCCTAGGCGTATACCCTGAGGAAACCAAAACTGAAAAAGGCACATGTATCCCATTGTTCACTGCAGCACTATTTACAATAGCTAGAACATGGAAGCAACCTCGATGCCCATCAACAGATGAATGGATAAAGAAGCTGCGGTACATATACACAATGGACTATTACTCAGCCACAGAAAGGAGTGAATTTGAGTCAGTTTCTAATGAGGCTATTATACAGAGTGAAATAAATCAGAAAGAGAAATATAAATATCATATACTAATGCATATATATATGGAATCTAGAAAGATGGCACTGATGAATTTACTTGCAGGGCAGCAATGGAGAAACAGACATAGAGAACAGATGGACATGGGGGATGTGAGGAGGGAGAGAGTGAGATGTATGGAGAGAGTAACATGGAAACTTACATTACCATATGTAAAATAGACAGCCAACAAGAATTTGCTCTTTGACTCAGGGAACTCAAACAGGGGCTCTGTGACAGTCTAGATAGGTGGGATAGGAAGGGAGACAGGAGGACGCTTTGGGAGGGAGGGGACATGGGTGTACCTATGGCTGATTCTTGTTGATGTTTGACAGAAAACAACAAAATTCTGTAAAGCAATTATCCTTCAATTAAAAAATAAATTTAAAAAACTTATCCAAGATGAAAATTAAGACTTATTCATGTGCTCTGTTCTTTTTAAATAAATACTCTACTATTTTTGGATATTTTGGAGTAAGGAGCAAACATCAATATAGTTTTTGAACAGAAGTGAAATGAGGAGATGATGTGAAGGAACCAGTGCTGGTGGGTTTTTTTCATTCACCTTTCTCTACATCACAGAGAATTTAAGATCCCAGGGTTAAATTCAAGTGTATATTTTCAGAACATAAATTATAGAAATTTAAGTTTTGGATTCACATCTTACTATGTTCTAGGCAGCACCAAGGTAAAGAGAAAAGATAGTCCTTGTTCTCAAGAAGATTCAGATCTGGTGAGGGATAAAAACAGCAAAGATATATCATGGCAAGTATGCTACTAAGCAAAGCATTCTAAGTATGCTACTATATATCATTCTAAGGATGCTACTAAGAATTTCTCCTGTTTAAAAAATCTTTAAAGAATGAAAAAAAATGGGCAAAGGATTTGAATAGACACTTCTCCAAAGAGGATATACAGATCAGTTCAGTTCAGTCACTCAGTCATGTACGACTCTTTGCAACCCCCTGAACAGAAGCATACCAGGCTTCCCTGTGCATCACCAACTCCCGGAGCTTGCTCAAACTCATGTCCATCAAGTCAGTGATACCATCCAACCATCTCATCCTCTGTTGTCCCCTTCTCCTCCTGCCTTCAATCTTTCCCAGCATCAGGGTCTTTTCCAATGAGTCAGCCCTTTGCAACAGGTGGCCAGAGTATTGGAGCTGCAGCTTCAGCATCAGTCCTTCCAACGAGCATTCAGGACTGATTTCCTTTAGGACTGACTTGTTTGCTCTCCTTGCAGTCCAGAGGACTCGAGAGTCTTCTCAAAAACACAGTTTAAAAGTATCAATTCTTCGGCACTCAGCTTTATCATCCAGCTCTCACATCCACACTTGACTACTGGAAAAACCATAACTTTGACTAGATGGAACTTTGTTGGCAAAGTAATGTGTCTGCTTTTTAATATGCTGCCTAAGTCTGTCATAGTTTTTCTTCCAAGGAGCAAGCGTCTTTTAATTTCATGGCTCCAGTCACCATCTGCAGTGATTTTGGAGCCCAAGAAAAGAAAGTCTATCACTGTTTCCATTGTTTCCCCATCTATTTGCCATGAAGTGATGGGACTGGATGCCATGATCTTCGTTTTCTGAATGTTGAGTTTTAAGCCAGCTTTTTCACTCTCCTCTTTCACTTTCATCAAGAGGCTCCTTAGTTCCTCTTTGCTTTCTGCCATAAGGGCGGTGTCATCTGCATATCTGAGGTTACTGATATTTCTCTTGGCAACATGAAAATGCTCAACAATACTAAGCATTAGGGAAACCATAATGAGAGACCACTTCACACCAACCAAAAACAAATAAACAAACAAAAAACAAAAATGACAAGTGTGGCAAGTATATGGAGAAACTAGAACTCTTCTTGTACATTGCTAGTGGGAATGTAAATTGATACAGCCACTGTGGAAAACAGTATGGTGCATCCTCAAAAGATTAGACAGATTTACAATTTGATCTAATAATTCCATTTCTATGTATGTACACCAAGCAACTGAGAGCAGAGACCTGAATTTGTACACTTATGTTCACAGAAACACTATTCACAACAGCTAAAGGGTGGACATTGACAAGTGTACACTGACAGATGAGTAGATAAACAATGTGGAACCTACATACAGTGGAATATTTTTCAGCCTTAAAAACGAAGGAAATACTAATACATGCTACATCATGGACAGACCTTAAAGACATCATATTAAGTGAAAAAAGTCAGACATAAAAGAACAAAAATGGTACAATTCCACTTACATGAGGTACAGAGTAATCAGACTCATAGAAACAGAAAGTAGAATGGTGGTTGCCAAGGGCTGAAGGCAGGGAAGAATGGGGAGTTATACAGTGTCAATTTGAGAAGATGAAAAAATTCTAGAGATAACTAGTAGTGATGGCTGTACAACATGAATGTATTTAATGTCACTGAATTATACACTTGAAAATGGTTAAAATGCTATGCCATATTATATATATATATATATATATATATATATATATATATATCACTACAATTAAAAAAAAATGTTTTAAAATCTTCCCAGAATCCAAGAATGTAACAATGTACTAAGGCATAAATATATGATTTGGAATGAGGTTTTTTTTTTTATTCATTTAACCTTTTTATGGAAAATTACAAATAACAACAAATAAAAGACAATAGTACACTCACCATCCGAGTGCAATAATTACCAGTACCCAGCCATTATTGCTTCTTTATAACCCTTGCCATCCTCTGCACCCAGTGTGAGTCTCTTACTAGATTATTTTTAAAGCAAATCCTGAACATCTTATTCCATTTCATCTGGAAATATTTCAGTATTCAACTCTAAAAGACAAGGACTCTTTTAACATAACCATAATAATCACACCTTTAAAAACAGCCAAAACTACATACTTAAAAAAGCTAATAATTACTTAATATTAATAAACGTTATGGCTCAGATGGTAAAGCATCTGCCTACACTGCAGGAGACCCAAATTCGAGCCCTGGGTCAGGAAGATCCTCTGGAAAAGGAAAGGGCAACCCACTCCAGTACTCTTGCCTGGAAAATCCCATGGACGGAGGAGCCCGGTAGGCTACAGTCCATGGGGTCACAAAGAGCTGGACACGACTAAGCGACTTCACTACTATGTAGTCTATAGTAAGCAACCTCTTTAATGGCTCTCAGTATTTATACCCTTGTATATGGTATTTATCCTTGAGTATGGACTGGATCCAGCAACTCTTCTCATTAGCAAAACACAGCAAATAGGTGGGGATGTGACCTCACTGGCTTCCATCCTATCCTCTCATCCTCTTGCTGCTTCCCTCTTGTGGAAGCCAGCCTGCCACGTTGCGATGCCCTTTGCAGAAGCCTACACAGCAGGAAACTAATGGGAAGCCCCCGTCAACAGAGAGGAGCCAAGGACTGAAGTCAACAGCCAGAGAAGGAGCTGAATCTCACAACCTCCGTTCGGGTAGTGGCTCCGTCTCATGAAACCATGAGGCGAATGCAGCCTTCTGAGTCCTTGAGCCTGATCATTAGTTAAGCCACTCCTCGACTCCTGAACCACAGAAACTATACAATATGTTTACTGCTTTAAGAAGTTAATACGTTTTGGAGTAAGCTGTCATACAGCAATGTAAACTAACAGACAGATTGCAGTCAGATTTCCCTGTCTCTTTTTACAATGGTTTTGTTCATACTGGGATCCAAACAAGATACACACATTGCATTTGGTTGTATGTTTCTTAAGCCTCTTTTAAAATCTGTAAGTTATATCTTTCCCTGCCCCTTACAATTTATTTGTTGAAGAAACTGGGTTGTTTTTCCCATATAGTTTCCCACATTTGGGATTTGAAGACTGCATGTCATTTCACATGTTCCTCCGTCCTGTATATTTCCTGTAAACCAGTTATTAGATTGAGAAGTTTGATCTGATTCAACTGAGGAGGCAATATGTGTACTTTCTACAGGAGATAACAAAGAATGTGTTGAGAGAGGCAGTCATGTGCATACCATCTTTCACTCCTCCTAGGCCTTGGGTCTGGAACACTTTCCCACTAAAAGACAGAGTCCTCCCAGCCTGTACTGGACTTACCACCTTGTGTGGGAATACACTTCCCTGTTTAGCCTCAGGGTGTACTCCTCTGTTCTGTTGAAAAGTGTGTGTCATATGGTAGTTGGCCAACCCCACTGCTCTATGTGTCCTCTGTGGAGAGAGGATGAAGTCCTTCGACCGGTGGCACCAGAGGGGAGTGTGCAGGCCATTGACCGTGCATCAGCTGAAGAGTGACTGCTGGCCATGCGGGACTGACGCCCACTACCGCAGCTAATCTTGCTCCATCTCTTCTCTCAGAGTAAACAGCTTTCAGAATGGTACTCGGCACCATTCTGTTTTCATCATTGGAGGAGTCATTATTTTGATATAGATCCTGACCCAAAATGTTGCTTTCTTTAGCTATTTTAGTCCAGTTATTCACTGTCTCACTGTATCTTGCTTTATATTTTTCTCTTCTGCAACTGTATCCTTTATAACAGGCATTTCTTATCTAGACAATTCATGAGGACAGTGCTAGTCTATCTTAAAGGACAAAATGAACACTCATTTTGCAGGGTAATTTATTCAATTAGCCTTTAAATGCACTTATAATGTTCAGAGAATATGATTTGACCTGAACATATACCTAAATCTATGTAATAATGAACTATCTTAGAAAGTGGTTCTGTTTAAATTTATTGAACAGGATTAGTTTGAGATGTATCCTTTAAATGTTGTTGAGCAGTAAATATTTACCAGAGGGTGAGACAGAAATTAAGGATTGATAAAGGGTTCTCAGGGCACATATAAGAAAAATGAATCCTTGTTGTTGTTCAGTCACTCAGTCGTGTCCAACTCTTTGCAACCCCATGGAGCAGCACGCCAGGCTTCCCTGTCCTTCACCATCTCCCAGAGCTTGCTCAAATCCTCGTCCATTGAATCAGTGGTCCCCTCCAACCATCTCATCCTCTGTCAAGAACAGAGAACAGAGGACGAGATAGAGAATGAATCCTGCCTCTTAGTAAACAAAAAACAAGCTAACAAAATCTTTTTAGTCAGCCATTTAAATTCTTACAGATTAGTAGCAACACCTACCAAGCCATAAAAGAAACTGGATGCATTTTCCAGTTTCATAAGATTAGGACCAAGTCCAGGCTCTCAGAGTACTTTTCAGACACAGTTATGGCATCCTCATTCTTTGCAGGCCTTGCTTTATGTAATTCCACTGGTCGTCAAATCCTTTCTCAGATTTTAGCAAAAGCACCTTAATCGCTGCAACATTTAAGGATTATTTAACTATGTGAAACTGTACGTTTTGCCTGTTCTCAAGTCTTCTAAGACCTATTTTTCTCTTGTCAGTCAAAGTTGGAAGCTTGGGCATGAAAAACAGAATAAATTGCGTACAAGTAAGCAAAGAAGATGCAGGAGGAAAAAATGCAATGGCCGTCAGCTCCAGCAATGCTTAGACTTTACTGTATTTCCATACCAATAAAAAGAACACTAATTTTTAACCCTGAGCTATGAGGTCTGAAAGAATGATGTTTATATGGCACTGCAGAGAATCATTTCAAAATGAATTAGAGGGGGAAAAAAAGATTGGTTAGCCATGACACAGTGAGCCATCTATAGCCTAGTTCTCCAGTGACTACAACTAAAAACTCCAGTAGAATATTTTTTTAAAGCTACCTGAGTAATCTGAAAAGTAAACAATAGCAGGTAAACTGGGGACTGAAACTAAAATCTAAATAACAACCTTGTAGTAAGTGAGTCTCCTGGTTTGCTTGGGTTTTTTGGTTCAGTTTTTTGCTCTTATTTTTCTTTGTTTCCAGCTTTGACCCTATGCCTAAACCTAGAACTGCACAGTGGGCACAGATACCGAAAACTTCAGGAGAAATCCTTCCTAGCTTTATCAAGAAAATTAGAGAAAGGGCCCCCTGAACACCAGAAGGTGTGGGGGAAATCCTTGAGTTGTGCCATTTTCTCTTTTTAGCTACAGAGCTATACTGCTACCAACTAT